>NC_063166.1:16941123-17256956 GCF_023159225.1 Perognathus longimembris pacificus | reverse complement strand
CAGGGCCTGAGTGCTGTCCCTCAGCTCTCCAGCTCAAGACTAGCACCGTACCACTTTTGAGCTCCACACCACTCCGTTCCCAGCACTCTGCTGGCTGATTACAGACAAGTCTCTCACAGGGACCTTTCTTTGCCCGGGCTGGCTTCGAACCGCAGATTCAGATCAATGAGTCTTATAAGGGGCCACTTTACTCCAATTATAAGCAACAAGGTGGTCCACACAGAAGTAGTTTTTAAGCATGCTCTCTTACCTGGAACTTATTAAGGGTCAGTATTAGATCTTGACAAACTTGTAGGAATCACCTGTGCTTCTCTGTGGGCCTGCTGGAAACTGTTACAAAAAAACCTACAAAGAAGCTGGAATGGCAATTAAACATTTTGGTAGCCATAATTCTCCTTTTCTCACTTTGCAATAATTATTTAGGACAATTTTACTTCCAAATTTCTTCCAAAAGGCTACAAAAACAAAACAATTAATACAAAAGGAGGAAAACACACAGGCCTAAGAAAAGTTACGAGTTGGAGATCTCCCAAGCTGGCCCACAACCTCCTACAAGGGTGCAGAAGGAATGGACCCGAGTTGGCCCACAACCTCCTGTAAGAAGGAGTGGACCCGAGTTGGCCCACAACCTCCTGCAAGGGTGCAGAAGGAGTGGACCCGAGTTACGAGTTGGAGATCTCCCAAGTTGGCCCACAACCTCCTGCCAGGGTACGGGAGGAGTGGACCCAAGTTGGCCCACAACCTCCTGCCAGATAAGCAGAAGGAGCAGACCCAAGTACAAGGTGGGCGGGTTGAGTCTCGTTTAGGAGGTCCTCCTGGTCAGTTCCGGCCAAAAACCAAACTGACTCGCGCCCTACAAGCAAAAGCAAAACAGACAAATTACAGGACAAGACAAATGAACAGTGCTGTTTTCTTACCTTCGGAGTCTGGGATCTCGGGGTCTCTGGGGCTATCCCGGACGAAACCCCAAATGTTGTGCCAAGACGCAAGACCACCCCCAAGAAGACCACCGAGATTCAGACACTCCGAAATGCAAAAGCAAGGCAAGGCTTTATTTAACGAGCTGCCAACTCGGGCCTCGTCCTACCCACCGACACAGCGGAGGTTAGGAGGAAGCCCCGAGCTGTGATTACACAGGGCTTATAAAGGCAAAGAACAAGGTTACAACAATCAGCTGTGCAAGCAAGATTAGAACACAGGTACAAATCTGATTGGCTCAGGGTTCGATTCTAAAATGGGGTTCACGTGGTGGGGCCTGACTTCAAAGTCTGGCACCTCATATTTATATTACTTTCAACATCAAAACTTTTTTCTCCCTCTGCCTAGCACCCTTCTGCAGACAACTATCTAATTCTACGCTCATTTTCTTACTGTATTGGATGCTGTAGTACTTGGCCCCGTCACCCACCTCCTTTAAGATCAAGCTACATGCACATGCACATGCACGTGTCTTCCAAGTATTGATGGCTCAAGACCATACTGTGAAATTGTTCCCAGCCAAAGAAAGCACCACTGTCCAAGAGTTCTCTACCTCTGTCTGGTTGGGCCACATCCAACTGAACAATGTGAATGTGTGAAGTTATAGCAGAACTATTGCCCAAGATCAATTGCTCAGTCAGACTGGGCAGGAAAGTCTGTGAGACTTGCCAATAAACTGCCAAAGGAGGAAGAGGAGGGGGAAAAGAAAGAAGAGGCGAGGGGAAGGGAGAGGGGGAGGAGGGAAAAAGCCAGAAGTAGAGCTATAGCTCAAGTGGTAGGGTGGTAATCTTGAGCACAAAAACTCAAAAGCTCAGGGATAGTACCTAGGCCTAGAGTTTAAGCCCTAAGACTGGCACACATGCACACACACACACACACACACACACACACACACACACATAAATCAGCCTTCACTTCTTTTACTAACATTATTTTTCTTATGGTTTGGCATTTTCCAGATAGTAAGTGACATAATTGTATTATGACTCCGATACCTGGAATTTGTGCTTTTGTAATACTGTATAAAGTGTTTTTTAAAATAAACTAATACAAAAGGTTCTTTGTTTTAATTTCTAATTTACTATTGATAAGTCGAACCCACATAAATAAAAATAAATAAATAAAAATATTTGTTTTTCAAGAGTACAAAGAAGTTATGAGATTAAAGTGAGAGGGTCTGGGAATGAGGCTTCGCAGTAGAGTGCTTGCCTAGTATGCATGAAGCCCTGGGTTTTAATTCCTCAGTACCACATACACAGAAAAAGCTGGAAGTGGCTCTATGGCTCAAGTGGTAGAGTACTAGCCTTGAGCAAAAAAAGTTCATGGACAGTGCCGAGACCTTGAGTTCAAGCTCCATGACCAGAAACAAACAAAAAAAACACCCAACAACCAACCCCAAAGCATAGTAGACATCAGCTCCCACCGCAACTGGAAAGGGCAAAAAGAGGCTGTGATACTTCAACAACCCACCCTGTCTGCAATAGTTAAGCCCCACCTTGACCGCTATGGGAACTCTAGATCTGATGGTCTATTTCTACACAATGCCAAAGATCTCCACAGTGAGGCCTAGAAGTAGAATGAGAAAATACTATATTCTAAGCTACCCAGTGGAATAAGTCTATGATGTGCTGGCTTGGCTTGAGTGGAATAAACAGGCTGTAGAAAGGCCCTATAATTATAGCTAGAACTTTAGTATTCCAGTAAGTAACCACTTTCAGTGGCCAGAGGAGCCATTAAGACAGGGGCATCTAAGACTTAAGCGTTAAGTGTAAGGTCTGTTAGCTTTTCCCCTTCCTCAGGTCCTCAGCTCCTCCCTTTAGCCCCTAGATTAACCCATACCTAAACTCCCTGCCCTAGAGCTATAATGAGCCACTCCCACTTCCCCTTTAGCCCCAGAGATATATAAACTACCACCAGGATAAGGTGCAGATGCCATATTGCTCCATATTGCTCCCTCTCGAGGGAGATATGGCCCCACTAATAAACCTCTTTATAAACCTTCTCCTGCTCGTGACTATCTCTGCATGGTCCCCTGGGATGACTGGGACTTATTTTTTCAAGGTTCACCCCTAGGAGGGCTCCATGCCCCCCCACCTGTTTTAAGTCTGCCCCTCTGTCTTCCCATACCTCCATCTTGTGTGGGCTGGCAGTTTGCTTTCCCCCAATCAACTCCTTTCTGCCTGAACCATGTGGTGGATTTCCTTTCTTGCGAACCTTACATTAAGGTAGTGTTTTTGCTTCAAGGTGATTCAATAATGTTTTTTGTTTTGTTTTTTGCCAGTCTTGGGGCTTAGACTCAGGGCCTGAGCACTGTCCCTGGCTTCTTTTTGCTCAAAGCTAGCACTCTACAACTTGAGCCATAGCACCATTTCCAGCTTTTTCTGTGTATGTGGTACTAAGGAATCGAACCCAGGGCTTCATGTACACAAGGTGAGCACTTTACCACTAGGCCATATTCCCATAACCTCAATAATGTTTAGTGTACTTTTAATGTACATTCAATGCACTCAAAGCCCTCATCATTAATGTAAGATCTGAAAAGAAATAAAATATGAAAATAGCTGTTGAGGATGAGTTTCTGATTTTCATTTCTGATATTATTGACATACTCTTTAGTGTTTTTTTGTTTGTTTGGTGTTTGGTTTTGGTTTTGATTTTTGTTTTTCCTTTAAGAAAAAGTACTAAATATCAGAAGGGGAATTCAGGCCTAGTCTCACTGGTTATATTTTGAGAAGGTAATAATTTCACAATGTTTTAGTTTCCTCATCTGCACAAAGAGGGAAATAAACTTTATAAAAATGAGCTAGATTTTTTTTGAATTTTTTTATTGTTTTTATAACAGTGATATAGAGAGGGGTTACAGTTACATAAGTCACTGGAAAAGTACATTTTTTTTTGACAATGTCACCTCTTCCCTCACTCCCAGTTTTTCCCTCTCAACCCCACTCACAAGTTGTATAGTTCATTGTCAACTTAGGATCTAGTGAGTACCACTGCTGCATTTGTTCACCCTTTGTCCCTCAAAAACAAAAAAGTATTGGATTTTGAAAATGAATTTGTGTGGCTTAAAAAATGTTTAAATGTCCTATTCACCCTTACAGAGTTCTCATAACAGCCCTAGGAGACAGATGTTAAACTCCTATTAAGTTCTATAAAACTAAAGACTACAGCAGCTCTCTCTGAGGATTCTTGGATAAAATAGAACAGGGTTTTTGTTTTTTGTTTTTTTACTTCCTATTCATCTGTATTTGTTAGCTATTGTCACTATTTTTAAGCTTAGAAGCTTAGAAAAAAAAAGAAGCATGTATACAGCTCACATTTCTGCAAGGTAACTAGAATTACATAGTCTAAATTAAAATCAGAGTTATTCTTCCACTATAAACTTCAGAATCAGCTATGGTGCCTCTACTCCGTGGATCTATCATCCTCCTGGGATCAGTTAGAAAACCAGCATATGATGGCAGAAGAAGAAAAGTAGGAAAAGTGACATTTGTAAGGTCTTTGAATTAGAGCTGGCACTGTTATTTCTATTCACATGCCACTGGCAAAACCCAAGGCAAAAAGTAGTGCATATATTCCACCCATGAAGAAGCATGGGGAAGTCAGGCATGGTAGTACATGCACAATCCTATCACTTGGGAGGTAGCCAGTAGGACTGTGAATGTGAAGCTAGCCTAGACTACATGGTGAGTTCCAGGCCAGTCTGAGCTCTGAAACCCTGTCTCAAAGAAAAGATAAAACAAAGAAGCAACAAAAAGTTCCCATCAAATACCTATAGAGCTGAATGGTAGGGCTGGGAATGTGGCCTGGTGGCAGAGTGCTTGCCTAGCATGCATGAAGCCCTGGGTTCTATTCTTTAGCACCACATATATAGAAAATGGACAGAAGTGGTGCTGTGGCTCAAGTGGTAGAGTGCTAGCCTTGAGCAAAAAGAAGCCAGGGACAGTGCTCAAGCCCTGAGTTCAAGCCCCAGGGCTGGCAAAAAAAAAAAAAAAAAAAAAAAAAAAAAAGAGCTGAATGGTACTACAGGCTCTGACTGAAAAAGACAAAAGTAAACCTGGAAGCATGGATGCTGACCAGGCACTCACAGGTAAGTTATATGTTTCCTATTTAAACAAGTTTATGCACCAATTAAAAAGCAAGGTTATTCTGACATTGTGATTGGATGACTGAAAACATGACCACTCCATAACCACATGATGACACAGACAAGAATACTGCAAAACAAAATGGCCATCTCCAAAGTGATTGCTGCTTCTTTACCAGTTATAAATTTAGCCCACTTTGCTCCTCCCACTTCCAAAACCTAGTAGACTGCCCAATCATAGAATTCTCCTCCACTTTCTGCCATTCAAGAACAAGCTCTTTCTTTATGGAACTTTCCTCAGCTCTCCTAATATAAACCTAAATCCTGTAACAAATAGTTATGCAGCCTCAATGAGAGTCTCTAATATCCTCTTTTTGACATGTACTTACCTTCCAATTGTCCCTGGTGTGTGGAATTCGCTTTTTATTGTAGGACATCATGCTGTAAAAAGTACCAATAAATCCACTTGGTTGGATAGCTGGTGAGCTTAGCTGACAGTTTGACCATAGGCAGTCACACTTGACTCCCAGCCTTACA
Source organism: Perognathus longimembris pacificus (assembly GCF_023159225.1). NCBI lineage: Eukaryota > Metazoa > Chordata > Mammalia > Rodentia > Heteromyidae > Perognathus > Perognathus longimembris. The sequence goes on along the minus strand of NC_063166.1, from coordinate 17,251,354 downwards.
GTACTCACTTAAACTTGGCCCCACACTTTCAGTTTCCCAGTAAAGGAAAACCTCTTAACATATAATGCCAAAGGAACTTCCTGTTTAATTCTCAGAACAAAAGAACTGAAACAGAAAGTTCATGCTTTATTGACATTTTTCTCAGTAATCAGATATTCACAGAAAGAAATCATTGTTTTGTTGTATGTTTTAGATACACACTCCTGGTATACATTCAATAACTGCTTGCTATGTTGTTTAAATTAAATGAAACTTTAATTTTGCTGATTTTCCAAAGAAACTCATAAAAGGGCTTAGAAAATTTGAATCCCCCTTGACATTGCTCAAAAAAAAAATCTTCTATGAGTCTCTCTGTTACTGCAGAATACTCTCTCTTTGTCTCTCTCTCTGTTTGTCCTGTGTGTAGACTACTAGATCTTCATTTCTTCAGAATTCTGAGTTTCTACCTATCAAAGAGAAAGTTTCAAGATATGTGAGAATGAAACCCCCCTCAGCATTTTCATGAGAGTAGAAAGAAAGATATGGTAATAATTATCTCTAATTTTTTATTGGAAATCAAAAGGTTTCTTGAAAGTGGGCCAGAAGATTAGCTGATTCATTTCTCCTTTCCCAAGTAATGTGGAGATACACTGTGGCTGTTAGTTAGTGAGGGTGGGCAGTGATGAAAGGAAGAGGTCATCCTTCTTTTTTCTTCATTCTTTTTTATTTAGTCCAGCTCATTGATGTATATCCTGATGTCTGAGCAGAAGACTACAAATTCATAGTTCTCTATTCTGTGGGAAACCTTTTTCCCCCCAAAGTAAATATACCAGGCCACCTTATGCAGGATTTTCAGAGAGCACTTCCCCCTTCCTTCTTTTGCTGGCTTTTAACTTTTGCCCCTGGGACCAGAACCAGCTTTTTCACTTGACAGTGACTCCTTGTGCCATTCTTCTATGATCATCCAGGTCAGTAGATGTCCCTGGTAAGTGAACAGCGGGAAGGTATAGTTACCTCTTTCCAACTTCTTCACTAGTACTGGGCCTTCTATTCTTCACATTCTACAGTTCCCTCTTCTTGTTCTATTTCCTCCCATCTTTTCTCTCTCCTTTTCTTCATCTCATTTCATTTGTCTCCATTTCAACCTCATGGTCTTTTTGTATTGCCATTTCTTTCTTTCTTTCCTTCTTCTTCTTCTTTTTTTTTTTTTTTTTGTAGGTCATGGGGCTTGAACTCAGGGCCCAAGCACTGTCCCTGAGCTTTTCTGCCCAAGGCTAGCACTCCATTACTTTGAGCCACAGTTACACTTCCAGTTTTCTAGTGTTTAATTGGAGATAAGAGTCTCACAGACTTTCTTACCCAGGCTGGTTTCAGACTCCTGAGTAGCTAGGATTATAGGCATGACTCACTAGCACCTGGCTTTTAATGTCATTTCTACAAACAAATAAGGAATTGTTCTATTATAAACAAACCTTTATTTTTTTTTCTTTAATGCAGTGATTCCAAGATTTGTTGATTTATGTGCAACTCATTGATGACAACAGTAGGTATCTCACAACTCCTGTCTGCAGACTCTGTCTATTTTGGTACAACAGGACCCTATTTGCTGTTTCGTATATGCTTGACAGAACAGGAAGGTGAGTGAGTGGGCCCTGATGGTTGATGGCATGGATTGAAAACTCCTCCTGCTGAGGAGATACAGAGGGTCTTGAGATACAAATAACCAGAGCCCTCCAGGTGGGTGAGACCTGATGTTGACTATTCAGAACACAAGGTCTACAGAGTCCATCGTTACTTTCTGGTTGTTCATCTAGGCTGAAGCTCCTGGCAGACTCACATCTGTGTCCTCCTGCCCCAGAAAGGTCAGAGATGGCAGTTTCTCCAAATTCCTGCCTCTCCAGGTATCTGCTCATCTTCATTCTCCTGCAGCTGCCCAAGCTGAATTCAGGTAGGTCTCCCTTCTTGTTCTTTTTCTCTCTCTCTTTCTCTGGTTGAAATATCCCAATAAATTAAACTAGTCTATAGAGACCTCCAATGGGGTCTAGGTGAACTTTCTCAAAATACCACAGAAAAAAAAATTGTGCAAGGAATGCTAGCCTCTTAATAGGGGCCTAGTCTCAATGGATCCTCAATTCCCATCCCCTCATCTGGTCTCACTCTACTTGTTTTGGCAGCTTACTTTGATGTGATTGGACCCAAAGAACCCATCCTAGCTGTGGTGGGTACAGATGCCCAGCTGCCTTGTCATCTTTCCCTAAACATGAGTGCACAGCACATGGAGTTAAGGTGGTTTCGACAAACCTTGTCACCGGCAGTGTTCCTATACCAGAATCAGCAGGAGCAGGACAGGGAGCAGATGCCGCAGTACCGAGGGAGGGTGACACTGGTGAAGGACAACATCACCACTGGACATGCTGCTGTGAGGATTCATGGTGTCAGGGTCTCGGACGATGGGGAATACCGATGCTTTTTCAGGGAGAATGAAAGCTATGAAGAGGCTATCATGCACCTGAAAGTGGCTGGTAAGGGCCCTGAAGAACTCTCACATTCCCTGACTACCATGCTGAATTTATTTTCCTATGGGTCTCTTACTATAAAAACCACCAGATTCATCTCTGAATCTTTTGCAGAGGGTTGGTAGGTCTGCTGTTAGAGATAACTGGGAAGGGGTTTGAACTCAGTAGGGAAAAAACAAAGTGACATATCTTCATAGAGTTGCATTTCAATTATCTTCTGCCCTTTCCCCTCATTTTATACAATTACATCATAATTGAGTGATTCCCAGAATCAGACAGGCAAATTGTGTCTATTTTTACCATTTTGCAAAGCTGTGGTGAGAATCTCACATATTTGAGGCTAGTTCATAGATAAGCCTCTAAGGACTGATTTCCTAAGGTCACATAGAAAATAGAGGCTTGCTACTGCTCTTGGTCTGTCCAGAAATAAATACTTGGCTTTGATTTCTTTTTCTTCTTCAAAAGAAAACTCTGGGTGTAATCACAATGACAATGGTTGTCATTCTTGATGAAAATATACATTGCATTGCAGTTTGACATTCCCATTTACTAGTGATGGGCATCAAATAAATCCCTTTTGCCATATTTTCCACTGTGGTAGAACAACCTTGAGAGAAGAAGCTAAGGGACAGCACCCAGGCCAAATATCAGGACTGGCACACACAAAATATTTAACTCTCAGTTGTGATCCCAAAGAAAAGGATCTTCTTCTGAGAATACTCTTTTTTCTATCTTTAAATAGCTCAATTCTAGTTCTTCCTCAATGTCATCTCATAATACTTTCTACCATAGAGCTTTTGGTCATCTCTCGCATTCCCAGGATAGCTGTTGACCCACTTCAAAGCCAGTAGTCTTGCTGTTTCTGCTATTTTGACTGGAAGCCTCATCTGACTTCTGCTTTTCCTCCTCTCATTTCAAAGGTTAAATTCTAATAAGTCATATCTCTATAATAATGTGTATAAAATTTTTCCCTCTGTAATAAAATATTGAAAGGAATCCTTTTTTCCCATTCCTCTTTTTATTTTTTGTATCTTGCTCTCTTTTCCCTCTAACTATGATTATGAGTCTCCCAGAAGGTATCCACTGGAAGATTAAGTCCAGCTTCTCTCTTTATAGCTGTAGGCTCCGATCCTCACATCAGTATGGAAGTTCAAGAAAGTGGACAAGTGCGGCTAGAGTGTACCTCCATGGGGTGGTATCCAGAGCCCCAGGTCCAGTGGAGAACTCCCACAGGACAGACTTTATCCTCCAGGTCAGAGTCCAAGAATCCTGATGAAGAAGGCCTTATCAATGTGGTAGCTTCAGTGATAATTGGAAGTAACTCCATAGAGAACGTGTCCTGCTCTATCCACAATCACCTTCTTGGCCAGGAGAAGGAAGCAAGAATTTCCATACCAGGTCAGTGCAACCAATGCTGAATTCCTGTATTGACACAGTTTCAGGAGCATACAATCTGGGACTACCTACTCAGGTGTGATCTCATAGCAGAGTTGTCTACTCTTCCTACCTAAGAGTTTATTCATTGCCTTGAAGAAGACCCACCAATATCACTGGAATAATAAGTATTCTGAAAGCACAAACACCTAAACCTCGTAGAAATTTCAGACTGTTCATTTTAGAAAATGTATCTGGAATGACAAGCTGGATCTCTCGATCCTCCTCCTTAAATTAACTTTTTTAGTTTTACTATTTCTACCCTTACCTGCTCAGCCCCTTTTCATTCCATGCTAGATGTCAGTATAGATTTCCAGAGTCCTCAGGGAAACAAATCCTCTCCTTATCTCCTAGGAACTACTTATGGTGTAGGCAGGAACTTTTCTTTCTTTCTTTCTCTTTTTGTTAACGATTCTTATTCTGTTACAAACAGATGTGATATTTTTAATTCCTGATTCAGCTTCAGTGTCCCCTTGGCTCCTATCCTGCACTGATAGTTAAGAAGAAAATGCTTGGATAGACTTGAAAAAATTTATGAAGTGAAGTAAGGTAGCCCAGAGAGACAAAGAACACATGTTTTCTCTCATTTGTGGAAAGTAGATCTAATTTATAAATATACAGACACACATACAGCATTGTATACAAATATACATTAATATATTAACCACAGTATGAGGTAGGCGGGGAATTCAAATGTAGTAACTCCTTAGAAAGAGGAGTTCAAAGCTGGTAGAGAGATGTACTGGGAGATGGTCAAGGGGAGGGGCTACCTTTCACAAATGAAGAGAGGAAGGAGGGGGAAATGCATATCCTAAAAAACTGGGGAAATTGAGAGGAGAAGTTGGGTTTGAAGGGAAAGGGAAGAATGATGGAAGTGGTGATGTTGATCAAGGTGTATTGTACTTAAAAATGGAATGTTGAATGGTAACCCCTTTGAACAACTACATAATTTTTTTTGCCAGTCCTGGGACTTGAACTCAGGACGTGGGCCCTGTCCCTGAGCTTCTTTTGCTCAAGGATAGTGCTCTACCACTTGAGCCACAGTGCCACTTCCAGCTTTTTCTGTTTGTGTGATACTGAGGAATCCAGGACTTCATGCATGGTTAGGCGAGCACTCTATCACTAAGCCACATTCCTAGTCCATAACAACTTAATTTTTTAAAGTTTAAAAGAATAAAAATAAATTCTACCATGAGGAAAACAGGAATTTCTGAAACATGATTTAGTTCATGATATCCTTTATTCCATATGTTTTGTCACCAAATGACTCTTCATACCTCTCTTTGTCTTCTATGCATTTCCGAAGGTCAATTTTTTTCTGAAAAGCCTACAGTAGCATGATTTTGCCATGGTAGTCAGAAGTGGTTCCCATCATTTGTTCCATCTCCTTTTAGCACTAGGAGAAAAGCTGTACTTACCCAGAGTTTCCCAACCAGTGTTCTTTGGGGTTTTCTTTTAGCTCCCTTCTTCCCAAGACTGACTCCCTGGATAGTGTCTGTGGCTGTTGTGCTAATCGTCTTAGGACTTCTCACCATTGGTTCTATATTTTTTATTTGGAGACTGTACAAGGAAAGAGAGAGGAAGAGTGAATTTGGTTCTACAGGTAAGTCATGGAATCTACAAGGATTAATTCATTCTCAGGAGTGCTTCAGAGGATGTTTGGATTCATGGTCTTTAAGATGACTTTTAACAAGAAGATATTTAATTCTAGAATTCTGCAAATTGGAAGGAATTATAAGTCTTCTGAAATGGCAGATACCTAATGTAATGAAGAGAGATCTGGGGTACAATAAAAACTGGTTCTTGTTTTGTTTTGTTTTGTTCAAGACCAGGACTTGAACTTGGTACCAAACACTTTCACTCATTGGTTACTACTTTACCAACTGAGCCATGCCTCCAACTCTCAAAGCCCATTCTAATTGATATTGACTCACTTATCTCAACTTCTAGCTTAGTTCCCAATAATGATTTTACTATTAAAGAGCTAATCCAAAGTCAGAAGGAACTTCCTGAGTATTTCTTAGAAAACAAAATAGAACTATATACCATTCCTTATTTATTGGTAATGTTTCAGCAATCAGGTAGTCATGAATAAACAATTCCTCCTTTATGTGTTTCCCTTACCATTTCTGTTTATTATAAAAAGCCACTAAAGTTATATTGTTTGTTTTCCAGAGAAACTACTAGAAGAACTCGGTAAGTTCTGTCTTGTCATTATTTCATTCACAGAGTTTTCTCTCTCTTATTTTATAACCAGTCACTGACAATCTCTCGTTTTCATTGCAGAATGGAAAAAGGCTACATTACATGCAGGTTAGTGGCTCTGAACTTCTCAAGACCTTGGAGGCCCTGTATCCCAGATCTCAGTAATTCAAAGTCCTATGAAGCTTGAGCCTGAGAATAAAGCATTGTAGTCACTCAGATAAGAAAGGGACAAGGTGAAGTGGTGCTGTGGCTCAAATGGTAGAGCTCTAGGTTTGAGCTGAAGAGCTCAGGAACAGCACCCAGGCCCAGAGTTCAAGCCCCATGACTGACAAAAAAAAGTAGCAATCCAAAAAGAAGGGGACAAGGTGATAGTAAATACCTTAACACTTACCTTGAAGTGGATCCTTGGAGGATGGATAGGAGACAAGCCCCATCTGTTAACATCCTATTAGGGATGGTCAACCCTTACATTACTGCTAATGAGTTTGGAGCCTAGGAGGAAAATGGAAACTCTTAAGCTAGCAAGGCAGTTCTCTCTTGACACCTGCCAGCTCCTAACAACATGATTATTTCTTGGGAGAAACAAAAAGAGGTAGATCCCTTAACATTCACTGGTGCTCATATTCTTTTTTATCTCCAGTTGATGTGACTCTCGATCCAGACACAGCCCATCCCCACCTCTTTCTGTATGAAGACTCAAAATCTGTTCGGCTGGAAGATTCACGCCAGAAAGTGCCTGACAAACCAGAGAGATTTGACTCTTGGCCCTGTGTGTTAGGCCATGAAACTTTCACTTCAGGAGGTCATTACTGGGAGGTGGAGGTGGGAGATAGGACCGATTGGGCAATCGGTGTGTGTAGAGAGGATGTGATAAAGAAAGGATTTGACCCCATGACTCCTGAAAATGGGTTCTGGGCTGTGGAGCTGTATGGAAATGGATACTGGGCCCTTACACCACTCCGGACTCCTCTTCCATTAGCAGGATCGCCTCGCCGTGTTGGCGTTTTCCTGGACTATGAATCAGGAGACATCTCCTTCTATAACATGACTGATGGATCTCATATCTATACTTTTCCCAGTATTTCTTTCTCTGGCCCCCTCCGGCCATTCTTTTGCCTATGGTCCTGTGGTAAAAAGCCCTTGACCATCTGTCCAGTTGCTGGCAGGCCTGAGGGCATTACAGTCATTGCTAATAGCCAGGACCTTTCTAAGGGTATCCCTTTGTCCCCTATGGGGGAGGATTCTGCCTCTGGAGATATTGACACCCTGCATTCTAAACTAATCCCTTCCCAATCCAACCAAGGGATACCTTAAGAAATGCCCCTGTTCAACAGCTGTCTTTTGCTCTAATTCCTCTACTCCATCACTTCAAGGTGTTAGCTGACAGCCTCACATAGTCTCTATTTCTGCCTGTTGGGTATTGATACTTCATCTTAGGAAGGTTGTGTTGTTACTGCTAATCAGTTTCTGTACCAATATTTGGTGAGGGGGTGGTGGGGGGATGAGGTAATGTCTAAACTATTTCTTGCTCTCTGATTCCTTAAGGCCAGAACCCACAGGGAAGGATTTGGAGCAAACAGCCAAGAGGAGGAGATGGGTTTAGGCCAACATAGGATTGTGGCAGAAAGGTCTCTGTGTCTGGAATGGAGGTATGCAGAGGAATAGGTTTTAGGCAAATAGAAAACAAACAAACAAAAAAAAAACTACTGGAAAAGGATGACCTTAGGTTAAAATCCCCTTAAGGAAATTGAATTGGACGCTATGATGAAGTAAAATGAGGTACTCTGTTCTGTCTCTAGATATTTTCTAGTCTTGTAGATCACATTTTCTGAGCCATATCCTACATGATAGATTTTTTTTTTCCTAATGAGCTGAGCTGTGGGGAATGGGGAATAGAGAGGAGCAGAGTGAGCAGGGTTGGAGGGCTAGTCAGAAAGTTAGAAAGGAGGGAATTTTTAACAAAGTCCACAGGTTGTCTGCACAGCCTTATCTCAGGCCCTGTTCTTCTCTCTACACCTTCCTATTTCTCCTTGGCTTGAGGGTCAACCCATTCTCACTTTGTTGATACAACAAGTTTCTAGCTCTCCCTTTTTGGTTTAGCATCCTAGAGTGGTATCAGTTCCATGCTCTCTCAGCCTGCAGTCCAATGTCCAAACCTCTCATACCTTCAGTTAGCCTGGTTTCCATCCATTGCCACACTGTGCCACTCCTTACTGTCTCCTTGCCCAGCTCTCTACCCTGATTTTACATGCCGCTTCTCTGAAGAGTCCCCAAATGCTGCACCACGTGCTTAGCACAGCTGGATTGATCAAACCTGTTTATGTTGGTCCCTGAGCCTTTTCTGTATACATGAAGGTTTGTTTTTGCCAATGACTAGATGTATCCAGGCTCATACCTACCAATTCAATGGGGGTTTTCTAGCTTTGGGGTTGGATGTTGCCCATGATCGTAACCTAATAAATAAATCTGTCTGATCGATCAAGGCAATCTCTGAGCTTTCTTTTCTTTATCCCAACAAGTGGGACTGAAACAATGCAAAACAGGGAGAGAGACCTGCATAGGGACTATAACTGGCCAAGTAGTTCCATTCTGGATGATGCAAGGCTGATCACTGGACTCAAATGCTGTGGCTTACCAAAAGAGGTGGCTATAAAGTGAATGCTGCTAACAAGCAAGAAAACAAACAAACAAAAACCCAAAAAACAAAACAACAAAAAAGAAACCACCCAAAACAAACAAGGAAACAACCACAGGGCTAATTGCTTCCTTACCTTCAGCCAATAGAAAAAGATCTCAGGTTTTATTTATTTAATTCATTCATTTTTGATGGTACTAGAGTTTGAACTCAGGGTCTCACACTTGCTTGGCAGCCATGCTAGGATCTCAGGTTTTAATCAGGTTTGCAACTCCCCTTCCCTTTCCCTTTTCCCATGACCTTCCAGGAAAATGATCACTGGGCAAAAGACTAAATTTGTGATAGACTCTTAGGGAACACTATGCTTCTTCCTCCATATATCCCAGTTCTAGCCTCTTTGGATGTCACACCCCCGAGGAAGAAGTTATCAGATATATGAACCTGCCTGTAGCTCCTTGTCCAGCTGGCCACCAGGTATCACAGCTGTGGCCCAATGATGAGGAAATTATCAGCTCAGCAGTCTGGTTCTATTTCCAAGTCTTCTAAAAGAAAAGAGATGTCACCTCACCAATGCTTTTCACTTGGGGTAGTCAATGAGTGATACTATAATTGTCAGAAGCACTTTAAAGGCATCCTTCACTTCCACAAACAAGTACCTGAAGTAGTTGCTAATATTCCAGTTAAACCAGGAACAAAAGCTTTTCCACTCTATTATGTGTAAGGTCTACCCCTGGGAGGGCTCCGTGCAGATGCCCCCACCAGTTTAAATCTCAGTCCAGTTACCTAGGTAACTGGCATACCTGGAGGCAGTTACCTCCCCCCTCCTCTGAGGTCACACCCTAATCCGTCTGGACACACCTTAAACCACCTGGACACACCTCCTATCCCCTGCCCTAGATAAGGCCTTGCTCCGGAGTGATTTTGCCACACGTGCCTTGGATTTAACAGCCGGCTAGCAGTTTGGCTAAATAAAGTTCTCTTTTCTGCCCGAATATGGAGTAGAGTTCTCTATCATTGGTTGTCTACCTGAAAATCTCTTACACTACCCAAGATCAGACTAGTGAAAATATCACTAAAATAATCATAGCTGTTGATAACTGTAAACTCTAGTAGTCCCATGTTTAGAGAATGCCTGCTTGTCTAAGAGAGACCAAGACATTCAGATTCAGAGAACCATAATCGTACATCCTCCCTAGTCTAATCTAATAATTGGATCCTTTCAACAACCATTGTAAGCTGTGTTTTTTACTGTTCCATACCATGCTTTACAAATATTTTTGGCTGGAGTTCGGTGGTATATGGGCTTAGACATTTTTTATGAATGAGACTACACCTTCATCCTTAAAAGACTCAGACTTCTCTCTAAAATGAACCCTACTACTATCATCTTAAACCTGAATACTATTAGAATTACCAGGAGGTAGCAAGCTTAAAAGGAACTTCAGCTTTAGGTGGCTTTCCCAAACATTATTTCATTGGTCTGAGATGGGGAAAATGATATATTTTTTTTTAATTCACTTCAGAGGAGAATGACTATTTTAGAGGATTATAAAAAAAATGATTGGCCGGGCCCCCATGGCTCATGCCTGTTATCCTAGCTCCTCAGGAGACTGAGATCTGAGGATTGCTGTTCAATGTCCGAGAGACTCTAGTCTCCAACAAACTACTCAGAAAAAAAGCTGCAATTGGCATCGTGGCTCAAGTGGTAGAGCGCTAGCCTTGAGCACAAAGAGGCTCAGGGACAGTGTACTCTAAGCATTATCGGTGAGTTATTATCACTGGGTAATATGGTGAGAATTTTTTCAAATAGGGTGTGAATCATAATAACCATGATCTAAATAGCAACACCTCAGACAGACCCAGTAGGTCTGGGTAGGGCGGAGAATTTGTATCTATCTAATTCTCTAGAGAGGAGAGTTTGATACACATTAAGGGATTAAGCAATGTAATTATGTAATTGAATTAAAACATTGGAACGCGCCAATGGAAAAGCGGTTTCTCAAGTCCATAGGGGCAAAATGACTTAACCAAGATCCTCCAGGCAGTCGGTTGACTAGATCTCAAAGTATCTGAAACCTGAACGTTCCCTTGGCGTTCCCAGCTACTCGGTCCTGACTACTAATGGTAAAATTGAAGTAGGTCACCTCTGACCCTGATGTGGCTGCAGTAAAAGCTTCGTACGAAGGCCACCCAGCTCAAGGTTTAGTAGATAACGAAAATGACTTACTGTTTTGGTTTCACTTTTGTAAATTTTTTTTCTTAGTTACACTTTAACCTCCACACAGAAAAGTGCACAAATCCACAGTGTATACAAGGAGGACAGGTCCGTCCCTCAATGCCCTTTGTTAGGATCAACAGCAGCTGTGGGATTTAAAGTAGAACTGCAAGGATCTAGTAGGGCCAGGAGAATATCTGATTTCAGTACAAAGTGAAATGAGCGTAAATCCTCCCGGAAGCGTGTGTACATTAAAGCAAGGCATTCTGGTCATTGGAGTTCAGCCTGGGTATCGATGTTTTAAGGAGAACTCGGGACAGTGGAGAGAAAATACCCTCGTGCACCGTGGGTGCTCGGTGCGGACAAGGCTTCCAGCTGCCGGCCCAGTGGCCCGGGCTCTGACCGGCGTTCACACCAGGCCCCTCTGCCGCCCTGGTCACCCCAATTCACCCCACATTGCCTTCAGGAACCTCGCGCCAAGTGGTGGCTCACATTGTGACAACAACGAAATCCCTTACATAGAAAAAGAAAAAAAGAAAGAAATGATGGGTGGTTCAGTTTGGACGCACGAATTACATTTGGAAAGAGACAAAAGTGAATTCTGAAACTCCCGTGCCATCGGAGTCAGGATGGCCGAGCGGTCTAAGGCGCTGCGTTCAGGTCGCAGTCTCCCCTGGAGGCGTGGGTTCGAATCCCACTCCTGACAGTGATGTTTTTTCTCATGCTATTATGTTTAGTGTGTGCTCATTGTGAATTATTTAAGCACTTAAATGAAAGCATTCTGTACATATAGACTCTTTTCTTATTCTCTTTCCTCAGTCTCATTCCCCCCTCCCACCTCAATATCCTTTGACACCCCGACCACCCACTACCGAGAAATGGCTATAGTGTGTGTGTGTGTGTGTGTGTGTGTGTGTGTGTGTGTGTGTGTATAACGTGTGTTATTGGTTTGTGTTCAAGCGTCTTTAAGATGCATAATTTATAGTGTTATAAATTTCTTTTTATTTTTACTTTATTCCTTTGGCACTATAGTTCTGAGCTATGTTGCTGAGTGTGATCTAAACCAATTGCTTTTCATTGCTACAGAGAAATCTATTGTGTGAAGTCATCTGCTGTCCCAAGAATGGCTCCCAGATTGGGTCTAATGCTTTGCCACTACAAAGAAGGGTTTTTGTCAATGTACATCTTCCTGTATTTTCTGTTGTGAATCCATGAGGAGTTTACTTGAGAAAAGAACATTAGGAATGAATTTCAGGTGATGAAGTGTGACAATCCTCTGATTTTATAGTTCAAAATAAGAGGATAATTTAAAGGCACAGAAGTTCATAGTAGATGATGTCTCCAGAAATATCCCTCAAATTCAAAATTATTTTTTTAGTGCCTCATCTGTTCATCTCAAGCATAAATAGCTGTAATCACAAAAACATTGTATGTGATGTATTCATTTTGAACTCATTATTGCAAAGTTCCAAGTAACCCAAAACCCAAGATGAGTGGAAATTTTTTTTGCTCCTTCTTTTTCAGAAATGAAAATCAATGTAATAATCGACTATATAAGCAAAACATAGGCAAATCTATTTTTTATCCTTTGTATTCAAAATTTGTCTATTATCTTCCCTCTTGAATTCTTTTGACTTCACAGATTAATACATAAACTATCAGAATTATGAATTTATATCCTATTTGGTCATCATCATCAGAAAAGAGAATTGGTGTTCATTTGCTGATTGACAGCAACAAGAACAAATGAGGTTTCCCCTTGCCACCTAACTAGCCACAGTCACTCCATTTCTGCCCACTCCAATGTTTTATTAAAAGATATTTTGAGCCTCCTACTTTAGTCTTGGCAACTTAATATAAAGCAGGAAATGGAAAAAGGTGTAACCCCTGGAGTGATAGTAAAAGCACTTAAAAGCTGGCAAGTTGGTGTAATTCTATTGAGATGTCCTGTGTGAAGTCAACCACAGTCGCTTATGAGCTATTTGACATCCCAAACAAGTGATTACATCTTTGTGCCCAATGCCCTCTACTTTATTTGTTTGTTTGAGCCACAGCATACTTCTGGGCCCAGGGCTATCATGTATAGGAGAGGAGCACTTTACCACTAGGCCATATTCCCAGCCCCATGCCCTCTACTTTAAAATGCAGGAACTCCTTGAATCTTACCTCAGAAGTACGCTGTGAGGTTTGCCTAACACACACACACACACACACACACACACACACACACACACACACACACACACACAGCTGGTTATTAATAAATGACTGGCAAATAATATATTTTTTTGCAAAGTTGAAAGATATGGGAAGAAATGTGTTACTTCTTCAGCCATTCAGCACTAACCACAGGTTGGATGATGCACAACCAGAATGGGGAGGGAAAGCTACTGCACTAAGGCCACTGATTTAAAGGCTAATTTTGGCCTCAGAGATATACCCAGAAACAGTGTTTAACTTGTGTATAGATCATGTGACCTCTTGACTTGACATATTAGATTAACAATCCCACAGCTGGTGGTCAGGTCCTGTGCTGGTTGCTAGAGACAGAAATGTAAACAGGACAGAGAGCCTCTTTGTCCAGGAATAGACAGGCTGGTACAAAGACAGACATGAAACAAATAGTATTACTATCCAGGACAGAATGAGATACACAGACAAATCTACCTTCATATGTCCCTAGTAGAACACTGGTAGACCATCTTGAGGCCCAATAAACCTGTTCAAATGCCACCTGCAACTGCTTTGGGAGTACATTATTTTATTTATTTATTTATTTTTTTATGTGTGATTCATTTGGTTTTTCTGCCATTCTAGATCCCCTTTCTTTTTGTTTTGTTTTGTTTTTTGCCAGTCCTAGGGCTTGAACTCAGGGCCTGAGTACTGTCTGGCTTCTTTTTGCTCAAGGCTAGCACTCTACCACTTGAGCCACAGTGCCACTTCTGGCTTTTTCTGTATATGTGGTGCTGAGGAATCAAACCTAGGGCTTCATGTATACGAGGTGAGCACTTTATCACTAGGCCATATTCCCAGCCCACATTATCTTTTTTAAATGAAGCATAAAAGACTTGATTTTTATCAACTCTCAAGTCATTGTGTACTATAGAAGGCTTCAGATGATGACTATGTTTACAGTCCTATGGTTATATCTAGACAAATAAAAATTTCAAAACTGTGTGTTCTCTCTCTGACCTAGTTCACTTTATCTGAACTGAGCAGCTTCTTTCTCACGTTTTCACGTATATACTTCCCTTTCCCACCCATACTCCCTAGCCTACTTTCTTGCCTGATAAATTCTCTGTCCCTCTCATGGCTCAGTTTTGGGTGTCAAGTCTTTTCTATCTCTTTTTATCTCCACCCAGTGTAGATTAAATGCCTAAGCGTGGTTCCTAGCACCCTATACAGTGAACCACAGTATATATCTTACTATATTATGTCGTTGAATTATTTGATTTTCCTACCAGACTCCTTAGGCTGGAACGCATAACCTATGTAGAATGATTAATATAGTGATGGTTATATATAAGTCCTAAACAAATAGTCACTGAATGAGGGGAAAACCTGCAAACCTTTTTTCCACTTTTACACATACATTGCTTCCATGATTGACAGGTATATGAAGAGACAGGAAGAATCACTGGCTTTGGTGAAAGAGGGTAAGAATTCTCATTTGATAGCTTCAGTGGCCAGTGCCACTTCCTCAATGAGAGAGGACATGTATGTAATCTGTGGAGGAATGCTTGGATAGAAACATCCCTAAAAAGATGTTCCGGGAGCCTGTCAAAATAAAATATTGAGAAGAACCACCAGTAAAGGAACTTTTATTTGTGAATAAAGACTAGGAAATAATTCAGAACACATGCATAGAACAGAGTAGCTTCTGGAATGTCTCAAGAATGAAGGGAAGTTTAAAGTTTATTGTGTCAGAAAGATCTACACAAATTATTGTGAAAGAAATTCCATGGGCATTTGCAATGCTTGAGTAAACTGACAAGCTCTGATTGGCATAGGGAAATTTTTTTTTTTTTTTTATGGTACTGGAGTTTGAACTCAGGGACTCACACTTGCTAGGCAGATATTCTACCAGTGGTGCCATACCTCAACCCTAAAAGTAGTAAACTAAAATTGTAGTTGGAAGATGCACTGATAGTTGCTAAGAAGAAATAAATAATAATCTTAAATGTAGAGTAGGCACTGGGCAGCGGTGGCTCACGACAGTAATGCTAGCTACTTAGGAGGCTGAGATCTGAGGATCATGGTTAGAAGACAGGGCAAAAAAGTCCCTGTGAAAGTCATCTCCAACTGACCACTCAAAAGCTATGGCTCACTGCCCTACTATGTAACTGTACCCTTTTTGCACAACACCTTGTCAAAAAAATGTGTTCAATTAATAAACAAATTAAATTAAAAAAAAAAAGCTATTGCTCAAGTGGTAGAGCACTAGCCATAAGCACGAAGAGGCTCAAGGACAGTGCCCAAACTCTACAATCAACCAAAAAGAAATAAGTAAATAAAATAAATAAAGGAGGTTATTTCACTGTATTGGTTCAGCAGGGCAGTTCTGAAAAATCATTCTTGACCTGAATATTTTCTCCTTATGACCTCTGAACTTGATGTCAATGGGTATGAGAAGAATGCTACTTGTGTGCTCAATTTCTACAGAAATTTCTACAAGCAGTAGGGTAGAGATAAGGCAAGTTTTGTAACAGGATGACACGTGTATCAGTGATCCAGCCTGACTCATCTGAGAGAAGTCTGTACTCTGAGACTGAAAGAAAAGACTTCTAAGCAGAAGAAAGAAACATCTAGTGAAAAAGAGTCTATTTTTCCATTACTGCCTGATGCCCACAAAGAAAAGTGGAGAATTAAAATGTAAAATAGTAGCAGAATGTCTCCATAAAGGTAGAGTGGCTTCCTGCACAACTACACAAAATATTGAGATGCTTTGTTTCCACAAAAAAGACCTGAGATTTTACTTTAACTCATTACAGTCCCCATACAATGAACAGGTTGAAGGCAAAAACCAAGCTAAGGGAAATTTCTGTGCCAGGTGGTGAAGGCTAGATCTTAGGAAGTGAGTAGAAGGTTGGTAACTACTATGGTGAATGCCTATTTTCCTGATCTTGTTTCTTTGTGAAGAAGCGCAGCCAAAAGTAAAACTGACTTCTTGTAGGGAACTTCTCACTTTTTGCCTCTTAAGTTTGGGAGAAGAAAGCTTAGTCCTTTCTAGATCTTCTTCAAGTCTGCCTTTTCTAGTGTGTTATAGGCAATCACAGTCTTGTAACAGGCAATCAGATGGATTGTCCTTGACAGGTTTTATGAAGTCATCGTGACAAATATTGATTTTCACTTGTATTTTTCCTTTCTAAAAACTGAGCACAAATGATATTTAAAAATATTGTTTATTTTTATTATCTTGTACAAATGGGTTTCAATTCAACAGGTCAGTTATGAGTAACATGCATCTTGATCATCAACACCCCTTCCATTATTCTTCCCTCTCCATCTGTCTCAACTGTACCCATCCCCTCAAGTTACCTAGTTCCATTTTCCTATATGTACATTAAGCATTATGACTATACTTGTCTATCATTCTTTTATCCGTCTGTTGGTGCTTCTCACCTTAATCCCCCCTCCCCAACAATATAATCTTTTCAAAGAGTTAATCATGGTTTGTGTTTATATGGTTTTATGTTGATAGAGGGTAGGAATTGTCAGAAAAGCTTGCAGTTTCTTAGCAATAGATCTGTCAATCAATTCCAAAGGCTGCCTTTTCTTTTAAAACAAAAAATGCCTACAGATTGTGAGAGTGCATTTATTTGGGAATTCCTCAGGAAAGAAAACAGAATGACCGCAGGTAATGAGGTTCTTTGTAGTTTAAATTTGCAAATTTTGTTTTCCTTGGTTTCTTTTGGATTTGCAAAGGGAAAAAAATTAACATATAGGACGAAAATTTTATGACATTGGATCCATATAAAATGCTTCGGTGAATCCTCTTCCTTAGGTGTAAATTTACCGTTAAGATTACATGTGAGACGAAGTCATGGAACCACAAAAAGGCCCCGCTGGGATTCGAACCCAGGATCTCCTGTTTACTAGACAGGCGCTTTAACCAGCTAAGCCACGGAGCCAGCACGCTCGCTGCTTTTCAAATCAACACAGAAAAGGAATTTGCTTTGCTTTTGTTGCGGGTTTTTACTGTCTGGTTACTGAAGAGCAGAGCAGAAGTTTCTCTAAACCCTAAGGATGAATCTTAGTCTGGTCCTCCTCCCCAAAGACCTGGGAGACCGCTCCCCAGTGCGGAAGCACTGAGTGCGCTCGGGGTGGGCTAGGAGAAGCGCGCGCTTCAGTCTGAAACCCCGGGTTGCGCAAGAGGACTTTGCAGAGAAACTGGCCGGAAGTGCCTGGTTCTGCAGGTCATTTTTAGGTAGGTAAAGCCTGACCTGGAACTTCCGGGGAGTGGGAAGTGGGAGGTAGGCACGGGTGTGGGTGCGGGCCCACGAGGAGAGGTCGTCACATTGATATGATATGGGTCACAGAATGATTTATATCAGAACGCTCCCAGCACCAAAAACCGGTCCCTGCAATAAGCAAACTGTTCCTTTCATGACTTTTAAATCATACGGGATTTAAATATTCCGATCAAAAATTACATAAATATTCCAATCATTCCTTACCCCAGTTAGGTTTCATCTACCTGGTTTTGTTATGCCAAGTCGCGAGAAGACCACCAAGAAGGCCACCGAGACTCAGACATTCAGAAATGCAAAAGCAAGGCTTTATTCAGGCGACCTGCAACTCGGGCCTCATCCTACCCACCGACACAGCGGAGGTTAGGAGGAAGCCCTGAGCTGCGATTGCACAGGGCTTATAAAGGCAAAAAACCAAAGTTACAGCCATCAGTTGTTCAAGCAAGACAAAAAACAAAGTTACAGTAATCAGGTGTTCAAGCAAGCAAGATTAGGACACGGGTACAAATCTGATTGGCTCAGGGCTCGAGTCACAGGGCTCGAGGCATTCCGGGGGCAGTTAGAGTTAAGCATTCCCAGCGGTTAGAGTTCTCCACCAGCTGGGCCCTAATAAGCTTGTCCTGGGTTTGCTCACAGGGCCTGCTTATCTCAGGTTCACGTGGTAAAGTGGGGTTCGGTGGTAAAGTGGGGCCTGACTTCAAAGTCTGGCTCTTCAGTTTTTGCTTCTAAGATTAAGGTTAATGGAATCCCAGAGTCTTGTCTTAATAATACTTCACAATTGACATGGTTAATTAATTACATTACAACTATAAAGGGACAGTGGGCTTTTTGTCCTGATGCTTGCTCAAAGATCTGATTTGATGTCAAGTTGAGAACATGCACTAGAATTTGTAAATTATCATGGGGGCTTATGGGAATCTTTGTATTTTTTCCCAATGTATTCAGGTCTCTATTAAATTAGTTACTGGGATGTGATTCAAATAAAGGAATTTAATGAAATTGACAGGTCACGAGTTTTTCCCAAGTGAAACTTTCAATTATGATCAACTGTTTTACTTGAGGTCTGTCATATTATTTGCTAGCATTTCCCTAGCCTCAGGTCCTCAGGTCCTCCCACTAGTCCCCTGATCCACCCATACCTAATGAGCCACTCCTACTCACTACCTAACTACTTCCCCTTTACCCCCAGAGAGAGAAGCTGCCACCTGGATAAGGTATAGCCACCACGTAGCTCCCTCTCCCGTGGGAACTATCGTCCCACTAATAAACCTCCTTATGAACCTTCTCCTGTCTGTGGTTATCTCCGCTTGGTCCCCTGGGATGGCCGGGACATATCCCTTCATTATTAATGTATTAGGAGGCAATGTGACATACACAGCATAGTCCCACCTAATATAGCTTTTACGTAAGGGTGGCAGATGTCAAGCAACAGCACTAATATTTGGGTTCAGTTTTTCATTTCACTAGCTGCTGACATGTTGGCATAGAATTTCCAAGAAGTCAAAGGGATTGTAAGAAGATAACGGAATCTTTCACATATATCTGAATATGAATTCTATTTTCTATTCCACTATGACCAGAAAGGACCATGGAAATATTACATTGGCTCTGCCCCACACATCTATCCCAATTTGGAGATCTTTGTGTCTTGTACTACTAATAGTAATGTAAAGAAATGTGGGAGTGGCAAACAGTTTTACACGGGAGCAAAACTTAAAAAACAAAAGCAAGCAAACAAACAAAACAAAACCCAGCACACTGTGAAACAGGAAAGGAATCAATTATTGTCATAGTTTTGTATATCAATGTAGCTAAGCTGTATTACATGATTATTCAATTAAACACTAATCGAGTCAGGAGTGGTAGTGCAGCTGCTCAAGAGATTGACTTTACACAAGTTTCAGACCTGCTAATCCGTAAGCCAATTTCAATTATATATACTCTTGTAGAAAGGGTCACAGACTGGCCACTCATGGCACACACCTGTAATCCTAGCTACTCAGGAGGCTGAGATATGAGGATTGCTCAACCAAGGCAGGAAAATCTGTGAAACTTATACCCAGTTAACCACCAGAAAACTGGAAGTAGAGTGTGAGCCTTGAGCAAAAAAGCTCAATGACTGACAAAAGAAAAAAAAAAAAAGAATTCACAGAATAAGGTAGCATTGATCAAAATTTATTGTACTCATAACCTGACTTAATTAATAACTTAAGAAAAACTTATCTTATTGTGAACATGGTTGCAAAATTTAAGTCAGATTTTGAAATATGCAAAACAAATGGACAAATTAAACACCGAGGACAGCAAGTATGCACAGTGGGTTAAAACCAGTTGAGAGACACAGAATGGGACCTGTGACTTCCAGAGATGCCCTCCTCATCCTGGTATACTATGAGAATTAAAATAGGGCCAGGAGTTACTTCAAGTTTGCTTCATTCCTGAAACTTCAAGCACAAACTCCCTTTTTGGAATAGAAATTCTTTTGTTTTTAATAGGTAGACAGTAATATGCTAAACTAATGGGAGGATACATATCTAACTTGTTCCTGCAATTTTTTTTTTTTCCATTGTGAAGCGGGCATCAAACCACAGTTACACTTCAGCCCTCAGGAGTATCACTACTGGAAATCATAAATATTTTCACATTGATGTATAATTGTTGCCAATTTCTCAAAATGTCAAGTATGCGTCTTTAGAAACATAGACTGAAATATGCACATTTGACGAACATCTTTGTTTGAAAGAATTCGTGTGTGTGTGTGTTTGAGTGAGAGTTGGCCATGCTGTTTTTAAAGCTATCAGACATAGGTCCAGTGATAAGGAAGATCAGTGACCGTTTCTAGCCCAGTCTGGTTTAGTAACTTTTGAGTGTGGGTGGGGAGGGGAGGATTTAACAAACTACAGAGCTACAAGAAAAAAGACAGATCAAACCACCACTCTTTGAGGACTTCCAATTTCTTACACCCCTTTCCTTTTTTTATTGTTTTTTTCCTCCAAGTCTTATCACGGTTGTTTTATTTATTTAGTGTCTTGCCACCCGTCCTGTTGTTTGAGGACAAGAGTAAGGTCTCTTTTCTTTCATCTACCGGGCTTTAAGCAGTAATTTTGGTGGAATGAATGGAAACATAAATGGAGAGGTGATCGTGGAGCAGAGAGCTGATGCGAGTTTCACAGTCGTTTTTGGCAGAAACCAGGCAAGAAATGAGTAAAGGTAGCAAATGCTGCAAACGTAGCTGGGAATCCACACACTTAGGCCTGGTCTACCCGGTAGCTTGAAGTTCCAAAATAGGATAGAGCAGGTGTAGCTTGTTGATCTCTTATAACCTGATATCCGCCAATGAGTCGTCCGCGTCTGGGGCCAGTGGCGCAATGGATAACGCGTCTGACTACGGATCAGAAGATTCCAGGTTCGACTCCTGGCTGGCTCGGTACATGCGCCTCATTTTGCTCTTCGAATTCCTTACCAGTTCAAGAGAGTAAGAAAATTCATACGGGGTCCAAGTTTTAGTCTGAAGTCTCAGAAACATAAGAGCTGTACTTTAAAAATTTTTGTTTATAATTCTTACCAGAACAAGAGCCATTACTTCTTCGGAGAACAAGTTCTCTGTTCCATTATTCGATGAAGAAATGCGCGCTGACTCCAAGTCGCGCCGCTGGTCCATTTTGACTGAATAATAAAGTTGAATCAATCTTGTAAGCAAAGGGAAAACATGAGAATTTGGGCATTCAGAATAAACAAATTATAACAACGGAAAGCCTCTGTTTAGTTGCTTCCCACCGAGCGATTTGTAGAATAAATTATTAACAAGTCGATTTCCGGTCCAAATGCGAGAGGTGCTCAAACTCTTCCCTGGTGGTCTGGTTTCAGAGGCGGTGGGGGGACGCATGCGCACATCACAATAACCAGATTTACTAAGGCAAAGGGCGTCTCTTCTTGCGTGAACTACAAGTTAGAGAAGCACCCTACACAGCGAGTTTCCGTAGTGTAGTGGTTATCACGTTCGCCTCACACGCGAAAGGTCCCCGGTTCGAAACCGGGCGGAAACAGCTGCTGTCCGTTTTCTTTTCCTCACTGGACTTTTAAAAAGCGGTTGAAATAACTCCCCCCCCCCCCCCTCCTGCCCCCTTTCAGCAGCTCGTCGGCCTAGGACTCCTCGGTTCTCAGCTCGAGGCCTCAGTGCTGAGGCGTTGCGTTTCGCGGGGAGAACCGGCTCTGCCCGGCTCGCTCGAGTTGCCCGGCGGGCCGCAGCCCCGGAAGAGCATCCTCGTTTCCCCTCGTCTTCCTGCCGGCCTGGCTGGGCCTCCGTGGCCTTTGCCATCTCCAGGATCCGCGAAGGCACCGTCCGAGCTCGCCGAGCACAAGGCGTGGCTTTAACGATAACCCCGAATCCCCAGTCCCTGGGCGCCCACGAGGCTCAGGTAGGTGCCTCAGGGGCCCCGCGTGCTCTTGGAAAAAAAAAAAAACAAAAACAGAAAAGAAAACCTGGGGGCCCTGGGCCGGGGCCCCGCCCTCCGTGTACCTGCGCCCCCACCCCCCCACCCCCGGCCCCTGACAGCCCTTCCCTCCTTGGCTTCCGCCGTGCAGTATAACCCAGGATCAATCCTGAGCTCCGCGGGTGAGTCTGTGGGTGAGGTCGCGGCCGCAAGGCGAGTGGAATCAACGGATGCATGGGAGTGAGCAGCCTCCGTGGCCATTATAGGGCAGATAAGAGGAAGGGCAGGAAGAAATTGGAAAGGCTTGGGCCCTCAACGCTGTGACCTGGAAGAAGTCGGGGGGGGGGGGGGCCGGGGGGGCAGGATTGGGCTAGCCTGGCCTAGGCCTGTAAACTCCTTTAAGGAAGCTTTAGGAAGCCCAGAGGGGCCAGAGACGGCGGGGGGGGGGGGGCGGGGGGGGTCTAAATCTTACTTCCTTTTGGTCTTGTTTTCCCATCCCCCTCCCCCCCAAAGCAAACAAATACACAGAGACGTGTTGGCAAGTTCCCCAAGTTAAAAATAGAACAAGTGTCGATTTTGTGGCTTAACTTGCAGCTTGAGAAAAGTCACTCAGTGGCAGCATAGGTTTGAGAAGCCTGACATCTAGCTGGCTTCCATCTTCATTGGATCATCAAACACTTTTATGACCAAAATGCGTTGTTATGTTGTCATCTAACTGCCTCAGGTGTAACCTTGGAATTTCCTCCTGAAAGGCTCAGGGTTCTCTCAGGTAATTGATAAGAATGTGTGCCTTTTTTAGGACCACAAATCAAAAAAGGAGGAGAAAATTCTTATCTGATGAATTTTTTAAATTACCATTTTATTTTAAACTGCCATCTTGGATGGGCTTTACCCTACTCTCTTACTCCCTTGTTGACATACCTTTTCTGAAAAACACATATTTGTTATCTTGATGATTTTTTTTAAAGATCATATCTTGGTTAGAAAGACAGTAGCTTTGGGCTTGTATTCCCTAGTAGTTTAATGCATTCTCATCTAAAATCCCTTCTGTGTCATCCAGAAATACAAACAAATTAATGTGGTGGTCTGAAATGTATGTTCCCCAGTCTTTCTCTGATGGCCGTGGACAGGAATACTTTAGCTGGGAAGCTGTGTGCTCCTATCCAGCAATTGCAGGTGGGTGACTGGGAACCTGTGGTTCACTCTTCAGATCAGACTTACTTGTGCAAGGTACTGCAGCAGTCCAATCCTTTCAGCCACCTTGCCCTTCTTCACCATGCTTACCATACCTTCCACATTCCTTCTCAATTCCAAGAGAAGCTTATGAGTGATGTGTTAATGGTTGGAAGAACAAATAAGCCCTGGAGATGTCTGACTTCAAGTGTCACTTTCTCCTGGAGCACACTTATATGATGCACATGGATTTTTTTTTTAAACTTCAATTTCTTTTTGACATGTATTCTCTCCTTCCTAACTTTGGCATTAATTAATGTGTTCCAGGTGTTTCCTCTAATCTCCGAGCATTGTCTCCATGATTAAGAGACAGGCAGGGGAAGGGCAGCTTTTTGATTTAGGAGTAGGATTGAGGAGAGAACCCAACCTAAAACTACCTTCCCCAAACCCAGTTCAGTAACCATCAAAGAGCATAAGGATGCTACTAAAATAAGCCTTGCAGGTGTAAAATAAGCCTTGCTGGAGATAAAATGGGAGTGTGTGTCAGATAAAATGGAATTAATCCACAGACACTTGAGATAGATTTGAGAATACCAGTATGTTCTCAAATCTTCCTGCCTCAACCTGAGAATTGACTTTAAGGGCAAGAAACTTCAAGATGGTGAAGTTATTTTCCAAAAACATGGCAACAACTTTTCAGTTTTTAGGACTAACTAAAAATTTGGTAAAAATCACTCAAGGGGGCTGGGACTATGGCCTAGTGGTAGTGTGCTTGCCTCCCATACATGAAGCCCCTGCACCACATACGTAGAAAAAGCTGGAAGTGCCACTGTGGCTCAAGTGGTGGAGTGCTAGGTTTGAGCAAAAAAGAAGCCAGGGACAGTGCTCAGGCCCTGAGTCCAAGCCCAGGACTGGCAACAAAACAAAACAAACAAACAAAATCACTCAAGGGAAAAATTCTGTTGACAGAGAAAAGTATAAGTGAGAATTTTAAATCATATATCATCACATTCCACAGAGCTAGACATTTGTGAAATTCTCCAATGAACTCATTTTCCTTCTTTTCCTTCCTTTCCTCCCTTCACCCTGTAAATGCTCTACTACCAAGCTACCTACCCCCTACCCAGCTGGTCTGCTAATTTGATAATATGGAATGATATTTCTACTGTCAGTAGCTACAGGGAAGGAGTATATTCTATTTCTTCCTGTGGGTCTATGAATCTATACTTTGCATAATTTTTAGTACTTCTGTTCTTGAGTAAACACATTGAATATACCAGTCAGGTGCGTCTCTACCCTTTTCAAATAAGAAAACTCCAATCCCTGGCTTCATTTTAGCTTTATTGTCTATAGTCTAAACTTGCCATAGTGTTACACTTATAAATGGATCTATATTGTACTTATTCTTCTGCAATTTGCAATACTCAGTATTATGTTTGTATTTATCTGTTTTTGTGTGTAGTTATAATTTATGCTACTGAGTAGTATTCTTTTCTATAAATATTGACAAAATGTATTTACCAATTTCACTGAAGGATAATTGGGTGGTTTCTAGTTTATTTTAATTACAATATTGCTAGTTGGGTGCTTGTAATCTTAGGTAATGAGGGGATTGAGATCTAAAAATCACTGCTAGCAGCCAGCCAGCTGGGGCAGAAAAGTCCATGAGACTCTATCTCCACTTAACCAAGAAAAATCCAGAAGTGGACCATGGTTCAAGTGGTAGAGCACCAGCCTTGAGCTAAAAATCTAAAGGATAGTGCCTCATCCCCAATAATGGCACATGTGTGTGTGCACCACAAACTTACACATATTACAATTATAATACTGCCATAAAGATTTTATAGGGCATCTCTAGGAATGGTTCCAAGAATTCTTTTAGGTAAGCTCCTAGTAATAAAATTGCTTTACATAATTCCACTGTTTTCTAAAGTGAATATACTAATTTGCACACATATTATAGCCCCAGCAGTGTGTATATGTTTTGATTGTCCTGCATCTGATAATCCCTTGATGTTGTCAAAGCAACTCATTTTCACATCTCATGGGTGTGAAATGTATACCCTGTTGCTTCAGTGTCATTTCTCTATTACATGTTTTTGGGTACATATTCACCATTTATGCTTCTAAGAAAGGACTTTTTTTGGGTCATTTTTTCTTTTCTTCTTCTTTTTTTTTTTTTTTTTTAAGGTGTGAGACCAGGACTGGCACTTAGTACCTGACATTTTGGCTCATGGGCTAGTGTTCTACCAACTGAGCCATGCCTCCAACCCCTTGTCACACTTTCTTTAAATTTCTCCAAATTTACATTTTTCTTAGGGATCAGGAAAACATTCTTTATATTGTCTGGATTCTAATCCTCTACCCTTTGTGTTACAAATATCTTTGCCCAACTTTACTTTCTTCCTTTCTTTCTTTTTTTTTTTTTTTTACTGTTTAAGGAATTTTATGAAAGCAAGAATTTTATAATCCAAATTACGTTTCCTTGCACAGTTATCAATTCTGTTACTTAGAACTGACATCCTGAGCTATTCCACAATAAAGAATTACAAAATTAAAGAAAGGAATGCTTTAAATTTTTATACTTTGCTGAAAATTCTTTTTCCCAGGGTCTATAAAACATTAATTTGTTTTTATATTTTACTATTTTTGTAGGATTTTGTTGTTTTTACATCAAGTAATCTAGGACTAGCACTGTTTGCTAGACCTGGCATTTGCTCGGTACATAAGGTTCAAAGTTTCCTTTCCTTTTTTTTAATTTATTTTATATTTTGCAATGTTTTTTCATAATATTTAAGTTTTTCGATGTTTAGATATTTTTCTTCTGTGAAGCACGAGTTTCTTTTCATGGTCCCTGATCAATTTTTTAAACAGTTGGAACACCAGTGGCACTGTTGACTGCTTTCTGGGCAGCCTCTTTAGCTTGGTGGGCTTGTAGTACAGCTACAGCTTCATCAACCTTAGAACGCAGAGACTCTGGAGACTCAAGCAGATGAAGTAATTCTGAATTTACTTTCTTTATACTATCTATATACTCTCTATATCTATCTATCTATCTATCTCTATATCTATCTATCTATCTATCTAACTTTAGTCTACTTTTGTTATTTAACTTTGCTTTTTGTTTGTGTTTTGTTTTTTGGTTGGTTGTAGGGCTTGAACTCAGTGCTTGGGCGCTATCCCTGAGCCTCTTTGTGCTGAAGGCTAGCATTCTACCACTTGAGCCACAGCCAGCGCCACTTCCTGTTTTGGGGGGTTTTTTTTTTGTTGTTGTTGTTGTTTTTGTTTTAGTACTAGGGATCTAACCCAGGAGGCTTATTTATTGGCGGGTACTTTGCCACTGAGCTACATTCCAGTCCTTTTTTTTTTTTTTTATGGTACTGGGGATTGACCTCAGCTTCACACTTGCTACACATGCTTTCTACTGCAGAGCCATGCCTCCAGCCTCTTTTGATTTTTAATGTTAAATTTCCCCATCTTTCCCTGTATGGCTTACATCTTTTATGTCTTGCGCAATAACCCTCTACAGGACCGTGAGAAGAGAAAGCATCCTGTCAATCGGTAAGCCACCTGCTGTCACCATGCCCAAGAGGAAGGTCAAAGGAGATGCCAAAGGTGATAAAGGCAAGGCAAAGGAAGAGCCACAGAGGAGATCCGCAAGGTTGTCTGCTAAGCCTGCCCCTCCCAAACCAGAGCCCAGGCCTAAAAAGGCTCCTGCAAAGAAAGGAGAAAAGCCGCCTAAAGGGAGGAAGGGGAAAGCAGATGCTGGCAAAGATGGGAACATCCCTGGAAAAACCCAAGAGGTGTCCACAGCAGAAGGCTCTGGGGATGCCAAGTGAAGTATCTATTTTTGATAGCTTTCTAATTAGTAACTCTACGATTGAAATACTGTTGTCATTTTTTTAAAATCAAGTTTTCTATAAATGTCAAATTTTGCTTCTTTTTTTTTCCCCTCAAAGTTATGTTATTAGTACACAGAACACTTTGATGTTGTCTTTTGCGGAAAAAGAAAATACCACTAATAAAGTGTGTCTCAGAAGCTGAACTGAAATGAAACTAGGCTTTCCTAACCTGGTCTTTGAAGATTGTCCTTAGTTTCCTGGAAAGAGTCTCTTACCTTCTCTCATTTTAGCAACTGGCAAAGAAGCCTTACAATGTTGGGGACAGAACTTGATCTCTCCCCTTTCATTTCATCAGCATAGGTCCTAACTGCATCGAACCAACAGTCCTGGTGTGGCCTTGTCACCCCCGAAATCAATGGTTAGGAACAACACTCAAGCTTTCTAATACTAACATCAAGCTGGTGTAGCCCCAAAGAGCCAAGATTCTGCCTTTATTTGAATCGTCCTGCTGAGAATCCTGCAGGTTTTGGTTCATTTCTTCCATGCCACAGTTTGTGATAAGCAATTGTGTGTGTCTCATGTGACATGCCCACCCTCTTCAGTAACCTTGCCCTGTTCCAAGCAGCAGCAAAGGACTTTGTGTAGACTTTTACAGTGACATTTTGGGAAATTGGAGCTTCAAAGTTATAAAAAGTTGTCTAAGTTCTACAGGAAGTAACTTTCTGAAAAGTATCTTACAAAGCTAGAAACCAGTTGGATTGTGGGGGGGGGGGGGGACATTATTTCTATACCCGAAGTTGAGAAATATTCTTTATTGCCTTGTGAATGTTTATAGGTTTTCCTTCTTACACATCTTTTTAGTAACCTGAATTGATTCTGTGCAAAGTATGAAGTAAAAATTCAATTTCACAATTTTCCATATGCTACTAACTGAAGTTTGTCTTTCCCCTTATTAATCTAGAATGCTGGTTCTTCTGTAAATCCACTTTCTATGTAATCATGAGTCTGTTGATGGTTCCTATCTAGCTTTGTGGCTAGTTTGTCTAATTGGAATCCTATTACAACTTAAAAAAATCTTAATAAAAACCAAGATGCAGGAAGGAAGGGAGCTGGTGGCTCACGCTTGTAATCCTAATTACTGAGGAGGCTGAGATCTGAGGATGCTGGTTCATAGCCAGTCTGGGTAGGCAAGTCCATGAGATTCTTAGCTCTAGTTAACCCCCAGAAAACACAAATTATAGCCGTGAACAGAAGAGCTCAGGACAGCACCTAGGCCCTGAGTTCAAGCCCCACAACTGACCAAAAAGAAAAAATGTACTGGTTACTTGATTTATGAAGCTGTAATCACTCTGTACATCACCTTTATAATAACAGTGAAACAAGATGCCTGCACATTTTATCACAATGTAATCAGTTTTGCCTTCACTGTCACTACGAAATTTTTCTTCTTCAGGAGTATGTTGATTATTTTATTTATTTGCTCGTCCATGCTATTTATATTAGATTAACAAATTCTAAATTATTACTTATAAATTCTAAATCACATCTAAATCACTTGGAATTTTGATAGATTTGGTGAGCCATGTCATCTTTATAATGTTGAGTCTTCCAATATATGAACATGGTAGAGCTTTCTATTTCAGCCTTTTAAATATCTTAATAAATTTAATAAAATTATATAATCTCCATAAATGCCTTGTGTTAATATTTCCTGGAGGCTTTATACTAGTTTGTGTTATTATATCTGGCATGTAATATGTTTTTTGCTTTTTAGCTAATTGCTGATTGTAGTTTGTGTATCTAGCAACCTTACTAAACTTTTTATATCTGTGTTCTTGTGAGCTTCTATTCACAACCATATATTCTTTGTATATTAGCTTAGTTTCGGTCCTTATACTTTGTATTCCTTTTCCTGCTGCTTAGTATACTCCAGGTGCTAGGGTACAGTATTAAATAAAGCAATGTGTTTTCTTTCTTTCTTTCTTTCTTTCTTTCTTTCTTTCTTTCTTTCTTTCTTTCTTTCTTTCTTCCTTCCTTCCTTCCTTCCTTCCTTCCTTCCTTCCTTCCTTTCTTTGTCTTTCTCTTTTTCTTCTTTCTCTTTTTCTCTCTTCTTTTTCCTCTCTCTCTCTCTCTCTCTCTCTCTTTTCTTTCTTTCCTCTTTTTGCCAGTCCTGGGGCTTGAACTCAGGGCCTGGGCACTGTCCCTAAACTTTTTTGCTCAATGATAGCACTCTACCACTTAAGTGTCCTTTCTTTCTTGAAGCTTATGTTCTAGATAGGAGGAAGGTAGAGAAAATTCACAAATTTATGTGAGGAGGGTCATTTACTAAAGCCAGTGTATATACTAAAACTAGAATTATATATTTCCTTTATAATGAATTTCTAGAACTTCTACATAAACATTCTATATTACCATTGTTTGTCTTTAGCTATCTCTACTCCATTTTATTCAGTAAACAACAAATACATATATTTATATATTATATGTGGATTTTGGTGTTTGAGTAAATTAAGAAACTTCCAAGACAGTATTAGGAAACCATCAAATAGAATGACAGTACTCTACAAAAGTAAACAATAGTAATTTCTAGTTAAAAGGGGGCAGTAATGAAATAGCAGTAGAAACATAGTTATGGAATTTATGATTTTAGTTTATATCCAGGAACACAAATTTTGATTTCTGCACAAGGATGATAATATGTGTGTGTGTGTGTGTGTGTGTGTGTGTGTGTGTGTGTATTTGCCAGTACTGGAACTTGATTTCAGGGCTTGAGTTCTGTCCCTGAGCTGTTTTTGCTCAAGGCTAACAAAGCCACAGGTCTACTTCCAACTTTTTAAGGTTAATTGAAGAGTCTCAGGGACTGTTCCTGCCTGTGCAACTTCAAACCATGACCCTCAGATCTTATATTCTTGAAGGGGAGATAGATGGAAGGAATGACTTACAGTGTTCTATTGCACAGACAACAGGTTGATTACTAGTAATTCAATATTTCAAAATAATAGGATTTTAAATGTTCCTAACAAAAAAGTGACAAATGTTGGAAGTGATAACAATTCCAATTACCTCATCTAATCATAACACATTGATGTACATTCTTTGAAATGTCACACACAAATATGTACGATTATGTGTCAATTAAGAATAAAAATATACTTACAGAGGAAATATTCCTGAAGTGAGGAAGATTAAATTAGGAACATAAATCTCCCTTCAAACCTCTTTGGTCACCTTATAGCTTTGACTCTCAGTAGTCCTATCTGAAAACTCATAATTTCACATCCTGGCTTATAATCACCAGGTACCTGCTATCAGTCAGCCGGAAGAGATCTAGAGTTTTTAATAATTAAATTTAAAAATGAATTAAAACAAATTAGTGACCCATGGATCTCAGGCACTGCCCCTGGAGGAGTTAAAGAGGGAAGGAAACATCTTTCTGTATCTACCTTTGTCCCACTACATCTTTTTTCTCCTTAACTTTGGTTACAATGATGCTGGTAAAATCCTGTCATTCCTGTCTCAAAATGCTCCAACTGGTCACCTTAGCTCATAAAAATGACCTATAGGCTCCTTTGTTGAGTTGCCCCAGGGCACAGCTGGAAAAACAAGCAGTCACCCTCAGGCTGGATGCTTTCTCCCCGCCTCCTCTAGGATCTAGGCCTCTTGATGACACCTCTGATGGCATCCTGGTTCCGTAGGGGAGGCTAGGACCCTGACTCTTCTCAAGGTATTATTGCTTCTCAGCCCCATCAGACACACAAATTAGGTTTCTTTTCCTCGGAACTCCAAGCACTGCTTAGTGGAGTTAGGGCAGAAGGCTCAGTAGTGGGTAGAGTGGGTTTGAGGTGGGAGTTATGGTGAGGGAGGTCTACTAGGTAATGAATATTTGACGGGCATCTTCAGTTTCAAAGTTCCAGGTAACCCATCAGGACAATGCTCGAGTCCCTTTCAAAATCGCATTTTAAAAAATACTAGGAATTATAAAGAAGACAATTAAAGTTGAAAAAAGTTATCAAACAAGGTAATTACATAGTAATATCTGTATTTCATTAATATATTCATAGCAAACATCAAGACTTGTAGAATAAAAGGTGGTTCTTGGTAACTAAGATGTAGATACTTCTCTTTGGACTGTGGTTGGTGTCTTATAAATGAAGGAAATATTAAATTTCATTGCAGGATAAAGATGCGATAATTCCCCCCATCCACCTTCACTAGTCCCCAAGTTAAGAAACACCACAAAAGTGCTCAATAATAAGACATAAAACTAAAATACAACACTCACAGAGAATTATGCCTCAACAGTAAATTCTGGTCTGTAGTTTTTAGGTTTTGGAAGATATCTACGGTAATGGAGATAAATAGCTTGGAGAAAGGCTTAGAGACAGGGCAGAGGCTTAGAGATGAAGAGAATAGTGAGAAGTGGAAACTACTTGTCCAATCTGTTGTCACTTAATGGCTGTCTAGTATATAAATTGTTTGCCTGTAAGAACTGGATAAGATAAACACTAGATATATGCAGATGGTCTAACACACACACACACACACACACACACACACACAAATACAATATGTAGGATTCTGTCTAGTCAAGACATAACAAGGCACAATTCTTAAGTTTCATATACAGTGTGTAACGTATTACACATGTACACACACACACACACACACACACACACACACACACCCACACACCATAATACATTTGGCCCAAACAAAATATTTTCAAAAGTTGATCTGATGCTAGGGTTTGTGGGAACAATTCAAACACATTTTGGACCTCAATGTAAAATGAAAAAAACAGAAAAAGTTGTTCAGTTTAGTAGGTGCTTGGTTTCAGCTGCTTTTGAAGAAAAGGAAAATGAATTCTTGAGTCTCACTCTTCTTTTATGTCTGGCCAGGTTTTCAGGTAGTTCTCTCCCTAATATAGTAAATTTTTGATGAATACCCAATGACTAGACAAGTCTCACTATATTAGGATTTATTGTACAACTAAAGGAAATTTTAACTTCAAAGCTCGCATATATAAATTTCAGAGGAGGAAGAGGTGGAGAAGAAGTGGGGGGAAGCGGGGAAACAGTGGCGAAGAAGTGTGGAGATCAGTAAAGGTCCGAAAAGAAGCGTTGGGGATGTAGCTCAGTGGTAGAGCGCATGCTTCGCATGTATGAGGCCCCGGGTTCGATCCCCGGCATCTCCAAAGGGAGTTTTTTCTTGCCACTAAAGAATTAAAAAATCTATATTCTTCACTTCATTTTTTTCCCATGGTTCTCATTTTCAGCCATCGTGTACAGAACAACGTAAGTACTAAGGGAAATAAAATTGCTTTTGAGGTATTTTAAGACATTTTATGTGAAACTAAAGGATTTCGGAACTTAGAAAACCACATCTAGCGCAGAGGTGACAAAAGTGGAGCAGTCTGGAAAATTGACCCGAGCCCATGGATGAGTGAACCTTTGTGGAGTCAGGTTGGAAATAACCTTGGCTTGAAGAATATATGTGGGGAAATAGTTTAGTTTCTTACGTCGAAAAAAAATGGGACTGATGTTGGGAAAAGAATGAAATGCAGCTTGTTACAGGTAAATACAATGAATCGCATTTTGCCATCCATAATCATTTACTAAAATGTGTAGAACTAGTAGTAACAATTTTGAAGCCCAGTCCCCTGTCCTGGCCGGTTAGCTCAGTTGGTTAGAGCGTGGTGCTAATAACGCCAAGGTCGCGGGTTCGATCCCCGTACCCGTACGGGCCAAATGCCGCTTGGTAACAAATTTTTACAAAGAAAAAAATAAGCATACACAACCCGCCCTGGGGACTTTTAGGGATCCACTTTCTGCTGCAAGTGCTGGATAGTCTCACTCTAGAGCAACAGAAACCAAGTATAACACCGCCGGGTTAGATTTAAATGATTTTGAAGAGTAAAAGGGTGTCATCAATCTGTTTAGTAGTCAAACACTGCCCTCTACTCTTGAAAACCTACAGCAAGTACGAAGGGTGAGTTTGTGTGAGAAGGCTCTGCCTATTATCCTCCGGTTTCGCAGTGAAAGATTCTCGCATCTCAAAGCACGGATCCCATAGAGAAAAAAAAATTAATTAAAAATATGTATATCTTCTAGCTTCTCAGGAGAGAAAGAACCCGGGCCTTTACAGAATGGACTTAAGCCTCCGTCAAACACGTGTTGGTTTTGTTGAGTCGCCTCAGTGCAACCTGTATTTTGCATTCGAATCCAATTTCAGCATCGCAGATCCTCTTTAAGCAATTCTGGTTTATTCCCTGTCCAGCGATCCCTCACTATGAACTCACTCTCATCGCCATGTATTCTGTTGAATTTTCACGTTTTGCTGTTTTCCACGAAATCTGCCCACGAGGCCCGCGTGGGTTTTAGCAAAGCGCAAGAGGGGCCTCCTACTCGCCTCAGGCTCACGCTCGTGGGTGAGTGACGCAGCCGGTCACAAACCGACACTCCAGTGACTTAGACTCAGTAGATTTTAGAAAGAACCCAGGTTTCCTTATTATTATTATTTTTTAAAATAAATGCCAGGGTTGTCTCTTTTATAAGAATAGGTGAAGCATCCTTTGTAAAGTGAGTATATAGTCCTTAAATGATATTGAAGTATTATCCAGGAAAATCCTAAGGATTATGTTCTTAGTTTTTCGAAAGGGAATATAATTATAACTATATTCAGATATACAAAGTATAGAAGTGTGATTACATATGTAAAAGCTTTAAGAAAGCTTTTCTTCCGGGTGGCTCGTTGGTCTAGGGGTATGATTCTCGCTTAGGGTGCGAGAGGTCCCGGGTTCAAATCCCGGACGAGCCCAGTTTTTAATCCCTTCTCTCAGCTTTCCAACGCCAAATTACAGCAACAGTATCTGCCCATTATACTAACAAATAGCATACGTTTAGGAATTTAACATACTATTTCGCTCAGAACTTTGGTTCCCCCCCTCTTTTTTCTTCTTGAAATTTCTTCTAGGTAAAAGGCAAGTATTTTCGGTTTTTAAATCACAGCTTATCTTGGGAAAGTTCTGGCTTTACCTGCATCGTCATCTTTTCGGCGAGATTTATCCTTCATAATTACCTGAACAATTTTCTCAACGGAAAAGGTTCGTTCATTTCTTGCCAGAGCCCTACATGATAACCTATATCAGATAGCACTTGTCCATGCGAGTGTTTGACGAGCCTGGTTTTTCTAAGTGGCCCATCCGCCGGGGATCATTGCGATTAAACTCCGTTAAAGAGCAGTCTGCAGAAGGGAAATTGTTTCCGTGGACCAGCATGGTATTCCCAAGACTTCATCAAACAATGAATGGATTTTAAAAGTTCTTAATTGCCTACGGTTCTGGAAGCTTGCAGAAGCGGAAATGGGCGCACTTTTTGGCAAGGGTAAAGCTAAAAAAGCAAGCGCCCAAC
The DNA here is from genome assembly GCF_023159225.1 of Perognathus longimembris pacificus. Taxonomy (NCBI): domain Eukaryota; kingdom Metazoa; phylum Chordata; class Mammalia; order Rodentia; family Heteromyidae; genus Perognathus; species Perognathus longimembris. The sequence continues at coordinate 17,217,043 of NC_063166.1, read as the reverse complement.
GTGGGGCTCGAACCCACGACCCTGAGATTAAGAGTCTCATGCTCTACCGACTGAGCTAGCCGGGCACTGGTAGCTGGTTTTTGTTCCTAATATATTAGGAGACTACGTAATTTTTGTCATTAGCATGACATGCTAATTTCATAGGTTTTTTAATAGATGAAATGAAATTTAAACAATAAACATATCACATGTAGTCCACCTTTCTTGATTTACATTTTCCTTTATCGCCAATTTGAATAGACAGGATTTAAGATAGGCTTCTGAGTGTCACTAAAGTGTTTCCAACAATGCTATTTCCAGAGCCAAGCTGGTTTGGAGAAAAGTCCCTGGGAGCCGCTTCATCAAATCTAGAAGAATTTCCTGGCCCTTTATTTGATCTCCTGGGGCTTTGTGCACCTGTCCTATACCACTTGTCAACTTTTGCCCCCTTCCTGCCTTTTATGTTTAGAACATAGCTTAAGGGGACAATAATACAAACAAGTTAAGAGTTCCTTGTGACAATAGAGGACTACTCACGTTAATATATCATTTACTTCATCGTGTGTGTTATACCCAGCTTAAAAACAATTCCTGCAGATAAAAACAAAAACGATTGCAGGTTTACCTATTAGATAAATGGCACTTATCTTTTAGCATAGGTAATTAGATGTCTTAAACTAGATGGACACTGTAGTATTTGAAGGTATTGCGGGTAAATACACACTAAGATTCATGAGTGAATATGAAAATGAACTTAACCACAGAAGTAACTTTCCTGGAGTTCACTGACACTTGCTTTCCAAGACTCCTTTAAAGAAGCCATGGTGTCTTTTGACATTTTGTCAGTCGAACACACTTTTATTAAGTATCTTCTCTGTACTGGATATTGTAAATGAAAATATAACATCCCCTGACTTCAAGATAATGCCTAAGGCAAGAGACTGATATATACAATAAAATTAAATCCTCAGATATATTCTAACGTTCTGGCATTGGGAAATGAAGATGTTTGGAAGGAGTGGGGCGGGGGAAGATGATGAGGTTGGATCGTTTAAAACTTCTATATCTACCCATTAAAATCGTAAGAAGTAAATACATTTGACTCATATGAATTTTGTACTTACTAGAGTTATTCCATAGGTTGGAAAGTCTTAATATCAAATTCCTGACTGATATGATCTCTCTAAAGGATTTCTTCCTGATTAATAGGCAGTTGCCTTCTTGTGTCCTCCAATACTTGACAGAGTGATAGGGAAGGAGTGTGGGGGAAAAGAAGGGGGGAGGGGGGAGAAAAGGAGAGAGAGGCTCATAAAGTATGAAGCATTTTACCTTTGGTTTATGCTTCTGCAAATAATACTAGAATTTCAGTACAGGAAATACTATCATTCTCTAGTCATGAATTAAATCTTTCAAGGAGTATATATTTGTATGTCTGTATGTAACAATAATGCCTGTAACATTTTCTAAAAGTACGTAGACACAATGAAAAATATTAAATACATCTATAAAATAGGATTGCTCATCCGATCAATTGTGATTGCCATGTTTAATACACTGGTCCTACTAAAACATTTCATGAAGACTCCATCAATGGTCAGTGGAGAGTAGGAGCCATTTTGAGGATCCAATAATCAACCAATTAGAACTTGCTAAATGTATTTACTAATACGAATCTACTAATACTGGCCTAGGTCAACTAATATCTGAAAACTACTACTTTAAATGTTTTAGGAAGTGGAGCTGTGGCTCAGGTACTGGAGTGCTCGCCTTGAGCTGAAGAGCTCAGGGGCAGGGCCCAGGCCCAGGCCCAGAGTTCCAGACCCTACCAGACCCTACCAGACCGACCAAAAAAAAAAAAATCCTAAATGATAAATGTTTTAATGAAAAATATACTGTTTTAGCCCCACCTTGATAGGATTTTTCTGCGTTAAGAATGAAGGTGATCATTTGAGTTACAGGGACTAATGTCGACCAAAGAACCTTTTAGTGTGTATTGAAGAGTTTCATTAACCTTTTTCTTGCTCCTCTTCTGAGCTCACTTTCTAGTGAATCTCGCAGACACTGTAGATTAAATCATTTAAAAGTATGCTTCTAAATGGAGGGAAACGTGGGTTCTTTAATCACCATAAAAGATATCCATGGCTGTCTGACGCTTGCCTCCTTAGTATATTATCTCTTGCAAAATTGTCCATTTCATATATATATATATATATATATATATATATATATATATATAAGCGAAGGTGATTACCATTAACCTGAATGACATTCACCACGTCCTGGCTTCGCACAGACATGGCATCCCCAGCGGGAGAGGGATTTCGCGTGAGTCCTTCGATAGCTCAGTTGGTAGAGCGGAGGACTGTAGAGGATAATCCCAGTCATCCTTAGGTCGCTGGTTCGAATCCGGCTCGAAGGAACTCAGATTTTTGGGCGGTTCATCCTTACTTTTACAGAACATTTCCATTCTCACAAAGATTCTCACCCTCAGCAAGATATAGTCCAGTCGCGCCAGTCTCCAATAATCTTTTTGAAACTATTACCGATCTGCAACGAAACTAATTTATAACAGTCATCCTCTAACAGAGTTTAACACTCGCTATCAGACTTCGACCCTCTAGTTCACGTAACTCAACCTTCAGAAAAGCCCTCAGTCCTGACAAAGCCAATCAGAGGCGTTGCCCATCAAATGATGGGTTCCAGAGAATCATCCTCACCCCTCAACCTTGGATTCCCCAGCCAGGCGTAGCGACCGCTGGTGGAAAAAACACTCCGGCCAGCTGGTAATCTGTGGTGTTCGTGCGCCCCCTTGTGGCCAAAAATTCGGAGTAGCTGGAATGCAGGTGCGCGCCTCGCACAGAAAGGTGCTTATGAGAATCACCTGGGGGAGATTTTCACAGTTCTTCGTGCTTGGGCCACTTTGGATTTGAGACCTAGGTGGTGGTGCTAGTTTAAATAGCACGGGTAGATTTTCAATGTACTTGAAGGTTTTATAACCCTGATGAAAGAGAAAAACAATATATATGTTGTATATATATCTTTGCTTTTTAGTACTGGGGATGAAAAACAGCATTTTAAAGAAAACACAATGCGTAAGCGAATATCCTACCCACAAGGGGATTATCTGCAAAAAGAATAGAGATCTCTGAACAGTAGAATCCATTTGCTAATTTTGTGCCAATTTCAAATTAATCTAAGGCATCCCTTAAAAATGTGATCTTGGGTCCTATGGAAGAATCCCTGATGCAGATATTACACCAAAGTAACACTAAATATGTTAAATATATTAGATCAAAATACAGAAAAGTTGTATGAAGATTTTTTTGGTGTCTAGCAGTTTCTTTTCCTTCCCATGGTGCATATTTTTTTTTTTTTAAAGCGAATGATTCTCTTACTTTGGCGTGCATCATACGCATCTGGAGAATGAACGATGAATATAGAAAAAAGTTCAACTTGCTGAATTAGGGGTGTGGTTTGAGAACTCTCCTAAGATACATTGCAAGCTCCTCCTGTTTAAGCCAGGCTAGAGAATCGTCTAACAAGACCGCTTGTTCTTTGAAAGCCAGTTGAGGGCAAAAGTAAAGGGGATAATTTCCTTTCCAAAGGCAATATTTGGGTCATTAATATAAATTTCATTAGATAGTCCTGAGGAGGCTCCTGGCTTAGGAGAAGTAGATTACAAGTAGCCACATCTGGGCAGCATTCTGCCTGTAACAAACTCGAATCACCACTACGACTACACAAACACCAGTATGGAATAGGGAAAGTGGATGGGAAAACAAAACACCATAAAACCAAATTCAAACATACATAATCTTTTATTTTTCTACCATCTCACAAGGAAATGTGAGTGCATTTGCTCTTTGTAAGAATTGGAAGTCTGTGAATAGATTCTGTGAACAAAAATGTAATATTAACACATAAATAATGGACGTGTAGCTTTGCAAATTCAGTTGTCAGGTACCAAAATTCAGATCTACATCTGCAAAGCATAAAGGAAATCCCAAAGAAGTCAGCTTGGTTCATAGTAAAACTTAAGTCGGGGAAAATTTCCAGTGTCCCCGACTCTACACGGCTGATGAGGAAAAACTCGAGGTCTTCATGGAAAGCGGAATCATTGTTTTAGAAGATGGGTTCTCCTTGTTGTCTGTTCGTAATTCATGAGATAGTAAAAATATGGAAGAAAAGGCAAAGTACGTAAAACTGGAGAATGCGGGCATCGATCCCGCTACCTCTCGCATGCTAAGCGAGCGCTCTACCATTTGAGCTAATTCCCCACTTGGGTGTATTCGCCTACAGCCTTTACCCTTTTTGATATGAGGAAGTAATTCAGGACTCGCTGACATTTTGATTGACATTTACCATTGACCAATAAGAAGAAAGGTGAGATTGCAGCTCTCCGACTATCCAAGCCACCTGTAACCTTTGCAAGTGCTGAGTGCTGGCCGGAAAGGACCACGGAGCCTGATGGACTGCGGCGCCAGGTCCTCAGAAGCAAGTGTGTTGGGCAAAGAGTTCAATGCTGGGATCCTATGAATGGAAGGGCCTGGAAGGAAACAGTGGATTCAACCAAGAAAGAAAATAAAAATTCTCACCCAGGGAGGCCTGGCTTTGGCCCACACAATACTTCCCACCAGTCCTCGAACCCCCTAAAATGTCTACTAGTTACCTGGTCCCAGAAGCAGATTTCCCGGGGTGAACTACGAGCCGGTGGTCTCTAAGACCTGCCTGCCCTTTGGAGGCCGCCTCGCCACGCGAGGGCGCGCTTCACCATTGATTCCGCTTCACTGGCTCCTGGAGGCCGGTTTCAAGACACGCTAATGATTTACCGCCTGGGATTTAAACAGACTTTACATCTCAGTTGCTTTGCTTCCCCCCTGAAATTCCATCCAACGAGACTTCCTCTTCTGGGTTTAATGAAATTGGAGCAAGATGATAAAATGGAAATGGATATGGAATTTACGTAAGAGAACGATCCTCTCAGAGTCTTTAGACTGCCCTTAGTACTTGGTGGTTGGTGGTCTGTCTGTCTTCTCGGTGGGAGAAGCCCTTCCTTCCTTCCACAGGAAGAGATCAAAGCTCACGTTTAAAGGAGGGATGATAAATAAGGTTCCCCCATTAAAAACCATCTAAAAAAGTACATATCATACAGAAACACATCTCCTTGGTGTTTGAAAAAGTGCTTCATAGTTAGTGTTTTCACTCTAAGGTGCAATTCAACAGGGAAAATGGGTTAAAAAAAGAATGAGAGGGGTTAGATTTTAGTAAAATGATCTTTGTCTTGTGCTGAATATAGAGAATATTCCCTTCAACTTGGTGGTTTTTATAGGCAGAGATACATTGTTATTGTAGTTAAGAAATTATGAATTATAAAATATTTGAAAATCTTATTTTTTCATACTGACTGGAAGTTGTTGACCAATTTAACTTTCTCCTTACTTGTCTCAATGAATTTTACCTGGTGTAGGCTCTATTTACTCTCTTTTCAGAATCTATCAGGAATATCGATGTGCCCAGTCCCATACCTTGGTCCCACTAACTAAACTGACTAGGTTTGAGTCTTGCAGCCATGAGTTAGATTAAGTGTTAATATTGGATTAAGTATTAAATTCTCCAACCTTTCGGGTGTCCAGAAGTGCATGAAAGTCCGGAGCATCTTCAAATTCACACTGAAGCAGTTTTAGGTTAAACTACAAGATTTCCCGTTTGACTTTTGGAAAGGAGAGAGCTACCAAAACACACCTGTCATTCTCTGTTCACAGCCCTGGGATCCTCTTCACCTTAGTTGTCTGAATTTAGGGCAAACGTTATCATTTATCTAACAAACACAGGCACTTCTGTGAGACAAATGCAATCCACACAGCAGGACCTTGGTGTCATCTGGGAGATTCACTCTAAACAATATCAAGAGGAGGAGGAGGAGGAGGTCCCGATGCCTTAAAGAACTTTACAAAACCAAAATGGACGTTACCTATGTAAACCTATGAAATAAACTATCATCATTACAGAGAACATTTGTCTAAAAATAGTCTTACTTTGTATGTAATCAAGCAATACACATCATACTCTACTTTAGGACATTCCAGAGGCGGGATAGACACGTGCCCTTCGATAGCTCAGTTGGTAGAGCGGAGGACTGTAGTGAGCCTACCTGATGGGTATCCTTAGGTCGCTGGTTCGAATCCGGCTCGAAGGACACAAATCTTTTCTTGCTAGACTAGCACAACTACTTAAATGTAGGATGAACTAAGAAGCAAACTGTATATTTCAGATGTTTTCAAGCATAGACCGGGCCTTTTAATTTATGTGTGTTAAGTATGTCCCGAATAAACCAGAGACATGGAAAAGGGTAGTTTGGTTTTGACAAAGGTGTTTTCGAAGGAAGTGTTACTTTGATTTCCCACAGCACCCTCCCCCCTGCAGCCCCCACCCACTTCTCACCGCAGTGCTAACCAGATAGAGTTTCGTTTTTGTTTTTGTTTTTTTTCCCTCTTCTTCTTTCTCCTACAGAATTAACAACAGACCAAACCCCGAGTTCAGGGAGGGAGCCCGGAAGGTTGAGAAATGCGAAATGCAACCGGCCTGCAAGAGTCTCACTTTTTTTCTTTTTGTCTTTACTGAAGATTAAGATAGGAGGCAGCCTTTGGGATCCTCTGTAATCGTGGTGCTTTCTGAACAACTTTTATTTATTAAAGACCATTTCAAACATCACCAAAAGAATGTTGGGTGTGTCCACCGTCGCGCTACCCTCAGTTCAGCCTACAGCCCCGCCCCCGCCCGGATCTTTCCACTCTCAGTCAAGATGTTCTCCCTACCCCTGGTCGCAGAGTTTAATAAAGGTCGGGATTAAGGATGAAAAGGGAGGACAAAATCCATTGTTTACATTCCTGTCCTTCCTCCCTACTAGGAGTGGAGGCAAAAATTGAAAAGGGAACCAGGGGTGGTAGCTCACACTTGTCATCCCAGCCCTACCCTACGGAGACCGGGCAGGAGGGTCATGAGTTCAAAGCTACATAACCCGATCCTGTCTCAAAACCAGAAAGAAAAAAAGCACCAGCTACCATAGTATTTTAAAACTATAGGTATGTGAATGTTTTAGTAATGTCGTTTCGTACTTGTATAGGAACCTCACTCACAAGCCAGCAAAAGCAATATATATGTATATATGTATTATATATGTATTATATATATATATTAGTGATGTGGGCATGAATTAGAAAAGAAGGGTGGGGGGACCCTAAGAGGATCCTCTTAATGGGCTCCGCAGTGAGGGGGGGGGGGAAGGGGCAGGAGCTTGAGAGCTTCTGGGGCAAGCACAGAAGGCTGAGGCCTCACTTTTGCTAAGGAGGCAAGTCGGACTCTGGACAAGTACAATAAAGGTGATAGAGCTACCTACACTATACGTAGGAGGAACATGGGTGGTAGCTTTTTAAAGACCTATGCGAAACACCCTAAAAAAGCACAAATCTTAAATATTCAAGTTTTTTTTTTATGATGGTATAGTTCCCAGCTGGATCAGTTTTAAAACATTTCTAACGTCCTGGGGAACTTTTGAATTTAACAATTGAAAGGGTCTAAATAAAGTACAAGCATCAATCAAGAGCAACAACAACTTGTTTAAACTACTTTAGACAGTTTTAAGAGGATGCTACTGTATCTCCTTCGATAGCTCAGTTGGTAGAGCGGAGGACTGTAGGGCTTTCTGTGAATGGTCATCCTTAGGTCGCTGGTTCGAATCCGGCTCGAAGGAGAAAACATTTTGGATGCCTTTCATCTCTAAGGTTGACTAAAATTAACGATTCCCGCCCTGTATTGTTAAGGAGTCTGGACCACCAGATAAGAGTTTCTCAGTGGAAAAATGTCAGCAGGAGTAGGGAAAGATTGTTGTTGGTGAATTTTTTTTTCCACTTTCTTTTGGAGATTCGATGGTCCTTTCTGACCTTCAGTCACAGTATTTGACGTTAATAAAACATGTTATTACTAACAATCCCAAACATGCACAAAGTACAAAAAAACAGCACCGAAGTCGACCACTTAGGACACACAGGACACACTCTTGCACTATCGACCTTCATGTGCCCCCTTCCCTTAAGTGTCCGACCTTCTGAAGTCACCCCAAGATGTGCTGTTTTCACTCACAAATATTGTTTGAAGATACTCGATGTTAAGATTTAAAAGTGCACCCCCATGAAAGGAAATCAGGGGAACTGGTAGAAACTTCTCGGCAAAATTAATAAAACATCTAGAACTCGTCTAGTTATGGGACCTTTAGAGACTCCATGAAAGAGCGCTGCCCCCTGGTGCTTTACAAATGCGTCCAGGGTCCGTCCGGCTAATATTTTCATCTCTAACTTTGGACACCTTTGACTCCAGCTTCCGTATTCTGGGGCTACTTGGTTGGAGCTACTTGTCAAGTCACAGCAAAGGCTGGTGTGTTTCGATGGTTCTTAAATAACTTAGGCCCGCACTCGAAAGTAGACTATATATTTTAAATACATAGTTCCCCATAATATCCTCTACGTCGGCCGAGCAGTTGGCGCCGGTGGGAAGACCCACGGCTTCCCAAAGGGGCGGAGCCTCACCCTGGTAGGGGGGTAGGATGGGCTGGGGTTGTGTGCCCGTGCGTCCTCCGATCATTCTCCGGGAAGATCGCCGCCCTGGAAGCCCGGTGACCTCGGGTCTGCCCCGGCCCCGGACGGGTCTGTTCTGCGGCTGCGTGGGGCAGGGCGAGAAAAGGGTTTGCAGTCTGGTCTTCTCTGCGGACCCAGAGAGACCCCAGGAAAATAGAGAGGAAACCTGTGGGAGGAAAGCTCGAGGATTATGTTTATGTGGATACTATAGCAAGCCATGGGCATAAAAGGAACCAAACAAGTTCTTTAAATCACTTATGCATTAAAAAAGTCACAAGGTCAAATTTAAAAAAATAAAGGCAAAATTGTAAATTCAATTTAATTCCCAAAAGGTAAATTTATCAACTACAATCGCAAAGGCAAACTACATTAAAGTTCTCACTCTCTTTGGTGCGGGTCCTGGGGCGTGAAGTCTGGGCCTTGTTGAGCCATAGTTTCACTTTCGGTGGTTAATTGGAAGTCTTACAACTCGGGGCTGGCTTTGAACCGCGATCCTCAGATCTTAGCCTCCGGAGTAGCTAGGATTACAAGCGTGACCTACCAGCGCCCGGCTAAAGTTTTTTTTTCAACTATCAAAAACTCGAACTTTGAAAAATTAAAACTTTAACACTTAGATTTGTAAGTTGAATCTTATGAACATTAAAATGTGAATCTGCCACATTCGCACTCGTACCAGGAACCTTGAACGTCAGAACACAGAAACTCCAAAACAACGTTCTATACAGTTCCTGGAAGACACCAGTGACGCCTTTCTGCGTCATCATAGAGCATTCTGCCTTATGTAACATCCCAACATCTACTTCCACCTCAGCTTCTTCAGCCTCTAGAGAATTTCTCACACGGTCCCCCAACGCTCAGAACCTCGTTTCGACTCGGACCACCCACTCGGCTTTTCCGGACCCAAGAGAATCGTTTTATTTCATTGGTTAATCACCTCCTTGGTTCCGCACCCCCCCCCCCCCCCCCGCCCGCCGGTGAGAGTGTACTGGATTTTCATTAGGTAATTATCTCCTCGGCCCTGCCCCCCTCCCCCCTCCCGCAAGCGAGAGTATACTTGAATTTCATTGGGTAATTGCCTCCTAGGCCCCGCCCTCCCACTGCAGGCCGTCGCACAAGACGCGCGTCAGTCGGCACCGACTGCTTTACGACTGTCGTTTTACTCATACCAGCCAACATGGAGGCAGAGGAAGCCAAGACGTCTGCTGAGCGAGAGCTTCTGGAAGGGACAGACCAGAAGCCAGAGTCGGAGGAGGAGCAGGATGAGCCCGACGAAGCGGCTCGCGGCAGCAAGAAACGGATAGTTCCAGGAATTGTGTATCTGGGCCACATCCCGCCGCGATTCCGGCCCCTGCACGTCCGCAACCTTCTCAGCGCCTATGGTGAGGTCGGACGCGTTTTCTTCCAGGCTGAAGGTAAGTGTTCGGGCCTAGGTGGGGAAGGGCGGAGGACGGGTGACACCGAAGGCCGGGGTGGGGTACATATCTTTGCCACCCTGTCTGCAACGCCAGGCTGAGGCTTTTAGGGGGCGCCAGTTTCCTGCTTCTGGCTGGTAAACCGGTAGTGTGCGGCGCGTCCTAGGAGGTGAAGGCGTGGAGGAGAGGGAAAAAGGGGCAGGCTGGCCGCTGGTGTACCTTGTGGTGCCTTAATTCTTGGATTGTTAACACTTGGGTTCTAATTCTGGCTCCTCACACCTGTCCCGAACTGTTTACGGATTTGTTAAGAGTGCTGATTCGGGTTCAAGGCCTGATAAAGGGATATTATTTGAAGAGAGGGTTGAGTGAGACCTCACAGATTATTCCTTTCTGTCAGAGACTGCTAATCTGGGCCTCCTGCTATCAGGTTTGGAAAACATCATGGCTAGTGGGACGTGTGTGAGGGTGGGTGTTGCCTGAGACTTCTAGACCACTGTTTTGTCTTTGATCCCCCCCCCCCCCCCAGACCGGTTTGTGAGACGCAAGAAGAAGGCGGCAGCAGCTTCGGGAGGAAAAAAGGGATCCAAATACAGCAAGGACTATACTGAGGGCTGGGTAGAATTCCGAGACAAGCGCATAGCAAAGCGTGTGGCAGCCAGTCTACACAACACGCCCATGGGTGCCCGCAAACGCAGCCCCTTCCGTTATGACCTATGGAATCTTAAGGTGAGGCTATAGGCCTGGGTGCTATACTTCCTAGTCCTCCCTCTTTCCCAAGAGATTCTGATCGGGTGATCTCTTGTTGGCCCATCCTCCCTTATTGCTTCGTCCTATTTTGAAATTTTTTTTCTGAAATTTTCTTGCCCACAGTATCTGCACCGTTTTACATGGTCCCATCTCAGTGAACACCTTGCCTTTGAGCGTCAGGTGCGCCGGCAACGTCTCAGAGCAGAAGTGGCCCAGGCCAAGCGTGAGACTGACTTCTATCTTCAAAGTGTGGAACGAGGAAAACGCTTCCTTGCTGCTGATGGTGATACTGCTCGACCAGACAGCTCCTGGGCATTTGCCCAGCGCCCCACAGAACAGGAGCTCAGAGCCAAGAAAGCTGCCCGTCCAGGAGGACGGGAAAGGGCTCGCCTGGCTAATGTTCAGGAACAGGCTCGCTCTAACCGAGGTCTCCTTGCCAGGATTTTTGGAGCCACATCATCTGCAGAGAATATGGAGGAATCCTAGCAAGCCAGGGACTTCTGAGGGACACAGTGGCCTTCATCTATCCCTGACCTGCTTCCTGTCTACCTCATGCTAGAGTGATGAATGACTGCCCATGCAGACATTTTCTGTTTGTTTCTCAGTCCAGGTGTTGCTGGTGAAGTCTCAGACATGGAATTTTTGTTAAGCGTTTTTCTACTCCAACTCTGTAAGTGGCAGGATGAAATAACTTATTCATACTAACATGATTATGACTATAGTAAATGCCTGTTTCATCTTGTTTGGCTTTTGGTTCCTTGCCCCTTTCCTGGTGGGATCACTTCTGGCCTCCCAAATGGCCTTTTAACTAAAATGACCAATGTTAGTCTATGTCAACTACAGTTAAGGGTAGCAGCAATGTCTATTTTAATTAGAAAAAAATAACCAAGTATTATAGTTCATGGGCTGAGAACCTCTTTCCAAGATGTATTTATAGGAAAAAAATTTAGATGCTTTTTTAGCTTTAGGGGTGAGAGTCATTAAATGTTTTTTGATCTTGTTCCATTCATTCTGTCTCTTGTCTTGGAGACCTTTAGTCCATCATTCCAATCCAGATTTTTTTTTCTACTCAGTTTCTTAGCTCAGTTTATCAGTCATGTAATTCAACATATATTAAGCCAGTATGTGAGGAAACAGTGACAGTGGGTAGTAATATGTGGCCCTCAGCATTGAACCTTTTAGACCTCTAGTATAATGTCCAAAGGTATTATGAGAGAAAGTGTGATAGGGTGGGGGCCCATGGTAGGGGTGGAATGCTTTCAGTATGTATTTGGCTTGTGATCAGTCTTCAGAGATGGGTTACATTTCAAGTTTTACTAGTTCATTCCTGGAAACTGAGCTAGGAAAACAACAGCATAAGTCTCAGATCCAGGTGTGCGCCAACAACTGCAAACATTACTTTGTGTATAAAGTGTGTTCAAATCATTGTAAAGGTCAGCAAAGCCTAGGAAGGGAGTTAGGAGCAGTACTCTGAGGGGTGTTCATGTTGTAGCTTAGATAAAGGGTTCACAAGTTCACAAGCACCTAAGGCAGTCCTGATTGCTTCACTGGGTCAGGTTAAGCCATTAAAAGGGGCTAAAGGGTGACATTGTCCAAAAAGAATTACCTGACTTATGTAACTGTTACCCCTCTGTACATCACCTTTATAATGACAACAAATTTTTTTTTTATAAAAGGAGTTAAAAACTTGGCATCGTTATAAACAGTCTCTTTCTTTTTTGGCCAGTCCTGGGCCTTGGACTCAGGGCCTGAGCACTGACCCTGGCTTCTTTTTGTTCAAGGCTATCTCTCTGCCACTTGAGCCACAATGCCATTTCTGTCCTTTTTCTGTATATGTGGTGCTGGGGAATTGAACCCAGGGCTTGCATGTGTGGGAGGCAAGCACTCTTGCCACTAGGCCATATTGCCAGCCTTGGCATCATTATAAATGAAATAATCTTTACACAATCTCATGTAGACTAAATTATCTAGAGTGGAAGTGGTAGACTATAATTATAAATACTTTGAGTTTTATACTGGTTCTTTAGGTTTATTTTCCTTTGTCAATCCTAATTTGAGCACATTACCTGTTTTTTTCTTTTTTTTGAGTCTATAGAATAAAAACTGTAAGCTTTAATTTCTAACTTAGAATAGCTCTGAAAACAAAGTTTGTTTTTTTAAATTCATAGATTCAATCTTACCTATACATACTATTTTTTTTCTCCAAAACTAGCCTAATTTTTTTTTTTTTTTTTTCCAATCCAGGGCTTGAACTCGGCTGGGCTCTGTCCCTGAGCTGCTGCTTTTGCTCAAGGCAAGTGCTCTACCACTTGAGGGACAGTGCCACTTCCGGCTTTTTCTTTTTATGTGGTACTGAGGAGTTGAACACCTAGCTTCATGCACGCCAGGCAAGCACACAACCACAAAGCTGCATTCCCAGCACTAGCCTAAAACTTTGTGGGATTTTTTTTTTTAATGAGCCTATATGAGATTTTTATTTTCTTTTTCTTTTTCTCAGTCGTGGGGCTTGAACTGAGGGCCTGGGCACTGTCCCTGAGATCTTTTGCTCAAGGCTAGCACTCTAGGACTTTGAGCCACAGCTCCACTTCCAGTTTTTTGGTGGTTAATTGGAGTTAAGAGTCACATGGACTTCTCTGCCCAGGCTGGCTTCAAATCAGGATCCTCAGGTCTCAGTGTCCTGAGTAGCTAGGATTACAGGCATAAACCTTCAACACCCAGATAATAATGGATACTTCTCAACCATTACATCCTGATTCTCCAGGTGTATGGAAAAACCAAGTACATGTTTAGGGATGGGAACAGAGAATGTGAACCTAGGGTGATCTGGTTAAGAATCTTTTACCACATTAATAATAAAAGTTCTTCCAAGCTGGGCGCTGGTGGCTCATGTCTGTAATCCTTACTACAGGAGGCTGAGATCTGAGGATCATGGTTTGAAGCGTGGACAGAAAACTCCATGGGACTGTTATCTCTAATAAACTACTCAGAAGAGCTGGAAGTGGAATTGTGGCTCGTGATAAGAGCATTTGCCTTGAGCAAAAGAAGCTCAGGGACAGCACCTATGCCCAGAGTTCAAGCCCCATGACTGACCAAAAAAAAAAGAGTTCCTCCAAAATGTAGACACAAACATGTAGCATCCTTGTTTACTGTGGTTCTGGCACTCATGGTTATAGGATTCTTGTATGTTTTTGGCAATATTAAAAATTCTTGTAACCAATTAAATGAATATAATTCAGGCTGGATTCATTATATATTGGTCATTAAATGTTTTTAATATAATTTTATGTGCTTATTTTTTCTGGAGTTTATTGGAATTAAACTCTTTGAGGGGCTATGAAATGATTATAGGCTGTAAGCTTCAGAATCTTATGTGCCTACTATGCCTAATGGATAAATTGAATTCTTTCTGTGTTCTCCTTAATACCTCTAGGATGTCTCCTACTTCACAAATCTTTTGCTATTCTCTACCCATAATAACCTTTGAGTTTGCTGCCAGGATAGCAAAAAGCACATGGAAGGACTGGGAAGAATTTGAAGATAATTCTGTTTTTTAGCACCTCATTCTTTATTCTTACTCCTTCCACTACTTCGAGTTAATCTGTTGCTGTTTGTTTCTAAGCAGTTTGGAAACTGGTGTTTATTACTTTGATTCTTGAATTTATGGTTTGTTAGGTGAGGTTCAACTTTCCCATTTGTTACGTCATCACTCTTGATATGTGCACATATCATAACAATGTTTTTCCTTTTCTGTTTTTCTCATCTGGATTTACGTGTGAAAATTCTTACCACTGTGATTTGAGAGACTCTGTTCTTCCCACTTAATTTTTGCATCAAAGTAGCTAAGGGGTGATAGTATAATAAGCTTTAACTTAGCACACATGTAAGAGCTGTTATAATAAATGTTTGTGAAACAGGCAACAGTAGAAAACATGATGGAGATACAAATGAGTGGGAATTAAGAGTCAAGTGTGGGAGAGGAAGAAAAAGATGGAAAAATAGCTGTAAGAAGGGAAAATCTTTAGTAGAAAAGTAATCACAGAAGAAAAGGCAAAGAGGAAGAGAACTCAGGTGATAAGGTAAAAGGAAAATAACAAAAAGTTTGAAATATAGTATTGAAAAAAAATTCCCAGTAGGTAGGGTAGAAGGAGGAGAGGGAATAATGGAATAGGTGACTAGATGTATTGCATACGTGAGTATATTAAATTGAAACCCTTTGTACAACTACTTGAATGTATTTTTTATAGATTGATGTCTGAACTTGTAAATTGTACCAGTGCACTATAGGTTACGTAGTGTCATCTCTGATTATAGCTTTTATAGTGAGATTGGTTATATGTTTATTTCAAACTTTCCAGAAGCCAAGTTACCTTGAGTTGTCTGTTGTGACACTAGAAAAGGTGATCATCAACTCAGATAGATGATTTCTATGAGGCAAGCACTCTAGCCACTAGGCCTTATTCCCAGCCCCCAGATAGATGATTTCTAGAAACTTGGGTCTTGAGGTTCAGTAAAGAGGGACACTTCCTGGTACAGTATTTTAATGGTTCATTAAGTGTAGCATCTTGTGGGAGCTGCAAACTTTTAATGAGTGTGACAAAGTTGAAGACCCAGGGAGCATAGTTAATTACCTACTTAATTGGAAAAGTGTAAAACTGCATGTGTTTCCCTGGGACCTAGAAGCAAAGTACCAAGTAGTGAAAGATAGAAATTGCTATGATTAGCAGACTCCAAAGGACAAAGCCATTTGGTTACCTTGGTGACATCTGACAAAGAACTCTAATAGTGGTAATACACACCCATCAAAATATAGCAAGCCAGCTAACATATAGCCATTGTATACTAACTAATGCAAATTATAGAGAATATGCTAGGACTTCTAAGCCCTAACTTAACAGCTAATGATAAATGGTAAAAATCTTATTACTAAGAATGTATGTACATATTAAAAACATCTTCAGATGAGTCAATTACATGTTAAATAGGAAATAACCTAGTACTTGAGAAATAATTCTACCAACTCACTATTCCTTTTATTTTATTTTTGTCAGTCATGGGGCTTGAACTCTGGACTTGGGTGTGCCCTGATCTTTTGTGCTCAAGGCGAGCACTCTACCACTTTGAGCCACAGCTGTACTTGCAGTTTTCTGGGGGTAGAGAAAAGAGCCTCATGGGTTTTCCTGCCTGGGGTTAGCTTTGAACCATGATACTCAGATCTTAGCCTCCTGGATATTTTAAGATTACCAGCATAAGCCACCAGTGCTGGGCTTACTATTTCTTTTAAATTATATTCTTATTATATTTAAGTAGTTGTAAAAAGGGGTTACCATTTAACATGTCAGTTTATAAGTACAATGCATCTTGTTCCATATTGCCCTTTTCATATTTCTCCCTAGTCCTAACACCTTTCAGATTTTCTAGTTTTGTGGGATATAATTGAGTATTATGACTGCATTCCTCCCCCCCTCCATCAGCGAACTACCTTTGATTTCATTGTATTCATTAAGTCACAGGAGTTCTTTTATTGTTAAACCTTTTTTAAAATACTTAATGTATTTCCAATGTCACTCACTATTTTAACCAGCTCTTATATCATCTTGTTACATTAAAATGACAAATTAGAATATGGAAAAATGTATAATTTGAACATGTACTTAAAATAGTATGATAAAGTTACTGTGGCTGGACTACCTACTTATAGAGCAAAACAGACAATGAAAACATTCTAGGTGACTGAAAAAACAGAGGAGAAAAAAGAAAAGGGAAATGTTTCGCAATGTAGCCCGGGCTGCCTCTGCACTTAGGGTCTTCCTGCCAGCTGCTATGATTACAGGTGTACAACACCATGCTGCAATGTACTTTCATTGTTAGCTTCTATAGTACCTTATTTTTTTTTTGCCAGTCCTGGGGCTTGAACTCAGGGCCTGAGCACTGTTCTTGGCTTCTTTTTACTCAAGGCTACCACTCTACCAGTTGAGCCACAGCGCCACTTCTGGCTTTTTCTATGTATGTGGTGCTGAGGAATCAAACTCAGGGTTTCATGTATGCACGGCAAGCACTCTTGCCACTAGGTCATATTCCCAGCTCTCTATAGTACCTTTTTAATCCATCTGTTTCCTCGAAGTACATTTGTCTAAAGATCTAAACACATGCATTTTATTAAGTTTAGTTTCATTTAACTTTTTGAAAGTAAGAAATAGTGCCTTTATTGTATTTATTTGACCAGGGAACCCTAATAAATACATTTTTCTTTTAGTTTTCGTACTAATTTCCCTTCAAGACCTCATTTTTTTCTTCGATTTGAGATCAGTATTTGTACCATTGACTTTCTCCAGTGAAAACTTACTTCATTACAAATACCTTTAAGTAGGTTTTAAAGCCATTCCAGGAAGACAAATATGAGAGACTCATCTCCAATTAGCCACCAAAAACCAGGAAACGGAGTTGTGTGGTTGTTGCTTCTCAGGGTAGCCGCAAAGACGTCCTTTCATCTCCATCTTTCACTGCGCAATTACAGACCCCAGCGCACACGTGAAGACTGAGGAGCGCAGGCGTCTCTGGGCCCCGCCCCCCGGCTCGGTCCCTATTGGCCCAAAACCTGAGGGTGGCCCGCCCAAGTCGCTGAAGCGGGGTTCGTCACGTGACTTGCGGAGGCGGGGTTGCGTCGTTGGTTTCTCAGCTGGACCGTGAGGGAAAGCGTTGCTGGCCTTGGAGGCCCTTAAAGCGCCCCCTGGGCGGCCTGGCCCTGGCCGAGCCGTGCAAAGGGAACTGCTTCTAGTTGTCATCAGCTTCCCAAACTTCTCTTCCTTGTCTTCCGGAAGCTGGGCCATTTGGTCCGCCGCCGTGGAGTCTGTGGCCGCCGGAAAGCCCAGATTCGAGAGTCCGGAGAGTAACCGGAAGTTCCCTCCCTAGGCCGAGGGGCGGTCCCGGCCGCTGCCCTGGCCGCTGCCCGGGTAAGCGCAGCCGATGGGGCTGGGAGGGATGCGGCCTACAAAGCGCAGAGACTTGCCTGTGTCGGGGGTAGAAATGCATGGCAGCACCCAAGACCCCAGGCTGAGCGTAGCCTCTGTTCTCAGGGTCTACTAGGACCTGGATCCAGCCCTGGGGGTCAGAGGACTGACGCAATGGAAAGTTAAAAGGATATATTTTAGTTCACAAGATCCTAGAGATTATAATGAACAATCTTCTAGGTAATATATAGCTTTCGTATATATTAGGAAGAGGAAAAAAAGGACATTGCACGGAACCTTCCCCAATCTTCAGTGAAGAGATTAGCTTGATTGCAGTGTAATCTATTTGCAGAATCATTTGTTTAATCGTTTCATACTATTTTTTTGGAGGGGGAGGGATCCTGTAGTAAATGCAATTTTGTATTATATACACTAATCACGTGTACTTACAGTTTGTAGTCCAGGAATGGATTATTGGCTGTAGAAGTTGAGATAATACAAACAAAAGCAATTAGCCCACAGAGAAAAATTAACACAGACAAAAACAAAGCTTAGGGCTTTGTTTATGAGTTACACTTTGTCATTTAGAAGGATTCTTGATATTTTGTGTAGAGCAGATAAGGAATGAACTTTTCACCAGGAAACAATGTAAGTAAAGGTAGAAAGAAGTAAGGTATAAAGAATGCTGATAAAACTAGAGAGTTAATGGGACCGATATTTAAATGGCCAGCTGTAGAAAAAAAATGAACTCAACAAAATTGTCTTCTACATTATTGATTTTTTTCTTCTAGGAGAGGGAAGAATTGAGTGTTGTGATAGTTCTGGACTAGAGACCTTTTGACATCCAAAGTAAAACAGTCTTGAGTTTCTTGTTATGGTAAGTGGCGTTCTAGGCTGTACATTTTTATAAAAGTGTGGGTTTGAGGATAGGGAAACAGTATCAAAAGGAACGGGAGAAAATACATGGAAAATGAGAACAGTTCTTTGTTAGTCTCTTACACAGCAGTAATAAAACTGGACCCCAGCCTACCAAAGTAAATATGCTGTTTACTCCTTTTCAGTGAGCATGTATATATTCACAGATAGGGTTGCCAGTAATTGCTTGCTGATTGACACACAAAGAAGGCAGTATATGCAGTGCTGAGCCAGACTCTGGAGTCATATTGATCTTTAAACTGTAGTTCTGCCACTTAACTAAGCTGTGAGTTCTTAGGTAAATTGTTACTTGCCCTAAGTATCATGCTTCCTATTTTATAGCCTTTTTAGGAGGATTAAATGAGATAATCTCTGCAATCAATGAAAAAAATGAATGAGGTAATAATCTCTACCTTAGGGATTATTATCTTTAGTTATCATTATTTTTCAGATAATGCTTAAAATACTGATTTTGATTGTCCTGTACATCCTTTAACTGTAAAGATAACTGTGAGATTTTAAGTTCTACGACTCATTTGGATTTTTATTGCCTGTTTATTCTGTGCTCACTGATGTTACACATGAAAAGAGAATACTAATCTCTTCCTAGAATGGGGTAAGAGAACCATCCTGGTGGAGAGTACCTTGGAGCAAAAATTTAAGGATTATATTTGGTTTTGTTAGATGGACCTTTCAGGGCCTACTGGCTTAGCTTGTTGTATAACTACTGGAGATCTAAGGGTAATTATGGCCTATTTTTTGTTTTAATATTTGTTTGTGTTTTTTTATCTTTTCAACCAATGTTAGGATACTGGAGTCCTAATCCTAATAGATGCTATATTTCTAGTAGGAGAGACGAATGAGCATATATAAAACACATACCACAGACTTGGATACTGATGTGTTATTGGAAAGAAATAAAGTTGACTTCCTTCATCTGCAGTGTCTCTTTGCAAAACTCAATAAGTTACATGCTTCATGGAGTTACTACTAAAAGTGACAGTCCGGGTAAATGACTAACTTCAATGCCTGGTCTCAGGAGATGTTCAGTAAGCATCAGGTTTTATTATTCTCAGTTCTACCTTCACATACAGGAAACCACTGATACTGAGCCTATCCTCTGTTCTTGATCTTGTGCCAAGACTTGCTCAAATTTCATTTAAAATAATTAGCCCCAGGCCTGGGGCTTGAACTCAAGGCCCAGGCTCTATCATTGAGCTTTTATGCTCAAGGCTAGTACTCTACCACTTTGAGCAAGGCATAATTTCTGACTTTTTGGTATTTAATTGGAGATAAAAGTTTCACAGACTCTTCTGCTCAGTTAGTGGCTTATGACTGTAATCCTACTCAGGAGACCAAGATCTGAGACTCTTAGTTTTTTGTTTTTTTTGCCAGTCCTGGGCTTGGACTTGGGCTCTGAGCACTGTCCTTGTCTTCTTTTTGCTGAAGGCCATCATTCTACCTCTTGAGCCACAGCTCCACTTGTGGCTTTTTGGTGGTTAAATGGGGATAAGAGTCTCAGGACTTTCCTGTCTAGGCTGGCTATACCTTAACATTTATGATTTTTTTCCCCTGGAAATGATGTCAATTTATGAAATTTCCCTTCATCCTTTTTATAGCTTCCTGGTACCCCATTATATTGGATATGCCATGGTTTATTTCAACTACTTACATCAAGTTATTTTAAGTTTTTTCATTTGTAAACATTGTTTATGTTGAATAACTGTGTATTTGTATTTTTTTTTTTTTTTTTGCCAGTCCTGGGCCTTGGACTCAGGGCCTGAGCACTGTCCCTGGCTTCTTTTTGCTCAAGGCTAGCACTCTACCACTTGAGCCACAGCGCCACTTTTGGCCGTTTTCTATACATGTGGTGCTGGGGAATCAAACCCAGGGCTTCATGTATATGAGGCAGGCACTCTTGCCACTAGGCCATATTCCCAGCCCTTGTATTTGTATTTTTACATTATTGGAAGTGTATATTCGGTCACAATGGGATTGCTGAATCAAGTGTAAAAGTATACTTAGTTTTGTCACCTCTGGACAGGTTGTACCAATTTGTATTTCTTCGAGCAACATATGAATGTGTTTGCTTGTGTGTGTGTGTGTGTGTGTGTGTGTATTGTCATATTTTTGAATGTGTGCTAACTTGATTGGTTAAAAGCAGTATTTGAGGTATTTTTTTTTCCAGCCCTAGTTTTTTTTTTTTTTTGGACAGGGTAACACTGTAACTCATGCTGGCTATAAATGTGATCTTCTCACCTCTGCCTCTCAAGTAATTAGTGTTACAGGCGAGTACCACCACACCCAACTCGTATTCTTCTTTTGATTATTTTATTAATAGACTTTATTTTTAGACTACTTTTGGTTCACAGAGAGTAACAGAATTCCCATGTATCCTCTGTCCCTCTAAAACACACACAGCACTGTGCTCCCTACTTACCATTATCTCACACCAGAGTGGTACATTTGCTATAATCCCTCAGCCGGCATGGAAACTTCACTATCAATCAGATTTCATAGCTTTAAGGTTAACTTTTTATATTATATATCTTAAGGATTTTCTTTTTCTCTCTTGCTTTTGAAACCGGGTCTTTTTCTATGTAATCAAGGTTGGCCTGAGATTCACTATGTATCAGTGTGGCTTTGAACTTGATGGCTTCCTGTCTTAACCTCTTGAGTTCTGAGGTTACAAGTATGCATCACTATGACATATGTCTACATTTATAAATCACATGGACTACAGTTTCTTCAGTTTTTTGTTTATTTGTTTTTTTTTTTTTTTTGTTGCCAGTCCTGGGGCATGGACTCAGGGCCTGAGAACTGTCCCTGGCTTCTTTTTGCTCAAGGCTAGCATGCTAGCTCTTGAGCCACAGCGCCACTTCTGGCTTTTTTTCTATATATGTGGTGCTGAGGAATCGAACCCAGGGCTTCATGTATACGAGGCAAGCACTCTTGCCACTAGGCCATATTCCCAGCCCTTCTTCAGTCTTTTGAAATGTACCTTCAATCTCTTGCAGGCTGTATCTCTTTCTAGTGGCTTCCATCCCCTATAATACTTCAGTCCTTTTTCTTTTCCAAATAGAGAAATAGAATTTCAGTGACAATTCACTCATATACAGCTTATGCTTATTAAGTACTGTGTGCTAGTACTAACTTACTATGAAAAGAATATCAGAACTAATACCCTTTCCATATTTTAACAGTAGACAATAAACTATAAGTGAATTATATAGTTTGTTAGAAGATGATGAGTGACACTGAGAAAAATTAATTAGAAAAGGGCAATAGGTAATGTTAGGATAACTCATAACTTTATGTAATGTGTTCAGAAAAAAAATCTCCCTGAGAAATGATATCTGCAGAGATAGTCACTGAAGGCATTAAGAGAGAACCATACACATATCTGGAGAAAGAAATCCGTAGGCAGAAGAAATGAAGGGCTAAGTGCTGTATGTCTAAACGAGGAACAGTTAAGGAAGATTAGAACTTGCAAAAAGAAAGGCATTCAAAAAGCTAGGGACAGCTAGTGACAGTACTGAAATATGGCCTCTGGGACCATTGCAAGGACTTGAATGGGAGAGGAATTTCATGATTATGCAGATATTCTGAAATCCAGAATATTTCCATTCCCAGGCATTTTGGGTAATGGGTCCATGCAAAACATAGAGCACTTATGGACATTTTTCTACAGTGGCTTTAATTTTGAGAATTCTTTTCTTAGTTGTAGGAATACTAATAATATTTTTACTTGATCTTACAGATATGGAGATACCAAATAAGAAAATAATGTAGATGGTGCTGGAAACTGGTAAAGGTCAACTCCTTATGACTGAAAGGCTTGAAACAGATGCATCTTCCAAGTTGTTATCAAAACAGAGACTATGAAAGCAGTGATGGGTCAAGAGGACCAGTGGAAAAGTCCCTAGGAGAGAGCCATAGAAAATGTGCACTTCAGAAGAGAGACATAATCAGAGAACTCCAAAAACGAAAGTATATCATGTATGCCCTCAGAAGGGTAAAAAGATTTTTATTCATGTACATGAGATTACTCAAATAGATCATCAAATATACCAGTGCCTTGAACGTGAACAAAAATTTTGTGAAAACTTAACACTTATTATGTGTGAGAGAATCCATACTGGAGAGAAACCTTATAGATGTGATATGTGTGAGAAGACCTTCATCCAAAGCTCAGATCTGATTTCACACCAGAGGATCCACAATTACGAGAAACCTTATAAATGTAGCAAATGTGAGAAGAGCTTTTGGCACCATTTAGCCCTTTCAGGTCACCAGAGAACCCACGCAGGTAAAAAGTTCTATACATGTGACATTTGTGGCAAGAATTTTGGTCAGAGCTCGGATCTGCTTGTCCACCAGCGAAGCCATACAGGCGAGAAACCCTATCTGTGTAGTGAGTGTGATAAGTGTTTTAGTCGTAGTACCAACCTCATAAGGCACCGAAGAACTCACACAGGTGAGAAACCATTTAAGTGTCTGGAGTGTGAAAAAGCTTTTAGCGGGAAATCCGATCTTGTTAGCCACCAGAGAACTCACACAGGTGAAAGGCCCTACAAATGTAATAAGTGTGAGAAAAGTTATCGACACCGTTCAGCCTTCATTGTACATAAAAGAGTTCATACTGGGGAGAAGCCCTATAAGTGTGGTGCCTGTGAGAAATGCTTTGGCCAGAAGTCAGACCTCATCGTCCACCAGAGAGTGCACACAGGTGAGAAGCCGTATAAATGCTTGGAATGTATGAGAAGTTTCACTCGGAGTGCCAACCTAATTAGACACCAGGCTACTCACACTCATACTTTTAAATGCCTTGAATATGAAAAAGGTTTCAGCTGTAGCTCAGACCTTATAGTACATCAGAGAATTCACATGGAAGAGAAACCACATCAGTGGTCTGCGTGTGAGAGTGGCTTCCTCCTGGGTATGGACTTTGTTTCTCAACAGAAAATGAGAACTCAAACAGAGGAGCTATGTTACAAATACAATGTATGTGATAAAAGCTTCCACCCGAGCTCCGCCCTTCTTCAACATCAAACAGTACACATTGGCGAAAAGCCATATATCTGTAATATGGGTGAGACAGATCTTGAGCTCAGCCTGCCACAAGCATCTGAAATGTCACAAATGTCTTGACCAGAAAAGAAGTTATACCACCACATACACACTCATACACATACACACACACAATGCATTTACATGTCAGAGAACTCACTAAGATGAAGATCTCTGGCAAATTTAGATTTTCCTCAGCACTCAGACTTGAGTGGGGACAAGAGAACTTACACTTGTAGGAAGTGTTAGAAAGGCTTTACCCACAGAGCTGTCTAAACACCTCTTCTGTTAGACCAGTGAAACTCCAGAAATGCTCAGTGTTTTGGAAAACCATTAGCCTGGTTCAAACTTGATCACTCACAGAAGGATTCATACAGGTAGGGAACTCTAATGTGAGTATGAGAGAGCTTTCTAGCAGGGCTCAGCTCTCAGAAGAGAATTCACACCAGAAAACAAAATACCCTCAGTGTCAACAGTGAGTGCTTCAGACAGTATGTACATCTCATTGGACTTCTGAAAACCCACCCTCAGGACAAGACCCAATAAATGTGGATAAAGCTTCCAACAGAACTCTGACTTTCTTACCCATCAGAGAAGCCATAATGCTGAAAAATTATATATTTGTCTTGAGTGTGGCAAAAATATTTGTTGGAGAGCCTTCAGTTTGTACCAAAAGGAAAAAAAATCTGAAGACCTTATAAGTATCTGAAATAGAAAAGCTTGTCAATGATCAGCTGTTGTGGTGGTATATCAGGGAGCTCACATAAGTGGGAGAAAATCCATACATACTTTGAATCTGAAAAAAGCTTTGAGAGAAGCTTCTGTCTTAATTGAGCCCCCAAAGAACCTATTCTGCGGAAAAGTTTGTTCCAGTGAGATCTAATTGTGGGTGAGGAATTATGTACATATTATTTGTATGAGAACTGTTCTCATAGTTGAACCATGTGATAGAGATAGCTTTCAATGCAGTCAGTATGGAAGTTGTTTTTCTAATACCCAGACGCTTGTTCTGGAAGGAGCTAAGGCAGGTCAAAGTAGACCTGATAGGTTACTCAGGTAAAGATGCTTTTCTTTTATCTGAACCACTTAATGATTGCTTTACTTTCACTTTTTAAAATTCAAACAGTTCAAGGAAATGACTGTAATCTTGTGATATAAGATATGGCATGTGTTACTGTTGGGGGAAAGGACTATAGATTTTTTCCTCTTGGTTATTTCCTTTTTTATTCTTGGCTACAATAGGAATAGCATGTTTATAATAACATGGGACTCTTTTGCAGGCTGTGGAAAGAACAAATTAAAAGCTAGGAGTAGTTATAGGTCAGAACTATTCCAATGGTTTCCCTTTTGCAGAATCAATCTCATAAAACAGCAGAATACTCAGTTTTTTATGTAAGTTGAGACCTCCTCAAAATATTTTTTTCTCCTAAAATGTCTTCCAAATTATTATTGGTACTTGATATATCAAACTGAAGAGATTCATTTCTTTTTAATTCAGAGTACAGATTTCAGGATAATGGTTATAATGTTAGTATCCAGACTTTCATAACTTGATTTATCATCTCTTTCAATGATTAGGACCCTCAGTTGTCTCCTAGGAAGTAAAGAAAAATTTAACTCAGCACAGAGAAAAGACACATAATACACCAAAACTGGTGTCCTTTTCATTCCATTCTCCTAATATTTATAGCGAATCAAGCCACATAATGACACATTTTTCATTTATTTCAGTTCTGCCAAGGAAAAAGAACAATACCTTTTATTCCCAGGGGAAGGATTGCAGTCACCACAATAATAAGGTATATATTTGGCTTGGAATACAGGATTCTAAGTGCTAGAAGGGAAAAGAGGTTGGCAGATTCCCTGGAGTTTTAAGGATAAACATATGACTCCAATTTAACCGGGTAATAACAGTTGTTTTTAACAATTCCCAGAAAATTTGTAATCTGCATACATAAATGGTTATTTCTCAGTTTTTTTCTTCCCTCAGATTGAAACACATTTTACAATACATATATATACTTGAGATTCCTGCAGCATATGGGACTCTCTAGATGTGAATAAATATTTTGTTGCTAGTCAGACTCTGTTGGCTTTGGTTTATCCAACAGATCCCTGAACTCCAGAGAAGAATGATTGGTATTTGGATTTATGGAGTTGGCCGCTGCTACCTTGTGTTTGGCTGTGAGCTTTGATCCTAATAATATGATCATGATAATCTTAGGGTCAGTGGATATAGCTTATAATGATAGTAAATAATCTGGTTCTAGGATTTCTTTTAGGATACAGGTACTGTAAGTTAATTTTATTTGACATGTTTCAGTAATTTTTATAACTAGCTTATACCTTGAAAAAATTGCCCATTGTGATAAATACAAGATGTATTTTTTCTCTTTAGTGAAAAAACCGTGCCTAATCATTCGTATAGGTTATGACAGTTGTGATACTTAAAAAGAATACTAGGTGTGTGGCATAATGGTAATGAAGATTAGCCTTAAGAGAGACCTGAGAGAAGGGGACAGTTGGTATCACTAGCAGGACAGTGATTTGCCCCTTGTTTCAACTAATTTTACTGATAATTGTCTCTAGTCTGTAAGTAAATTAACAATGGACCATCCCTCAAATGGAGAACTTTGGGGGTATGAAACATGTCTGAGTGCTTTTTAACCATGGAAGGAAAGGTGTTGGTGTTACTCATATAGCATAACCTGAGGTTGGAGAGGACCACTTGGGAGCCTGTAACTAAAGCTAGAAGGTAACTTCTGGGATGGATGGAGGTTCCCTTGAAGCAGTGCCAACCTAAATCTACCTCAGGTAAGTAGTTAGAGTAACCTTTTCAAGATTCAGACCAAACGAGGTAAATTGTATTCAGTTGTACTCCTATGCTTTAACATTTTTGTTTTCCTTTAATCCTTAAATAAACATTTGTTCTGAAAAGCTCCATTTTTTTTGTCTCTGTTGTGCTGTGAGAAAATAGCATTTTCCAACACCTGCATTAGAGTAAAGCAGATGTTCATGTGATGCTTAGACCTGGTGATGTGGTAATTGTTGGACCATCTCTGCAATTTCAGTTTCTGATACAGAAGCAAAGAGGATTGAAGACCTTAAAGGAATATTGTCTAGGCTTTTTGGACATCAGATCCATTTGGAGCCTCTCTCAGTATGTTATGTAACTAGTATAGGGAGGAGCAATACCTTGAACAGAGTATATTTGAGGTTCTAAAATTCAGTAGCTAATAAAACATCTGTTCATGTGCATATCTTACATGGTCAAAATTAAGGAAGAATCTTGTTTGCAGTTTCTAGTAAATTCTATATTTGGCTTCAATTCTTGTTGAGTTGGAGTCAAAGGTGGTGATAAAAAAAATGGTTGTACTCAAAAAGACACACGCACACACACACACACACACACGGTTTTTCCCTTTGTATATATTTGCTTTGCTTGAAGATATGTTCTAGGGTTTTAAGTGGCTTCCATTGGAGGGAGAAGGGAAATTGTGACTGCTGACTGCAGTGAAAAGGAGAAGGGTAATTGCAAGTTTGTTTTCTTCTGACATTCATACAGTGGTATGGCTTGTTAAACCCTGTAGCCCTAATGCTTCCTTTCCTGATTTAAAATACTACCTTACAGCATTGAGAAATAATTCAATATTAGCCACTGGGCCAAGACCAATGTCTCATGCCTGTAATCCCAGCAACACTAGAGGCAGAGGTAGGCCAAAAAAAAAAAAAAAATTAGCAAGACTGTATCTCAAAGAATAAGCTTGAATGTATGGGTTCATACCTATAAAATAATCAAACTGTGGGATGTATATAGGGTTTAATATGAAGTTGGCCATGGGCAAAATAAGTATGAGAGGCTGGGCATTGGTGGCTCGCGTCTGTAATCCTAGCTACTCAGGAGACTGAGATCTGAGGATGGCAGTTGGAAGCCAGCCAGGCCAGAAAAGTCCTCTTGAGACTTGTCTCTGATTAACCACTCAAAACTGGAAGTAGTGCTGTGGCTCAAGTGGTAGAGCATTAACTTTGAGTACAAAGGCCTAGGGACAGCTCCAAGGCCTTGAGGCCCACAACTGACAACAAAACAAAAAGTATAAGACCCTAATGAAAAAGCCAGAATTGAGGACATGTAGTTGAAGCACTTGCTTAGCAAGCACCAGGCCCTGAGTTCATACCTCTGTGCTTCCAAGTTTAGAGAGTAAGTTTTTTCCTCCTAGTATGGAGGCACATGAAATTTTCTAAATGCTTATTTTTCACTTGAAAACAGTATTCCCTCCTCCCACTGGAAATGTTCTCAAGCATTTTATTTGAAGTCAGTTTTTGGTTTTTGAGAAAATGTCTTCAAATAGCCAAAACACAAATGTGTCATACTTTTGATTGCTACTTGCTGTTTTGAATACAAATGGTACACAATGAAAACAAAACCAAAACAAAACAACCCCACACCAAAACCCAGTTTGAACTGTGTGCAGCTCAAGTCACCCAAGGCTGGTGTTAGTGGCTCAAACTTGTAATCCTTGCTATTGTGAAAGGCATGATTTTAGGATTGGGGCTTGAAGTCATTTGCAACATAAATGTCCATGAGACTTACCTCCAGTTAACCAGCAAAAAGCTGGAAGTGGAGTTTTGCCTTTAGTGGTATGTGCTCTGCCTTGAGTTGCCCTGAGTTCAAGACACACACACACACACACACACACACACTTATCCAAGAGCGTTTCCTAGAAACAACCATCTTATTTAGGTAAAATGAAGTGCTTTCATTTCACTTTCCATTGGTTCACACAGGATCATAGATCTCCACTGAAAAATGGAGATTTAATAAAGAACATCTATTTTTGACTGCTTTTATCTTTTTTTTTCTTTGAATGCATGACATTTAAGGACAAATAACTACTAGCACCACAAGGTGTCGCTGCTTTCATCCACATGAAGAATTGGCACTTTGAGCTATCCCTGTTTTGACACCATCAGTGCTTTTCCCTATTAGTCTTGGCCTTAAAAGGTTTCCTTTTTATCATATTGAGATTATTGCTCCATTGGCATTACAGGTGACAAGACTGGTGATGGGAACCCAGCAGGTGGACTCTATTACCTCCTTCACCACAGGCTTCCTAGCCCTCCCCAACTTTCTCCGGTGCAAATTTATCTCCTGTAAATGTCACTGAGTATAAGAACCCATGATGAGGGGCTGGGAATATGGCCTAGTGGCAAGAGTGCTTGCTTCCTATACATGAAGCTCTGGGTTCCATTCCCAAGTACCACATATATAGAAAATGGCCAGAAGTGGCGCCTGTAGCTCAAGTGGTAGAGTGCTATTCTTGAGCAAAAGAAAGCCAGGGACAGTGCTCAGGCCCTGAGTCCAAGGGCCAGGACTGGGAAAAAAAAAAAAAAAAAAAGAACCTAAGATGCTTTTGCAATCAGTCCCCCTTCAAGCTCAGATCTATGCACACATACTCCCGTCGATTCTATTCTAGTCTTTTGCTTTTCTTGTTTCTGGGGTCAGTTGTCATATAAATCTCAGTTCCAAGTAGCATGGAGCTCCTTTAGTCATCACTAAAATGAACTTCTCGAGTTGTACAATAGGGAGTTGGGGACTTGTCTCCCCAGGCACCCAAAGCAGGGAGCATCACTGAGAAGGAAATGAAAAGCCAGGCATAACCCTTCCTCTGTGAACATCCCTGCCTCTTCAGTTCCCTCCCATTGCTCTTTCCTGGCTTGTATCTCCCCCTTATGGTCTGTTGGGCCCATCAAGACATTTCCGAGAAAAGCGGCGGGCAGCGGCTCTAGCGGCAGTAGCAGCAGCGCCGGCTCCCGTGCGGAGGTACTCTCGGCGGTGTTTCTCGAGCAGCTACAGTTCTCACTACAGCGCCAGGACGAGTCCGGTTCGTGTTCGTCCGCGGAGATCTCTCTCATCTCGCTCGGCTGCGGGAAATCGGGCTGAAGCGACGGAGTCCGCGATGGAGAGAGAAAAGGAACAGTTCCGTAAACTATTGGTGGCTTAAGCTTTGAAACCACAGAACAAAGTTTGAGAAACTACTACGAGCAATAGGGAAAGCTCACAGACTGTGTGGTTATGAGGGATCCTGCAAGCAAAAGATAAAGAGGATTTGGTTTTGTAACTTTCTCATCCATGGCTGAGGTTGATCCTGCCATGGCTGCCAGGCCTCATTCAATTGATGGGAGAGTGGTTGAGCCAAAACGTGCTGTAGCAAGAGAGGAGTCTGGAAAACCTGGGGCTCATGTGACTGTGAAGAAGCTGTTTGTTGGTGGAATTAAAGAACATACTGAGGAACATCACCTTAGAGATTACTTTGAAGAATATGGAAAAATTGATACCATTGAGATAATTACTGATAGGCAGTCTGGAAAGAAAAGAGGCTTTGGCTTTGTTACTTTTGATGACCATGATCCTGTGGATAAAATTGTGTTGCAAAAATACCACACTACCAATGGTCATAATGCAGAAGTAAGAAAGGCATTGTCTAGACAAGAGATGCAGGAGGTCCAAAGTTGTAGGAGTGGAAGAGGTGGGAACTTTGGTTTTGGGGATTCTCGTGGTGGTGGTGGTGGAAATTTTGGACCAGGACCAGGAAGTAACTTTAGAGGGGGATCTGATGGATATGGAAGTGGGCGTGGATTTGGGGATGGCTATAATGGGTATGGAGGAGGACCTGGAGGTGGCAATTTTGGAGGTAGCCCTGGTTATGGAGGAGGAAGAGGAGGATATGGTGGTGGAGGACCTGGATATGGCAACCAGGGTGGGGGCTACGGAGGTGGTTATGACAACTATGGAGGAGGAAATTATGGAAGTGGAAATTACAATGATTTTGGAAATTACAACCAGCAACCTTCTAACTATGGTCCAATGAAGAGTGGAAACTTTGGTGGTAGCAGGAACATGGGGGGACCATATGGTGGAGGAAACTATGGTCCTGGAGGCAGTGGTGGAAGTGGTGGTTATGGTGGGAGGAGCCGCTACTGAGCTTCTTCCTATTTTTCATGGGCTTCACTGTATAAATAGGAGAGGATGAGAGCCCAGAGGTAACAGAACAGCTTCAGGTTATCGAAATAACAAGGTTAAGGAAACTCTTATCTCAGTCATGCATAAATATGCAGTGATATGGCAGAAGACACCAGAGCAGATGCAGAGAGCCATTTTGTGAATGGATTGGATTATTTAATAACCTTACTGTGGAGGAAGAATTGTAAACACACACACACACACACACACACACACACACACACACACAACAAATGCCTTTGAGACAGTTTCTTAGCTTTTTAATTGTTTCTTTCTAGTGGTCTTTGTAAGAGTGTAGAAGCATTCCTTCTTTGATAATGTTAAATTTGTAAGTTTCAGGTGACATGTGAAACCTTTTTAAAGATTTTTCTCTAAAGTTTTGAAAAGCTATTAGCCAGGATCATGGTGTAATAAGACATAACGTTTTCCTTTAAAAATTTAAGTGCGTGTGTAGAGCTAAGCTGTTGTACATTTATGATTTAATAAAATAATTCTAAAGGAAAAAAAAAGACATTTCCAGTCCTGCAGTATGGAATCATTGGAGGGAAAACTAGAAACAATCGGCTTTTCCACATGTCAAAGACATCCAATATTTCTTGCTCTGTGTGCCATAAAATTAAAAACAAATTCAGTGTTCCTAATCTTTATCCAGGTGTAAGTCAGTCAGTCAACCATTTCACCCAAGGGTGGAGCAGCTCATGGGAGAGCACTGACTCCTCCCATGGTGCCGGCGACTTGCCATCCTGCTTTTGTTCTTTTGGTTATTTCTGGTCAGTTTATTTTACACTTCACCTGGCTTTTAGGGACTGTGCTCCACCACCACAAGGCATAATCCAGCAGCAGACTGGAGGCAGAGAAGCCTCTAGACTCTTTCAAGAAGGGGCCGTTGGGTGGAGCCAAATCTAGAGGGAGTCAAATCTAGACTCCCTCCCCCACCATGAAGGCTCTGGATTTGACCCAATTTTACTGTCTCCATGTTTTAGGAAAGAAGGTATTAAGTCCCAGATCCAACTAAGGGAAGTATTGTAGAATATTTTGGTGATCTTATTGATAAGAGCTGATGTGTACAATAAATGTTCAAAGAGAACAAAATCTGGCTTAAAAAGTGCCCTCTCTGAGGCTCGAACTCAGGACCTTCAGATTATGAGACTGACGCGCTGCCCACTGCGCTAAGAGGACAATATACAAATCTTAGACAGACCTTGTAAGAGCTATCTAATTTCTTTCTTTCTCCATCCAGGTTATTTTTTTTAACAGATTTGGATCTTTTTCCCCTCACATCTGTCAATGGATCTTTTTACCATGCATAAATATGCTATGCTGGAATTGTAGGCTGTCACTGAATAGCAGTTGAACGAACAAATAGCTCTCAAACATACCTGGATAGGGTTAGAGATACATCAATTGAAATATGAATTTCTTAATTTAAATCCATCTCTGGCTTGGGTAATTGTATGGATGATGGTGCCTTTTGGCAAGAGTGGATTTTTTTTTTCCTACTAAAACAGGTTTGGGTTATTCTGCTATCTTGTTAGTCCTGAAAAAATACTCATGCAATCTGCAAGTGAAGGTGTCACTAAGGGAGTCAGGGAGAAGAATGGAACACTGACGAGATGGCTTTCCAGAGTACAGACAGCCACTGTATTTGAAGCCAGGAGAAATAAACTATATGGGGTTGTATGTACTCCTCAGTATGGTGTCCATTAATGACACATGGGTTCAATTGTGTATCCACACACATATGTAAAATGTTAAGATTAATACAATAAAGTAAAATTTAAAAGTATTATTGAAAAAATGGACGTAAAACCATCCCAAAGAGTTGAGTTTTCATTCACTTTTAGAAAAGACCTAAAAGCGCATTTTGTTTTCTTAGAAGATAATGAAAATGGGTGCCTATAAATGTCATGTTTTTTAGGATATGCAAAAACTGACCTCTAAAATTATATCTTTACTCTTTATTTACAAAGCACTGAAAAAAGTCAAGGCACTCAACAAGGATAAAATGACACAAGAAAAATAGATGAGTTAACTATAAAATAGCAAAATATGGTTAGTCATTTAAAAAAAGAATTAATTATCAGTCAAATATAAAGATGTTAAAGGAAGATGGAGAAAGATCAAAGCAAAATGAATTAGAACTAGCACAGCTATTGCAGGCTGCAACTCCTTACCTGCTTCTTGCCAGTAGTCAAGCCTCTGTCTCTCCCAGTCTCAATCCATCCACAACAGGTCTGTGGCCAGAGGGTGAACATCCTTTCTTGTCTTCTACAAAAGCCCCCATTTCCTAAAGATCGACTACCCCGTAAGATACAACCCAGATACAACAGGTTGAAAATACGTTTGTTTCCTCAGTTGGACTAAAGAGCAATTTTAAGGGAAGTTAAAAAGCAGAAAGACCGGTGTCAGTCTTTCTACAGAGTATATCTGTTGGCTACTGAGTTTTGAAAAATTGTTTCTTTCTTGGGATCACTTCTTGAAAAAACAGAAACACATTGGTGCTACCACAAATCTAGAAAACACAGTGGTTGATCTACAAACTGTATGTTAGTAGGCCCATTGCCAGACCTGTATTGTGTCTGCATGTCATAAAGCAGACAAGCATCCAAATTGCTATTGCATTACAAGATATTAGAAAACGTGCTATTGTTTGGGGAATTGAAGCAAAACATGGAGAATGTGGGTATCGATCCCACTACCTCTCGCATGCTAAGCGAGCGCTCTACCACTTGAGCTAATTCCCCGTTGCGTTTCCTCCTTTTGGCGCTTCTCCTCAGTACCCAGAACAGGGATTTCAAAGCTACTGGCTCAAAACTACTGCTGGATTGAAGGTGGATCTTCCTCATATATGACTCAGGACCAGAGCATGGCGACCATGCATTTGCTCCTAAAGAAAAAAAGGTAAAAGGAAAGAAGTAGCAGCAAGAAAACTCTGGAGGAGCCACGATCTCAAGGCTTATATTCCGGAACTGAAGAAAGCACTTCCAGTAAATATCCACCCAGAAGGTTGGGCTGAAGGGGAAGAGCTATTCTAGTAGGATTAAATGCTTCTTAAGCAAAACAGCAGGGGGTGGTGTGGGATTATCACTGGGTTCCTGTAGTTTGAGCCATAGGAGGAAACTGGGCTGTTGGGGGTGGTATGTGTGTGTGTGTGTGTGTGTGTGTGTGTGTGTGTGTGTGTGTGTGTGTGATTTCTCCCAAATTCTGGAGGAGGGAAAAGGAAAGAAAAAGACAAAAGACCAAGCCCAGCTGTTTCTACTTGGTTTCAAACCAAAAACTTCGCATGTGGGAAGCAAGTAGGATAACCACTATACTACAGAAACCACCATGCCTACTCTTTTCATCCCCTTCTATCCAAGACAGGTATTCTTTTTGCTAAGTCATGTCATGTAGCAGTTACACATCCACAATTAATGAGAACAGCAAAAACAAATTACAGATTAAAAACTGTAAAGGGGGGGGGTAAGATAATAGCAGAGTGAAGGGATAAAAATGTATGTTGAAGGATGCACATGAGGAGTGAACTAGATTCAGGAAGAAATTTCTGTGTGAAGAAATATACCTGTTCAGAGTGGTGTGTGTGTAAAGTGCACATAGTAGGAAACAGTGATGGACATCTTGAGATGTATTAGTATGAACACTGTAAAAGCTGAAGAACTTTAGGTGGAGTGAAAGCGCAGGCAGAAGCTGAGCAGATGGCTCAACTAATTAAAGAAACACTTTAGGATATGATTTATAGTTTTGAATTTTGCAGAGCTTGAAGATTGGGAACCTGAACTGAGAAAGGTAGTGAAATTATAGATATATTCAAAGATGAAGGTTGGTTCACATTACTTTTGTCCAGTCTGTAACTGAACAGTGTGCCTTTGGGCCACTTCCCACTTAGTGTGTGATGTGGAATCCATCATCCACAAACAGTAGAATGGATGAAGGGATGAAGAATGGAAAAGATGGAAGGTTCCACAGAACTTGTACAGGGAGTATCTACAATTTGTAAACACATTGAATGTAGATTTGTGGGGAAATCATAAACCTAGGTGACAGAAGAATTTCAGAATTAATGTCTGATGAATGAAAGTGTAAGTTGGGATAGCTGTAAGCATTAAGTGAATGAAAGAATGAGCTGGAATGGAGAAAATCTCTTAAGGGTAAGAGCAAAGTTAAAGGAAGAACAAAAGTTTATAACTTTTCATTGGGTTAAAAGTATATGAACATAAAGGTTGAGTATTCAGTTTAGTAAGAAAATTCATATTGTGCAGCTCTTATTTCCAGAACTTTCTCATTATCCAACAGAAAGTTTGTGATCCATAAATAATAATTTCACACTTTTCTCTCCTAGTCCTTAATAGTCTCTATTTTTACATTCTCTTCTCATGGCTTTTTGGGACCCTTGTCAATCCTGTCTTCTTGTGCCCATAGGTCTTTAGTAAATAAGTCTGAAATTTTCTTTTCCCTTTTTCTTTCCTCAAGAGATCAGAAAATTTGAGCACAGTCCTCTAGAATGGTAACTCTGGAGAATGTGGGGTTTTGATCCTACTACCTCTCAAGTACTACTAGATGCATCCACTAGAGCTAATCCTCCACAGAATCTCCACTTTCTTTCTGTGTACTGGTCCAATTTAATTATCTGCCATTTCTGTCAATCTTTACGCAGTAAATGTCAAGGTCATTAAATACATTCCACTAAGGATGTGTTTATTCAAAAACAGCCCAGGACAAGAGCACCAAAATTATCTGTGCAAAAATAGCTGGGAAATTATCTAAGAAAAGCTAATTGGAAAAAGATAAAAGACATTGCAAACTTTGGCTTCGCCAAATTTCACTTCACAAATCTTCCAGGGAGAATAGCGGACATCCCAATACAGGAGAGCCCTCTCTAAACCGCAAACTTTAAATGGAAGAAGCTGGGTAATCATTGATTCTAGCTGTGCTAGCCTATGAGAAAGTAGTGGGCGTGGCCATCTCGGGAGGTCAATTCAAAACTAAGCATGGGGTGGGGGGGGGGGGGGGACAGAAAAGGTGTTTCCGCTCGGTTTCGAACCGAGGACCTCTCGCGTGTTAGGCGAGCGTGATAACCACTACACTACGGAAACTCACTGGGAGTAGTGCTTTTTCTAAATTTGGGATGTATTCAATACATAGATATTAAAATAATATTCTGAATTAGGTAGTAAATGCATATATTTGTGAAATACAATATAGTGTTTTATTTGTATACACTGTGAAGTTGCTGAATCAAGTGAAAATATTTTTCGTATAGAGAGAATACAAAATTTAGAAATAAACTCATGCCTACACAGTCAATTGATTTTTACAGGCAAATAAAAAATACACACAGGGAAAGGATATACTCTTCAACAAATGGGATTGGGAAAACAGTATTTATATGCAAAAGAATGACATCGGGTCCTTATGCCATACAGAAAAAGTAACTCAAAATGCAGAAAATACTGAAAGGCTTGAAACTAAAACCTTGAGAATAAGGAAAATATGGGAGCAAATATTCTTGAAACTTCTCTTAGTGAGAGGACACTAAAAATGCAGGTAATTAAAACAAGAACATATAAATAGGATGAAACCATAAAGTTGCCCAAGGGGGGGGGGAACCCAATAGTTAACATGAAACAAAATGGAAATGAACATTTGTAAATTATTTTATCAAGGATAATATCCAAAATACACAAGACACATATGCAACTCAGAACCAAAGAAGTCAAATAATATGATTTAAAAAATAGGCAGAGAGTATGAACAGACTTTTTTTTTTAGGAAGAAAGCTGCAAGCAGTGGCTCATGCTTATAATTGCAGCTGCTGAGAATGTGGAGATGTGAGGTAGGGAAGGATCTCAATTCTGGCAAGGTTCTGGCAAAAAAAAAAAAAAAAATTACCATGATTCCCATCTCAACCAATAAACCAGATGAAGTGGTATGCTTCATTTTGATTCCAGCTACATTGAGGTCATAGTCAGGAAACCTATCTGAGGCCACCCTGGACAAAAATATCCTGGGGGAGAGAAAGGCCCTATTTAGAAAAATAGCCAAAGCAAAAAAGTCTAGGAGCATGGCTTAAGTGGTAGAGTACCTCTTCAGGAAGCTCCAAGAGGGAGCTAGGGTAAAGGAGACAAATAGACAAGTGCATGAAAAAGTGTTCAATATCACTAAGTACCACAGACATGGAAATCAAAACCAAAATGAGATCTTCACACTTAAATTAACTAATATATAAAAAGATAAGTGCTAGAGAGTATGTGAAGAAAAAGAAATTCTTGTACACTGCTGGGATGAAATGCAAGTCAGTGCAATTATTATGAGAAACAATATAGACATTCCTGAAGAATTAAAAGTAGAATTGCCATATGATCTAGTTATGCCTCTTGAGGATAAGAGGCAAGAAAGGATTTTATATCCTCAAAGAAAATAAAATCAGGAATATGTGATACCTGTACTTCTATATTCATTGTAACATTACTCACAATAGCCAAGACACAGAGCCAACCTTATCAACTGATGAATAATGAAATATATATGAAATATATAATGAAATATTAAAAATATGTAATGAAATATTATTTAGTCTTAGAAATGGAAGTTTTGTCAAAGGTACTGTTTATGCTAAGTCAATCAAACCAGATGGAAAAGAAAAAACAATTTCATAATGCCACTCTGTCGATCCTTAAAAAGTTGAATGCATAAAAGCAGATTGTGTTTACCAGGTGTAGGGAGGCAGGGAAATGAGATAGGGTAATAGATGCATTGTACTCATCAACTGAAATATTGAATTGAAGCCCTTTTGTACAACTAAAGATAAGTAATAATAGACAAATAATAATAAAGACAAAAATATAAATTGGTTTCGTAAAATACAAAATTGGTTTCATAGAACGAATAAGCTAACGACCTAATGTTCAGCACGACTATACTTAATATTGAAAATTAGGTGGGGAGATGGTTACATTAATTAGCTTGCCTTGGGGGGTCATTTCACCTTGTATATGTTTACCAAACGTTATTTAACTGTGTTGATCTCTCCCATTTATCTTTAAATATATACCATATATTCCGGTTTTATTTTTGAAACTGCAAAACATAAAGAAAATAAACTGCCCTCACTCCAACCCACGTTGCCCACCTATGAGAAAGAACCTTAAACCTCTGTGTAAACACACCGCTATTCACTTCTGGGGGTGCCCTTCCTCCTCCCCCCCAAACACTGCAACACGGGGTTTTTAAGCCAGACTTTTTTTTTTAGGGGGGCGGGGTGTTAATTTCAGCCAGTGGGTCTGGAATCGCGAAGACCCAGCAACCCCGGGTTGCAATTGTAAAGCCCTAGTCTGAACTCTCAGGATCTAGGGAGGGTCTGTCTCCCGCAGGACAGCGCTCGTGGCCCCCACCCCGCTCCTCATTTTGCAGGGGACATTTCGTAGCGCAGCACCAAGCCTTCTCCACCACAACGTCCTTTGATTGCTCCTGCCCTGAAAGGGCTTCTGGCTTCTTTCAGAGCTGCTTCCACCGGCTGTCGGCCCAGAATCGCCGTCCAGATGGGGGAAAATGCCGGAACTCTCGCCCAACCGAGCGGTGGCGGTGGGTTTCCTTAGCAACCGCACTTTTCTTCAGCTGGCCTTGGAGGCCGAGCCCCCTCCGCGCCTGCAGAGCGGGAGCGCCGGTGACACTGAGCAGCTGAACGCAGCCGAACGCAGTCCACCTCGGAGCAGGCATCCAGTGACGGCCTCGTCCCTGTCTCCTCGAGACATAGCAGGGAATCCCAGGATCATTGTGACGCAAGCACAGGCGCAGACGGTTCCTGTGTAAAAAAAACCGGAAGTATAACCAGGGTGCTCCAGTGGCGCAATCGGTTAGCGCGCGGTACTTATATAACAGTATGTGAGCAAGCTATGCCGAGGTTGTGAGTTCGAGCCTCACCTGGAGCATCATTTTCAAATCCGACCTAGCCTCCCTCATAAGGGAGTCTTTCTGACAAGGTCTTTTATTTAACATGCTAAGAATTTCCCCATATCATTTTTTCTTATTTTCGATAGCGCTTTTGAAACCCAAAGCCACAGGATTGCCTCACTGAATCCGTTGTGCTGTCATGTAAGCTCCTATTGCTAACTCCACTTGGCCCTGTAAGCCGACCGCAGGGAGAGGTTAATTTCTGACAGCCTAGTTCCCTATTTCTCTTTTGCTCTGGCTTTGGGGACAATAAAACTGATATCCAGAAACATCTTTGCTTCCAGTATTTTCCCCAGCGAAGCCTGAAAGCTAAAAGCCACATGATAGGTATGATGAAAGAAGGTGGTAAGAATACTGTCCAATTTACTGGAAGTTGGAAAATAATGTTAGATGACCGAGTCCCAGACTCATTTTTAAAGTAAACCTATTATAATCCTTGATTAACATTCAGATACATCAGAATATTAGTATAAAGCAATTCCATATATACTGAATATATACATATATATGATATGCATACATGAATTTATATGTGTGTACACAGAGTTTATGGAGGAATGAGTATAGTATGTGATTTCTCAATGAGCCCTATATACATCAGCTGATGCACATTTCCTGGCATTTTCCTCATCCTGATGGCTTTTCAAAGCTGAGAACAGATGGAATTAGCTCCAAAAGAAACTCGAGGCCATTTTGTGGCAGGAGAAATCAAAGGACATTGTTCTAGAAAGGGCATGGTGCTCCACTGTCTATGCCCTACAAAATGGTATATAGTACTTCTTAGTGAGCCCTCCAGAATTTAGCAATACGGACATCACGGTTGATCAGGACCAGGGGACTAAGAACAGCATATCCAAGTTCTAGAAATGTTTTAATGTTTAGTGTTATGAGATCATCTCTCAAGGTAGAACCTGTGTAGACAGAGAACATGAAATCTGCCCAATAAAAGACAAGGAAACAGATCATAAGATTGAGAGTACTTAGAGTAGCTCTGATTTCTGGGCTGGAATTGTTTGCAAACCTGGAGCTATGAAGATAGAGGACTCGCTTGTGATGTTTATACAGATGGAAAGCCATGTAACCACTACTCCAGCCCATGAGACTCTGAAAGATCACATCCCGAAGAGCCATAAGGGAGAGGAAAAACCACCTAATCTCTTGTCTAGATGGTAACATATAACAATAGCCAATATACATTTCAGTTCCAGATCCATTCATGGTATTGACTGCTGTGATGTAGTGTAGCAGGTTTGAGCTGATCAGAGAATTGATGATCCAAAAGAGGAGGAGATAGGGAAGAACTTGCCGTGCAGTCTGTGGTTTGAGCTTTCTCCACAATGTGGTTCTGGAACTGATGGTTATGGCCTGGATCATGCTGAGGAAACAGGTGGTGCAGATGGAAAGGCCACGGGCCACTCTGCCCAGGTAAATCAAAAGTTTACAACCAACATTATCTACAAAGTTTCTGAAATCAAAAACTGTGGCTATATCTCTGAGACCTAAGGTGCAGATAATGACTGCATTTGAAAACATCAAGTGGATGACGATAAGATCTATGGGCTTTTTGTCAGGACCTGTGACAAAAGCATACACATGTCGCACAAATACAAGGATGTTCCCTACAACGCCCGGGACATTAAGCAAAAAGAAAATTATTCTTTGAATGATGTTATTCCAAATCATCTTCAGACTTCATTCACAAAACTAAAAAAAAATTGAAAAATACAAGTAAGTACTTTTGTTCTAATGAATAATGAGATTAGTTTCTGAACTACTTAAGCAAATATGGTTGTGTTAAGCAGGTACTTCATTCTTTGCCCTTTTTCTCTCTGTGTTGCTTCTTCTGGCATGGATATAGTAATTATGCAGAGGCAGACATATATCCTAAAATAATGCATCCACCTGCATTTCTAAGAGATTTATTTACTTTTTTGAAATCAAGTTTTACTACGTAGTCTAGGCTGGACTTGAGTCTGGCTTCTAACTTGTGATTCTCCTGCCTTTGTCTCTTGCAGGCATGCCCCGTTACATCTAGCTCAGAGATCTTTTTTGGAATACTTCATCTCTAAAATTCACAACCATTTTCTTT
This sequence comes from Perognathus longimembris pacificus, assembly GCF_023159225.1. Lineage (NCBI taxonomy): Eukaryota > Metazoa > Chordata > Mammalia > Rodentia > Heteromyidae > Perognathus > Perognathus longimembris. The sequence goes on along the minus strand of NC_063166.1, from coordinate 17,176,283 downwards.
CCAGACAAAAGCTGAACAAAAGACATCATTTTGTCAACTTCAAAGCCATCATCCCAAGTATTTGTTTAGATGCCTTCTTCCTTTTTCACTATCACATTGAATCATTTCTCTCATTTTAGTGGAGTTTATTGGTAACATCCCCAGACTCCCTTTACTATCCAATACACATTCATTCATCAAATGGATGAGAATAATAAAGAATTAGAGCTTTTCAGAAAACCCACCTGTAATTGATTAAATGGACTATAGATCTTGGTTATAAGCAGCCTTGGTAGAGTTGTGGAAAGTCCAGCCGCAAGGTGGGACTAACTCTGTAGTAAAATTTGTCCTCACAATCTTCCACACTACTGAGATCAAATTGAAGCTCTGTTGTTTTCCTGACCTCGTCTCCTGTTCTTAGTCTCCATTTCTCCTGGCAACCTTTTTTGTCTCCCTTTTTCCCCAATATAATATTTAAAAAAAATTCTGTGTGTGTGAATTTAGCCCAGTCAGAGTTTTTTGCAGCAGGAGTGCATGTGGATAGGAATTCCAGATTTTGTAGTGTTAAACTTGAGAAGCATAAACTTCAAGGGTCACAAGAACAAGATTGCAGACAGCCACTCTGAAGTTTAGGTCTTGCCTTTCCTGATTCCTATAATCATGACTCTGAATATCTAACTTGGTCTAAGACTCAGTGTTGTCATCTATAAATTAGGAATGATGCTTTGCAGTTTACAAGTATAATCTGGTATTCAATAAGTTAAGATACATAGTGCTTAGGTCAGTGCCTGGCAATATTAAATACACTTGCCAACCCCCTCACCCAGCACAAGACAGTGTCCTGATGTCTGGTTTATTTATTTTATTTATTTTTTTTTACAGTTACCTGTGTTGTCTTTTCTTTTTTCTTTGGTACTGGGGCTTGAGCCCAGGATGTTGCACTTGCTAGACAAGCACTTTGCCACTACATCCCAGCCCTCTACAGTTATCTGTAGTTACAACGTTTGTATTTTAGTTCTAGTCATTAAAAATGGAATAAATAAAATAAAAAGAGTAAGAATGTGACATCCTGAAAACACTTAAGCTGCCTGAGCAGCTTTCCTTCCAAAGTCAAAGGCAGCTCCAATCCTCCCTGGGAGGAGCACTCACCTGCGTAGTCTCTGTAGCTGGCTCAGGGTAGGTGTTCTGATCAAATAGCATCAGCCAGGTCCTGTTTGTCTTTCTCTAAGTCTCCATGCTCAGAGTCAACCCTCACTATTGGCACGATGCACTTCTGCTTCATGAAGGGAGAAGGCGCCTTCTATAAATCTCTATCTCTGAGGCATAACTCTGCCCTCCCCCTGCTGCTCTGTAATTAGCAGTGCCCAGAAACTTGCTGAGTCTAATTAAATTGTGAATGTGTAATAATGAGGCACTGTAATGATGAATGGTTTCCCAAAGGGTTCAGGTTTCTTTGACTTTGTTATATTCTTTCTTTCTTTCCTAGTTTTAGGGCTTGAACTCAGGGCCTGCATACTGTCTCTGAGCTTCTTGTACTCAAAGCTAGGGCTCACCACTTGACCCACAGAACTACTTATGGCCTTTTCTGAGCAGTTTAATGGATATGAGAGTCTGTGCAGGTTGGCTTCGAACTGCCAGTCTTAGATCTCAGCTTCCTGAGTAGGTAGGTAGGCATGAGCCACCAGTACCCAGCTGACTTTATTATAGTCTTCTCATATCTATTTTACCAAAACCAGGAACTAATTTCAAAAGAAACATCTAAGGATTCGTAGTAGTTTCTTACTGAACGTTTTCAAAATATTCTCTCACTCTTGTTAGAATGGAGCTCACACCTGTAGTTGGTGAGACTGTTATCTCTAATTAACCATCAAAAGCCAGACGCAGAATAGTGGCTCAAGAGACAGAGCATCAGTTTTGAGCAAAAAAGCTAAGGGACAAGGGCAGGCCCTACATTTAAGCTATAGTATTGGAACCAAAAAAAAAACAAAACCAGAAAACAAAACAAAAAAAAAACTGAAAAGGTCCAGTTGCCATAAGTGTCAATGAAGAAGTAGAGAAGACAAAACTTCTATACACTAATGGTGGGAATGTAACTTGGTACATTTATTTATTACAAAATGCATGGCTCTTCCTGAGGGAAAAAAATAGAACTACTATGTGATACTTCAGTCTGACTTCCGGATATATGTGCAAATAAAATTAAATCAGTATAATCAGGAAATTTATGCACTTCCACGATCATTGCAGCATTCTTCACAAAATCAAATGTGAACACAATCTAAATGTTGTTGTTGGATAAGTGGGAAAAGAAAAGTATATGGTACAAAATGAAATATTGTTTGTGAAAGGAGGCAAATGCTGCCATTTATAACCATGTGGATGAATTTAAAGAATACTATGCTGAATGAAATAAGCCAGGATAGATAAATATTTCATGATAACACTTGCATGTGGAACAGAAAGCACACATTTGTAGAATTGTCATTTCAGAGGCTGGAAGGAAGAAGAAAGGATTTCAGTTAAAGAGTACAAGCTTCCATAAAAAGCATGAACTAAATTTCAATGTGTATATCTCATATCAAATATTTGATATGAAGAACCAAAAATTGTGGTAATTTTATTTATCTCTAATGTAAAGGTTCTGCAAAGGTTATCTCTATACATGACAAATTATTTTATATGCATGCATAATACTCATACACAGTAAATGTTGTAATTGTTAAAAATATCTGAGGCTTGTCTATTCATAAAGTATATTTAAGTATCGTCTCTAAAATGGTATCTATATGAAGTCATAGATAAGCTGATTACTAATGGTTTTAATGAATGTATTAAAACATCATATTGATTACATGAGTTTTATGATTCATGCATGTAATATTATTATATTATACCAAAATCTGAAAGCAAAATACTTTAAATATTTTACTATTGCAATATAAAAACACTCAAAACAAAAGAGAATATCACAAAAAGCATCTAAATATGTACGTCTACAGTACTGTCCATTACCTAAATACGCCATGAGACTACTTCTTCTACTGACTCCTTTTGGAAACTATTTCAGCAGCAGAAAATGAAACACACCACTACCTCATCCACATCCACAGAGTATCTACCACTTAAAACAGCCTTGGAGATCTGCCTGCAAACATTTTGATTCATGTGGTTACTTATATTGAAGAGAAAGTGAATAAGAGTTTGTCTGGCACCACATGTTACTGTTGGAATTTGGATTTGGGCCTTTAAGTCTTAACTTGTTCTAAAAGTTCACGTCACCAAATTTAAAATATTTTTAGCCATTGTGTTCTTCAAATCTCATATGTGATTCTGTGAGCAACATCAATGCAGAGTAAATATTCTTACTTCTATATTCTCAGTTACAAATCTATGAACATTGACAGATGAAAGATAGTTATCAGAGCTCCTAGCCACATTGGTGGGTTCTGATTTTTCATGTTTCCAGATTTTTCTCTATTATATTTGTAACAATTTTCATTATGTTGTTATTTTTGTTTGTGCTCAAGATTTAGGTTCACTTTGTTTTTCTCAACTTCATTCTCACTTTTCAGAGAGAAGTCTTACCTCCCTCTTCTCAACTCCTCTACTAACCCCTGCTCTCTCCTTGCTATCCTTTTTCCTCCACATCTCATCCTCTCCTTCCCATCTTCTCTCCTCCTCATTCTTCTCTTCACCTCTCCCCCTTATTATTAAGTAAAGCACTGTAGGCTTGAATATTGAAGGATACAATGAGATATGTACTGGGGGAGTAGCTTAAGCCTGAAATCTTAGCTATTTGAGAGGCAGAGATTGGAGCATTGAAGCTTGAATCTGGCTTGGAAAAGAAGTTTGTGGGACTTCATCTTAACCCAGCCTGTGTGCAGTGATGTAGTGGTGTGAGCCTGTTAGCCCAGCTCTAGGAAAACTACACAGTGAGGCACATTTGCCATCCTGGGCAACACAGGGAAGCATAACTACCCAGGATCAGACGTCAGTGCCACTGCCCAGGCCAGCCTGGCATAAAGTAAGACCCTCTCTTGAAAATTACCAATGTAAAAAGGGACGAAAGGCATAGTTCAAGTGGCAAAGTGCCTGCTTGACACGAGTTTAATTCCCAGTACTGCTAAAATAAAAAGATGCAAAAATTCTTTTTAAAATGAGCTCTGATTCTGTTTTAACTCAGATTTTTGTCCTCTAAGCTTCTACAATGAGTACACTGTCATTATTTTTCAAAATAATGTCATGACATATCTGATTGCTAGAGCCACATATTAAGCCCAAATATCTCTCTGTGGGATGATTGCAGTATAAGAGACAAAGATCAAAATTCCCCATTGAATAAATGTAGAGCCAGATTATTTTGTTGGGCTTTGTGGGAAGTACCTGGGCAGTAAGTAATGATAGCTAGAAACAATTTGTTTTTAAACATAATTTATTTGTTATTTATCAAAAACATTGACAACTTGGAAAATAATCAGTTTCTCCATTCTTACTGTGATTTTTCTCAAAGTCTATAGGTTCTCTTATGTTGCTCCAGAGATTCCTTATTTACATAGCATGTTGATGGTGGATCTATGGCTCACAGTAGAAGCACTTGCCTAACAGGTAAGAGGCCTTGGACTTGAACTAGAGTCACACACACACACACACACACACACACACACACACACACACACCATTTTGAATTAGTTTTGCATTGTTGTTTCATTGTGCAAGTACTGAAACGGTCTTTAAGAAATAATGACCACTGTATTGTCAAATATTTTCCTATTGTTATTCTCAAAGAGAAAATACAACTGTAGACTCAGGTCTTCAAAATGGAAATCCTAGGCAAAAAGGAAAATATATTCCTAATTTTCTTACACTATAAAATAAATCTTTTAATTTGGCAAGTGTTTAAAAAAAAAGCAACAGTTTCAGTGCCTGGTGCCAAGCATCTGACATCTGTAATGCTAACTACTGAGGAGGCTAAGACCTAAGGATTGCAGTTTGAAGCCAGCCTAGACAGGAAATCTATGAAGCTTTTATCTCCAATGAACCCTTCTCCCCATCCCTGCCAAAAAAATATAGAAGCCACATGTGTAGGCATGGCTGAAGTGGTAGAGTGCTAGCTAGCCTTGAGCAAAAAAGTTTAGGGCCTGCTCCAAAGGTCCTCAATTGAAGTCCCAGACTTAGGACAACCAACAAACAAAAAAACAAGAAAAACAATTTTATGCGTACATCAGCCATGAAGATAAGTGCACAAGTTACTAGGACTTACACTTCTTTTTAAGACTATGACAATTCAAGAATGACCGCTGTGCATAGCATTATTCTTAATACAGTAAGAAGGAATCTTAAGCTTTGAAACTTTCTGCAATATCATTATCTCAATTCCTAGAGAGCAAAAAGGAAGTCCACTATTTCCACTAATCTTGTGCAAATTATCTTTCAGTTCACAAGAGTATTTTTTTCTGACCATCTTATAAATTAGATGAGACATTAGTAATTTACATAAAGTTGAAAAAATTATTGTGTTCTCTACTTTTGGAACAGTGGTAGTGAAAGAGCATGCTCACAACTAGTAGAATTCAAACCACTTCTGGAGGGTGGCAGTGGAAAATGTTATCTCTGCTGCACACTAGTTGCAAATGATTTCTGTCAAGAGAATTGTTAGTTAAAAATAAAATATTACATGTTTGATTACTTCATTGTGACTTTTGTTTTATACATAGCACAACAGAACTGGGATTCTTTCAGACTTACTCAAACAGGAATAAAATGGAAATACTCTCAATGTCTTTCTGTTCAAGCAAATATAACAGCAGTCAGACAGATGTCCATCTCTGTGAATCAGCACAAAGGGGCTGAAAATTGCATAATGGTAAAAACTTCATGAACATGTAGAATGATGGAATAATTCTCTAAGGAGAAAATGTAATAGAAAGAAATAAAGCTATCTATCCAGTAAAAGAAAAGAAAACAAAGCATCAGAAGAAGAACACGTTTAGCAGCTTTTATTTCAGTAGGAGTTTTGCACAGAAGCGTGGGGTTCTGAAGGTAGAGAACACATAGGTAGTGTTTGTGGAGAAGAAATACCATGTAGCCACTGGCTGAACCCATGATACTCTGAAACACAACTTCTCTCAGAGCCATAAAAGTGACAGGAATTTTGTTTCCTTTCTCATTTCCCTGTATAAAAAAGCAATAGTGGTCACTTTGACTAAATTGTGATGCGTTTGTAGGGTTATAACTGGAGTGGAGTAAGTTTATGCTTATGAAGGAGTTGACTATTCAAAAGAGGACCAAGAAAGGAAAGATATGCCAAACAGACCTGGGTTTGAACCTCCCCCAGCCAGAAGCTTTGGGATTGATGATGATGGCCTGGACCACCGTGAGCAGACTGCTGGTGCACATTGAAAAGTCCTGGGCCACCCTTGACAGATAAACAACTATTTTACAGGCTGTATCACTGAGGAAGTTTGTCAGGCCCAAAGCTGCTGTTGTCCTTGGCAATCCTATGGAAAGAAGCATTACGATAGTTGTAAAAATCACATGGAGGAGAATAAATTGTATAGATTTCTTGTTAGTGCCTCCTCCAAAACTACACAGATAAATAACAGAAACAAAGATATTTCCTCCAAGGCAAGTACAGTTAGAAAGAGGAAAAACAGTCCCCTGACCAATTTCAACTCCAACTGTTTCTTTTTAGGCAGAGAAACATGGATCTAATGAACACCTTTTTGAAGATAGTATCAGCAATGATTATGTTTATCTAAAAATATTTCATGTCATAGAAGTTTTCTAGTATAGGAGCAACAGACTGAAATAATAGATGTAATGGTGCAATGTGTTTGAAGAACTCTCTCTGTGCTGACACTTTTTATGGTCTACATGTACTTTCAAAAATGATGTTTCCTTCTAGTATTAAACTGCTTCCTTTACAGCCTTTTCAAATGTAGCAATTCACAACTGAATTGAAACCAAATTGCTCCAAATCTGAATTACTCTTCTTGTTCTATTTAAAATCTCAATGTACCATATTCTCATCATCCAATTCACAAAGGTTGAGGTGCATAGGGAGCTATCTCTCACATACTGAATATGTATAGCTTGTAAAATCATGTTGCTTCAACTTCTTTAATATCTCAAATGTATTGACATTTCATCTTCAGCGTCTTCATTTAGTGTGTGTTTGTGTGTGCTCGCATGCGTGTGTGTGCATGCATGCGTGTGCACTCCACTATGGGGTCTTGAAGTTAGTGTCTCAGACTTTCATTTTTTGCTTAAGGCTGCACTCTACCACTTGAGCCCCATTTCCTCTTTTGGCTTTTGAAAGGTGGAAGAGACATGCAGATTTTTTTGACCCTGCCAGGGCTGGCTCTGAACTCTGCCCCTCAGATATTAGCCTTCTGAGTAGCTAAGATTATAAGAGCGAGTCACAAGTGCTTGTCAGCCACTGTGTCTTATATTTGTTGAACATTCTTTTATGGTTTTCAATATTCTACTTGATCTCACATTTTGATGAGCATGCTAATTTCCGGTTTTATAGGTTTTTTCTTTTTACCTACGTTTTATGACTTTGATGCATGTACTTCAATGTTTCTGGAAATATAGTTTATTTAAACTTCAGGTGAATTCTGTAATTTCCGTGCTTCACTGATTTTTTTTTTTTTTTTGCCAGTCCTGGGCCTTGGACTCAGGGCCTGAGCACTGTCCCTGGCTTCTTCCCGCTCAAGGCTAGCACTCTGCCACTTGAGCCACAGCGCCGCTTCTGGCCATTTTCTGTATATGTGGTGCTGGGGAATCGAACCTAGGGCCTCGTGTATCCGAGGCAGGCACTCTTGCCACTAGGCTATATCCCCAGCCCCTTCACTGATTTTTAAACAAATATTCAGTGAGTTTTTTCAGTTGTTAGCCTGAAGGTAAATGGCTTAAGCTTTTGCTATAAATTCCAGTGATCAAACATAATCAGCCAAAGATATCCAGAAACAAGTCTTCGTGTGAAATATGTTTGTATCACCAACTGGCTGCAGTCAAGGAGAATGTCCCAGAGGAATCCTGTAATGTTACCTAGGAGAGTCTTTAAGAAGAGATCTGAGTTCCATTGAGTGCTGTCAGGGGGTCTCTGAAAGGAAGCTTGGATCAATTCTGAATGTGATGAGATATATCAAGGTGGATCAGGAGAACAGAATTAGTTGTTACTTGTTGTCATGAGATGAAGAATCTTCAGGAATACCTTCAAGTAGTAGAGAAGGTTGTGGCATCACTGATTTGTAGATCATTCAAGGGGTCATGATGGCATGTGATAACTGCTGGAGGAAACAATGATTCCAGTTAAATTTGTAACTGGGTTTACTTTGTCTTTTCTTCTTTCTCTTTCCTTCTCAACATATTTTTATTTTCTTTAAGTAGTGTACAAAGGAGTTGCTATTCAACAGAGCAGTTAATGAATACAGGGCCTCTTGCCTAATGTCACCCCTTTGAACATTCTTATCTGCCCCTCCCACTTTTAGGTTATGTACTGCATTTTTTCCATTTCAAAAAGCAATTATGTGTACAATGTATGTTGATCTGTGTTATTCCTTCAATATCTTCACCCCGCTTTAGCCCACCCCTTCCCTAATGTTCTCAGTTCTGTGGCATATACAATATATTCTTGCCTGTATTCTACTCATGTTCCTCATTCATTCTTCCTCCCTCTTTGCTTGCCCACCCCATGTAAGTACCTATTACCTGGTAGTTATTTTGTTGGACTATGACTTAGTCTTTCTAAAGAATTATGCCTTTTATGTTCTTCATAGTGTCTACTATACTTCAGTTAATTCATTTATAACCAATTGGGTTCCAGTTTCTATTTGTACTTCTAAATTTATAGGCATATTCTAGCTCCCACAAATGAGGAAAACCATGCAACTTCTGTTTCTCTGGGTCTGGTTTACTTCATTTTGTATAAATATTTAAATATAATTCCAATCTTTCCATTTCCTTACTAATGGCACAATATCATTGTTTCTAATGGACACAGCAAATCTTTCTTTCTTCCTGCCTTTTTTCCTTCCTCCCTTTCTTCCATCCTTTTTTCTTTCATTTACACTTTCTCTTTCTCTTTCTCCCTCTCTACTCCTTCCTTCCTTCCTTCCTTCCTTCCTTCCTTCCTTCCTTCCTTCCTTCCTTCCCCCCCTCTCTTTTTCCTGGTTAAAACTAAACTTATGCTGATTTTCATCAATACCAACCTCTTATTTTCACACTTCAGGACTGGGTAGGTTATTACACTGTTACCCCCTCCCTCATTTTCTTTCACTTACCCCTCCCCACTACCCCACCTACAGGTTGTAAAGTTCATGTCCAACATAGTGTCTAGTGAGTGTATGATTGTTGCATTAGTTCATCCTTTCTGCTGCTGTTTCTGTGATTCCCTTTCCCTTCTGTGGATAAGATAAGCTTACATACAAGACAAAAGGTACAGAAAACTGAAAATAGAATAGAAATAACTGCAAATAGCACATAATACAAACCTCTTGTTTCCATTTCTTGGAGCTCATTTTGAAACATTTCATTATATATCGTCATAGGCACCTAGTGATTGGGCTATTGTGATCCTCTGCTAAGAATATCATAGACATATTCTAGTTATTACAAATGAGGGAAACTATGCAACCTATGTTTCTTTGGGCCTGGCTTGCTTCTCTTAATATATTTTTTCTAGGTCTTTCATTTGTGAAATGGTCTTTCATTTATGAATGGAGCAATGCCATTCTTTCTGATGGAAGCATGGAATTCCATTGTGTATATCTACCATATTTTCTTGATCCATTCATCGACTGAGGAGCATCTGGGTTGGTTCCATATCTTAGATACAGTAAATAATACTGCAATGAACATGGTTGTGCTGGTAATTTTAGCATGGCCTTGTTTGAGGTGATTTGAATAAATGCCCAGGAGTTGGATTGCTTGGTCATAGGGGAGCTCTAAGTTTAATCTTTGGACGAACCTCCATACAGCTTTCCAGAGTGGTTGAACATGTTTCCACTCTCACCAACAGTGTAGTAGTGTTCCCTATTGGCTATATCCCCACCAGCATCTGTTGTTATTAGATTTCTTGATAATGGCCATTCTAACTGGGGTGAGGTGCAATCTCAATGTTATTTGGATTTGCATTCCTTTACGTCCAGAGGTGTTGAGCATTTCTTCATGGGTCAATTGGTCATTCTTATTTCCTCTTTAGAGAAGTCTCTCTTAAAGTCTTTAGCCCACTTGTTAATGGGGTGGCTGTTTCTTTGAGGACTTGTCTTTGTGGGATTTAATTTTTTGAGCTCTAAGTATATTTTAGATATGAGGCCCTTGTTTGCTATATGGCTAACAAAGATCTTCTCTAAGTCTGTGGGTTTTGTATTTATCTTACAACCTATGTCCTTTGCTATGCAGAAGCTCTGCAGTTTAGTGTAATCCCTTTTATCCAACCTTTCTTTGATTTGTTGAGTTTCTGGGTATTTATTAACAAAATTTTAACTGTGTATCCCCTATTGCGCCTATAATATTTTCAGAGTATCTTCTTTGACCTCAAAGTATTTGATTATTTGGAGTTATTACTCTTTCTCATATAAAAAGTCCAACATCACACCTAACCAAAGACTATCTGTCATACTATATACAGTGTGTCCAGAATGAAGGAAACTGGATGGTTAGTCCCGTTCTTAGGATTTGCATATATTCTGTATACTTGGAGTACAATTTTAAAGCTTTCCCTTGTACTTTCTACTAAATATTGAAAGGCTGATTTAGGTTTTACTCTCCTGAAAGTCCCTGGCCACATGAACAGTTTGAACATAGGCTTGTTCCTCGGTTTGTATGAGTCTGTTCCATATATGAAGCACTTTCTGAGGGAATGAAATGAAAATGACATGAATACATTTTCAGATATCTAGAAAACAATGGTACAGTAAGCTATTTCAAAAGACACATTTGCACTCATATTGCTGTGTAATGCTCCATCTGGACCTAACACCCAGGAGGTTAGGCAGATACACATTTCATTTTCTCCAGCAATCTAATGGAACTATTGCCCCTTCTTGCATAACACTCTGATACACAATGAAAATAATATACCTCCATTCTGGTAGCAGCTTGGAAAATACTATTACTAATAACTTTTGAAGCAACAATTAGATAGTCATTATAATGGTCATCGACCCACCTATCAAACAGGCATATAAACAGTGTTAGAACAGGAACACTTTAAAGGTGAATGCAGAAAGAACGTCTTCAGAATAAACTCAAATGCAATTAGGGGGTGAACAACACGATGAAAAAGAAACATAGGATTTAGAGAAATGGAAATAGAGAAATGCAGCAAAAATTAGATGAACAAATTTTATTTTATTTTATTTTATTTGTTCTTTTGGCCAGTCCTAGGCCGTGAACTCAGGGCCTGAGCACTGTCCCTGGCTTCTTTTTTGCTCAAGGCTAGCACTCTGCCACTTGAGCCACAGCGCCACTTGTGGCCATTTTCTGTATATGTGGTGCTGAGGAAACGAACCCAGGGCCTCATGTATACGAGGCAAGCACTCTTGCCACTAGGCCATATTCCCAGCCCCAAGATGAACAAATTTTATAAAAAGCAATAATTCTGAGACAGGTACAATGTATGTGACATTTGAGGATCTCCCGTCCTTGGTTTTCCCTAGTAACTTGAAGTCCTTACAGTTTTTTTGTTTTTGTTTTTTGTCAGTCCTGGCACTTGGACTCAGGGCCTGAGCACTGTCCCTGTCTTCTTTTTCTCAAGGGTAGCACTCTACCTCTTGAGCCAGAGCACCACTTCAGCCTTTTCTGTTTATGTGGTGCTGAGGAATCAAACCCAGGGTTTTGTGCATGCTAGGCAAGCCCTCTACTGCTAAGCCATATTTCCAGTCCACATCTTTCTTACTTTTAGAAGAGAAAGAATTTTATTCAAAGTCTTACCCAAAGCCTTCTAATACCAGTTTCTGAATCCAGAGGGAAAGATGCTCAAGCATTTCCCTCAAAGTGGTCTCCTTCATCTGGTCCTAGGTGTACACATTGAGATACCAGAAACAAGGACAGGCCTGAAACTAACCAGACTCTTTCCTGAGCACAGTAAAAAGAAACCAAGACTTATGCTACGGAGAAAATTTACATAGGATACATGAATCAATCCAAGCATTTTCAGATCTACTCACCATGGTAACTATGGTGGAGAGAAGTCCTGGGTTAGGCATTTCGCTAAGTGGAGACTTCTCAGGTGATATTTGTACCTTTTGATTCAGTGCTCTTTGCTTGGATGAGTTTTACCATGGAGATTTCATTTACACAAGTGTCACCTTGTTGGAGAAAAGAAAATTTTCTGCAGAATCTCAGTCTCTAAAGTGTAACTTACCCTCTCCCTCCACAATTACTACATTTGGATGTCCCAGAAGTTGTCTTAGTGTTAATTATCAAAGCATGTGCAGGAAGAAAATGAACAACTAGTAAGTAAGTTTCTGTATCTAAGGTTTTCCATTTCCCCAGGCCTGTCTTCCCTTTGTCAAAAGGTTTCTTGAATCAAAATGGAAACTGGTTTCAAAAACTTCAAAGAAATCACTTTTCTTCCTTATGTCTTTTTAAGCATAAGGAAGTACTAAATGAAAATCACTGCTGAGAAACTGGCTTTCTCAGAAAGTCCCAAACATAGACCTGGATAGGACAAGGGACCCCTTGCTCTCCTTCTGGCCACTTTAGTCACATTTTAATTTCCACATTGTCTCTTACTGTATTCTATAATATATATATATATATATATAACTATATATGGCAATATATTTAGCAATATATATACAACTATATATAACTATGTATATATAACTACACATATATACATACATATATGTATATATACATATATGTATAACAATCCTGACGGTTGAACTCAAGGCTCTGTTTCTAAACTATTTCACTCAGGGCTCCCTCTGGGGAGCTTGCCCCACTGGGGCAAGCTATTGCTTACTTTTTTTTTTTTTTTTTTGGCCAGTCCTGGGGCTTGGACTCAGGGCCTGAGCCCTGTCCCTGGTTTCTTTTTGGTCAAGGCTAGCACTCTGCCACTTGAGCCACAGCACCACTTCTGGCTGTTTTCTGTATATGTGGTGCTGGGGAATTGAACCCAGGGCCTCATGTATACAAGGCAAGCACTCTGGCCACTAGGCCATATCCCCAGCCCTATTGCTTACTTTTTTAAAATAAAAAAATTAAATCCATTTGGGTGTCTTCTTATTAGCATATATGAAATGGTGCAAAGTAACTGGATTCTTTAAGTAGGTAATGATGATTTCATTAGATTTTGCAGGCTGATTTATCTATGTCTTTCTCCAATCTGGTTAATAATAAGGCTATTCTACTCTTGATCAATTCTTTTCTCTTTTGGGGGGCTTTCTGTCCTTTTGTAAATCTAATTTTATTGTAAAGGTGCTATACAGAGGGAATCACAGTTAAATAGCAAGGTAATGACTACATCTTTATCAATACTTAAGCATCTTTGGGAAAAATGTTTGAAACATCTAGTAAGCAACTCCTTTTTCCTTCCGACTGAAATGAAGACTGTCTCAGGAGGGATTGGTGACTACTCTCCAAGACTATTTTGGGAAAACAGTTTAAAAGATATGCTTTGAATTCAAGTAAATAGGTAACACCCTCATGGGACCACTTAGTTGTTGTTACAGGTTAGTACATCCCTCAAGCCAATTCCTTTAAATAGAAATCAAGGTTTTGTTTTTCTATGCAAAATACTATGATAAAATCATAGTAAGTTATTTCAGGTGATAGTAACTCACAGCTTGGAAACTTCATAGCGAGAATTCTTGAAAGAGAAACTGCAGGTTTAGTCTTTAGAATTGTTAGTCTCTCCATCAAAAAGGCATGTCAGACTGAAGTTGATAAATAAGGGTAGCATATTATGACAATGGAGACTTTAAAAGGAGTTTGCAATACAATGGAAAAGTTGGTGCATGTAGAAATGCATCAGAAATAAAAATTGGAGTGGGTATAATTTATAAATTGTAATATTGCAGATACAATAATAATGTTGGTAAAAGTGGAAGCTGAAGAAAAAAGTTTTTATAGACCTTTTACATGTTCCTATATCTTTTCTGATTATTTGAAGAGGGCAAGGAGGGAACATTGTTTAAAGACTCATCCCAGAGCAATGTCATATTTGATCCCTAGCCCAGGAACAGATGAAGCCTAAGTATTTCTAGAATCATGCTTCCTGGAGTGCCGATAAGTAGGGTGAAGATCCTGTTAGTAGAATATGAATTGAAAGTAACAAAGGACCCAATATATGCACCTAGAGTTTCTCCAGACTTTTTCTTCCACACTTTCAATCTGTGAATCAGCATGGAGGCCAGCTTCTAGGATACTAAATAAATCTTTTTTCTTATAGTTCAAGCCTTCTTTAGACCTAGGAACAGAAGAAATGGTGATTAGTAGCGAGGACTCTGCTTTCTGAACAAGTGTTATTTTCTGAGGGGAGAAAAACATCATTTTCCAAAAGTAAGAGTAGCATTATGCTGGCTTCGGATACAGGCTCCTAGTCAATGGCCTCCTCTTTGCTTCTATGTGATTTTTTCTTCATTACCTAGAGGTATACCTGGCACAGAAACGGAGCTGAAAGATGTCTCTCTCAAGGCCATTTTCCTAAGTGTCATATCTTTGAGGAAGTCCGTATTTATGTCTGGAAGAATATAGAAACCTCAAAATTACAGACTAGCATAACACTTTTAATAAATTTATTTATTTATTTATTTATTTATTTATTTATTTATTTATTTATTGTTTTTGTAGAATCAACACAGAGGAGTTAGAGTTGCATGAAGCAGGTAATGGGTAATGAGTACAATTATGTTTCAATCATGTCTCCCCTTCCCTAGCTATCTCCTAGTTTTTCCACTTAGTGTCTAGTGAGTACCACTGTTGTATTTGTTCACCCTTGTTCCACCTCTCTGTGCCTCCTACTTACCCTCCCAGTACAAACTAACAAGACAAAATGAAATAAAAACAGAAACAATGAAATTATGTGTCCATAGGAACACAGATGCCAACAATAGAAAAAAGTTATGAGTTTTATAACAAAATGCTCTAACAAAAGTGATAGTGAAGTGCTCCTTGTTGCACCAAATTGTTATTGTTGTTTTTCCTATTTGTGTTTATATTATATCATACCACATCATATAATGCTTCATATCATATCATCATACATCTTTGTGTCTCTGGATTTCCCTACTTAGAATAAAAAATGAGAACCATCTTACTTATACAGGTTTTTTCATTTACAGTGGAAGCACTTTTTTTTTTTTTTTTTGTGTGTGTGTGTGTGTGTGGCCAGTCCTGGGGCTTGGACTCAGTGCCTGAGCCCTGTCCCTGGTTTCCTTTTTTGCTCAAGGCTAGCACTCTGCCACTTGAGCCACAGCGCCACTTCTGGCCATTTTCTGTATATGTGGTGCTGGGTAATTGAACCCAGGGCCTCATGTATATGAGGCAAGCACTCTTGCCAGTAGGCCATATCCCCAGCCCCCCAGTGGAAGCATTTTTAACCCCTCTGAGCCCTGCCCTGCTTTTTTAACTAGGATGGATTCAAAATAATGATTACTTGGAGTCAGTGAAAGTGCTACTGCAGGCAGGGAATGGGATCTATAGGGGTTGATGCAGGGTGTTCAGGAGCTTGCCAATTGATCCTGGGATCCCCCAGGTTGGTTGCTTCCTTGCAGAAATTCCCTGAGTAGCAACTTTTATCCATCAATTTCTCTGGCCACCTGTAAGTGTACAAAGCACTTCAAAGCTGCTTTTTCAAACCAAAGCTGCCTCTGTTAGCTGTCAAGGCATGAGATCTGATTGATTCTCAGTGCTCTAGCTCCCCAGTTCTTTGTCTTAACATCCTAGCTTCTATTCACAGATAACCATCCTTTCGTGTTTGTTCAGAGTTTGTATTGCTGCAATATGTTGGTGTTTTTGTCTTCAATTCTGCCTGCAGCTCAGCTCTCAGCTCATACTTCTCATTAAGTAGGTTTTGTTGTGGAATCTGAGGCCAAGTTATAACCAGTATCCTGGATCTGAAATCATTTTTCTGGTTATCTTGAGCTTAGTTAGTGGTAAGTCTTTGAAGTTTGGACATATAAAAATTTCCATTGTGTCCCCATCAAGGGGGTTTGGGTAAGATTGCTCCTGAAATAACTTCCCTCCATCTTATCAATCAATAAGCTAAGAACTCCTAGCAGTCTTGTTATCATGATCTGAGTTGTTGATAATGTGTTTTCAATTTATATTTGTAAACTGACGTCTGCTGCATGCTTGTGGATTTTCCCAAGCTTTCCTTTTATCCTTTGCTTCTAAATCCCTCCCCATCCCTTCCCCTATCCCCACTTTTTTTGGTCGGTCATGGGGCTTGCATTTTGGGGCTGGGCGCCATTCCTGAGCTCTTCAGCTCAAAGCTAGTACTCTACCACTTAAGCCACAGTTCCTCTTCCCATTTTCTGGTGGTTAATTGGAGATAAGTGTCTCACAAACTTTCCTGCCAAGGCTGGATTTGAACCATGATCGTCAGATCTCAGCCTCTTGAATAGCTAGGATGAGCCACTGCTGGTTGCCCAGCGGGATTCTCCTGCTACACTGTCATGCTGCCCAGTGTTCTTCAGGGTTATTTGTTTTATAATATAAGGTTCAGTATTTCTGGATTTCATCTAAATTTTCTTGTTTCCCTTCCTTGCTTTTCCATATCAGATGGCTGTCCCTGAGTTATGAAACTGGTGTTTTGTTTCCTAATTGATGTAAAATTTCTAGAGACACCCAAATTCTGTGTTTCCAATCTGCCATCTTGAAACCCTTTTTCCCCTGTATTCCTCAGCTTTTAAACCCATTTGTTAAGTGGGTGTGGGAGTCAGCAGAAAGCAAGGACTTTGGTCAACCCCACATGAAGGGGTTTTGAGTGACAAGTTATAGAAGATGCTTAGCATTCATTACCAGTGAGTCCAAGGGAGTGCATTTGTAAGGGGGGAACACAAAGGGACAATGCCTATGTGTATCTGATCATATAAAATAGTATTTATCAAAATGAACTTCAGGATATGGAAACAAGAGGTTTTCTGTTTGTTCCTGTTTTTGTTTTCTTTTGGGGGGGGGCATTCCTGGATGCCTTGCATCAAAAGAGGAGGTCCCAGCCTGCCCCACAACCCGGAAAGGCGGTCCTAGTTGGCCCCACCTGTCTTTCAGCCCTGGGGTCAAGTGTGGCTGTTATGTGGCAACACTGAAAGGTGGGTCCTAGTTGGCCCTGCCTGTCTTCCGGCCAAGGGCCATGTGTGGCTTTTATGCTGGAACCCAGAAAGGTGGTTCTAGCTGACCCCGCCTCCCAGCCTTGGGACCACATGTGGCTAAGATGGCGCCTGGTGATGAACTCGGAGGCAGTCCTGTGGGCTGTGACCTAGAATCAGGCCGCCTCTCAGGATTGGTCCCTCAGCCCTCCACCTTTGATGGACAGCTCAGGCCTCCCTTCATAGTCCCTAGATAGTGCAAGTCCCCTCCCTTTCCTGCTGCTCTCTGGCCTATTTAAGAGCAGAGCTCATTCAATAAAGTGAGGCATGCCCTGACATCTCTCCCGGACTCTGTCTGATTGTCCTCTGGCGAGGGAGGGCTGGGTGCCGGCAGTCCGTCGACCCTTCCCCTTTCTTGGCCTGCCTTGGTCAGGGCCAGCTTCCCCCTCTCTCCCGCAGGACAGGAGAGCGCTGGGGGCTGAGACCCTGACACTTTTTATTGTTTTTTTTTTTTTTTTTTTTTTTTTTTTTTTTTTTTTTTTGTCTGTCTTTGGAAGGGTAAGGTGGCACAGAAATGGAGGGACAAAGAGTGAACAAATGTAGCCCTGGTACTCAGTAGACAGTATGGGTGGGAATGGGAGGGTAAAACTGGGAGAGAGAGATAGAAAGTGTGACAGTGTCCACAAAGAAATGCATTCGTTACCTGACTGATTTAATGGTAACTGGATCTTGGCATATACCCTCTTTTTAAAATTAATTAATTTTTTCCAGTCCTGGGGCTTGAAGTCAGGACCTGAGCATTGTCCCTGGCTTCATTATGCTCAAGGCTAGCACTCTACCACTTACCCACAGTGGCACTTCTGGATTTTTCTGTGTATGTGGTTCTGAGGAATGGAACCCAGGGATTCATGCACTCTACTGCTAGGCCACATTCCCAGTGCCAGTACATCACCTTTATAATTCAATAAACCAGAAATTTCCCTCACTAGATGTATAATCTGCCAGCACCTTGATTGTCAATTTCTTATGCTACAGAACAATGAGAAGTAAATTCCTGTTATTTACAAGCTAAAAAATGTTCTGGTTTAAGGAAACAATAAAATGCTATTAATTGGAAAGTTTGTTTTCTAATTTTTTTTTCTCAGTGCAAGCAACAAGTTAGGAACCACATGATAAGGATGGTAGAATTGGAGACAGGCAAGATATTTATTTTTCCAATTCCTAGAATAACCAGACATAGATTGCATAAGAAATGATTGATGAGAAAACAGGCTTATTTGTTGCTATAACCCTTCAATAGTTTAATGTTCTGAAATAATAAAACAACAAGGTATCAAAATTCCTAATGAATGCATCTTGAATTTAGGGAAGAATGTCTGTAGAAGTATAGATATCTGTCCTTCTCAGTGAGCCCTCCCGGATTTAGCAATATTGACATCCCGGTTGATCAGGATCAAGGGGCTGAAAACAGCATATCCAAGTTCTAGAAATGTTTTAATGTTTAGTTTCATGAAATCATGTCTCAAGGTAGAACCTATGTAGACAGAGAACATGAAATCTGCCCAGTAAAAGACAAGGAAACAGATCATGAGATTGAGAGTACTTAGAGTAGCTCTGATTTCTGGGCTGGAATTGTTTGCAAACCTGGAGCAATGAAGATAGAGGACTCGCTTGTGATGTTTATACAGATGGAAAGCCATGTAACCACTGCTCCAGCCCATGAGACTCTGAAAGATCACATCCCGAAGAGTCATGAGGGAGAGGAAAAGCCATCTAACCCCTTGTCTAGATGGTAGCATATAACAATTGCCCATATATATTTCAGATCCAGATCCATTCATGCTACTGACTGCTGTGATGTAGTGTAGCAGGTTTGAGCTGATCAGAGAATTGAAGATCCAAAAGAGGAGGAGATAGGGAAGAATTTGCCATGCAGTCTGTGGTTTGAGCTTTCTCCACAGGTTGCTTCTGGGACTGATGATGATGGCCTGGATCATGCTGAGGAGACAGGTGGTGCAGATGGAAAGGCCTCGGGCCACTCTGCCCAGGTAAATCACAGTTTTACAACTATAGTCATCTAGGAAATTTCTGAAATAAGCAATGATTGCTATTTCTCTTATGCCTATGCTACAAATAATGATTATATTTGAAAAAGCCAAGTGGATGAGGATAAGATTTACAAGTTTTTTGTCAGGACCCAGGACAAAAGTACATACATGTAACACAAAGATAAAGATGTTCCCCACAATTCCAGGTCCGGTAAGAGAAAAGAAGATTATTTCCTTGATGACTTTACTCCAAATCATCTTCAGACGTCATACTCAGAACTAGGAAATTCATTTTGACAAACATAAACATTAATGACAAATTTCAGAGGATATATTTCTCTTTATTAATAGGGAAAAGAACAATTTTTTTCTTCTGCCAATAAATGAGTTGATTGCTTCTAGGAAATTAAGCCTTTATTTTCTAAAAGAACAATTTTTAACGTGTGTGTGTGTGTGTGTGTGCGTGTGTGTGTGTATTTCTTAGATCTTATGTTTGCCTTTTTTTAACTCCTTTATTTGCATTCTCTAACATAGAAGTGATGATAAATGCAGTTTGGAAATAAATTCCATGGTCATATATTCACTTACCTTTACAAAAGTCCAGATGAGTCCTTCCTTTATATTATTTACAGATCATAAACCCTCTTGTATTGTATTGAGGCTCCACTGGGATTCTCATTATCACCCTAAAAAACTCATTTCTCTATTGAGTATAGAGCTAATACTAGACTGTATTATTCTCCAAAAATTGTTTTAGACCAAATGGATTAACTTCCTTAGGGGAGGTCACATGATAAACTCAACTCCCAAAACTGTGCATAGATCTTAACTGTGCATGATACACAAGTAATTTAGCCGGGGAGTACAAGGGTCTGGCATCCTTGCCTCAAGGTCAGACTAACCCTGTATATTCCTGTTATTCTACATGGTGGATTCACTGAAATGAATGATTTTCTCTGTTACCTTGTTCATACTATCCATTTATCCTGAGAGCTTCTCCCTTCACAAATTGTCAGCAAAACAGTTTATTTCTGTAGCTCCTGTCTTGTGGACTCCAACTGAAAGAAGACACTAGCTCTGTGTTTTAAAGCTTGTCCAATCCAATTCTTTTTCAACATCAGAAATCCCCCAGAAATGCTACTGGATCATACTGTGAATGATGTAGGCTATCTTTAAAGAGATTACTTTTAAATCGCTCTTACTTTTCACTTGCCATATCTCTCTATTGATTTACTTGTGGTTAGGTTATCTTTCCAGATTTACCTGTCTTTGGGGGAGATACTATGAACATACTTCGGGTTAAGGAACATGTCCCATCTTCTCAAAGGAGTGTTGTTTCTGAATTGAAAAGCTATACACTATGGGAGGTATTTGCAAGAAACATTTGTGTTTTTGTTTTAACAAGATTAGATAGGGTTCTTCTACTTTTGTAAGGATAATAAAAATGCAGTATTTGTGACTCACATAGCAATTTTTGATGCAATTTGAGGTGAAGGTAGAGCATAGGTATGCCTAAGCAATATCACTGAACTTTAAAATTATAAAGTTCAGGATTTCTAAGAAGAAGCCTTGCAAACAGCCACTCTAGAGCACATATGTGTGAGTTGAACATGTTAGATCGCTTGTCTCAGTTCCACTCATTTGTACCATACCGGTGAACTGTGTGGATTCAATGAGCTGAGGTATAATGCTTATATTAGTGAGAAGTAAGTATTAAAGAATCATTTTCTAAAAGTAATTGTTAGTGTTATTATGTATGCTGATGTCTGTCTACCCCTTCAAATCTCTGTAGTTATCGATTGTTACATTTTGGACTATGTTAATTAATATAAATGAAATCATCATAAAGAAGCCAAGAATACTGCATCTTTTTTTTTTTTTTTTTTTTTTTTTTTGGCCAGTCCTGGGGCTTGGACTCAGGGCCTGAGCACTGTCCCTGGCTTCTTTTTGCTCAAGGCTAGCACTCTGCCACTTGAGCCACAGCACCACTTCTGGCCGTTTTCTGTATATGTGGTGCTGGGTAATTGAACCCAGGGCCTCATGTATATGAGGCAAGCACTCTTGCCACTAGGCCATATCCCCAGCCCCAAGAATACTGCATCTTGAAAAGGCTAAACAACACCTGAAATATTATACAAGCTTAAGCAAAAATTCCACTTGATTGAAGGAAAATGCACAAAGACTGGGGTGGAGGTGTAGAGAATATGACTTTTAAGGGTTATTGGGCCTCACTGTCTCCATGATCCTTAGCCTGTGTTAAAAGAACAGCTTGTGTCACAATGCACATGTGAATGTGTTGAATTTCTGCACAAGGCTGCCCTCCCAGACCAAGAAACATAGGTTTCTGGGTGGTGTTATAACATAAAATTAAATTGCACACTATTTTAAGCTCCTTTATTGTGTCATTGCTTCCGACTTGATTAAAATGAAACCTTATATATCATTCCAAATGAATGCATATTGGATCATTCATTCATTTATTTATTTGCTGGTCCTGGTCACTGTCCCTGAGCCTCTTTGTGCTCAAGGCTAGTGTTCTACCACTTGAGCCACAGCATGGCTTCCAGCTTTTTCTGAGCAGTTTATTGGAGATTAGAGTCTCACAATCTTTTCTGCCCAGGATGGCTTTGAACCACAGTCCTCAACTCTCTGCCTCTTGAGTAGCTAGGATTGCAGGCATGAACCACCAGTACCCAGCTTCTTGGGTTATTTTATACATTGTCGAATGCCATCTGAGGACTTAAAAAATATAAACTCTGTACTCATTTTTTTTTTTTTTACCTCCACAGTAGCAAAACCAGTCTTCCTACTAAAATCCTAGTATATCCCATCCACATTCAATGCCAGGATGGTACAATTCAGGCAACTGATTTAATTCATAAAAAAAATGTTGCCACTAGAATTTTTGCTCTTTTATTTCTGTCATACTCTATCATGCCCTGTGGTCATATGTGATATGTTTGCCTTCCCTGCATTCCCTGCCACCCCCCCCCCCCCCCAAAAAAAAAGTCTTATTTCCACTCTTTAATTTTAGCTCTTACTTTTTTTTTTTTTAATTTGTCAGTCATGAGGCTTGAATTCAGAGCTTGGAGACTGAGCCTTTTTGCTTAACAACACTCTGCCACATTGATCCAAGGCTCCACTTCTGGCTTTCTGGTAGGTAATCGGAGATGAGTCTCATGGACTTTCCTGCCCAGGCTCGTTTTGAACTGTGATTTTCAGATTATCTACCTCCTGAATAGCAAGCATTACAATTGTGAGCTACCATGCCTAGCTAGCTCTTATTTTATAGCCACATGTCAGCTTCTATATCATCTCAAATTCTGTTCACTCTCCCCTCTATGTTTCCTTTTGAAGAACAACCATTTCCAAGTTTGGCTTTTGCCTTCAATTTTCATAACTTTGTTGCCTAATCTTAATATTTCTGAGATATATTTGAAACTCAATTGATTATGTAATTTAAGATGGCATATTCTAGGCCACAATATGAAGTCACAGTGGGTAGTCTTATCAGTTAATTTACAACAACTAGGCCTGAATCAATGCAAGATCCTGAGGAAGATGACTCTGGTATGAAACATAGAGATAGTTAATTGGTTGCAGTCAGAGATGGTACTGTAGAGGAAACTTGGAATATTTCCTAGGAAATGTGGGGAGAGACCTGAATACTAACAGCTATCTCAGGGGCCTTGAGAGAAACTTCAGTTATACACATATTGGTGCTTTTAAAAGCAGATTGGGAGGAGAATGATTAGGTGTTAGGTTCTGTGTTGAGATGAGGGAAGTTTATGAAGTGTGAAGTAGGAATTGGCAATAATAGTTTCCTGGAGGAAAATAGATTGGGACATCATTGATATGATATGAAATGAGATCTTTCAAAAGGGGAGACATGATGGCATTTTCAGCTGCTGTATATTTTGGGGGAGAAGCGGTGATTTTAGGTAAATTTTCAGCCTGTTTTACTAGTTTCTTTTTCCTTCAGATTAATTAACAATGAGGTTACTGTGATCTTTCTTTAGTCCAAGGTGATTTCTAGGCTTCAGATCTGGATAGGATTTTACTCTTTCATATGCAAGAGTTCCAATCTTATACCTCACTTAAAAACTTAAGTTAAACTATGGACAGTTTTTCCTCAATAAAAGAAACGTGGAAGTTTGATCCAATCCCTAGGATGTGCATATATTCTGTGTGCTTTTAATGCATTTCTACAACCCACTCTCCTCTCTCTCTCTCTCTCTCTCTCTGTGTGTGTGTGTGTGTGTGTGTGTGTGTGTGTGTGTGTGTGTGCTGGTCCTGGGGCTCAACCTCAGGGCTTGGGAGCTGTCTCTGAGGGTTTTTGTGCAAGGCTATGAATCCTTGAACCACAGTTATGCTTTGGACTAATTGGAAATTAATTGGAGATACGAGTCTCACTGACTTTCCTGTAAAGGACAAGCTTTGAAATGCAACCTTCAGATCTCAGCCTCCTGAGTACCTATGATTACAGTCTTACAGTCGTGAGCCATTGGAACCTGGCTACCTCTACCTTCTGCTAATTATTAAATGCTTGCTTTAGAGCTCTCCAGTTCTTGTCTGTATAGCTATGTCATGATAGATGTATATGCAGGCTTTACCTGGAAGCATTAATTACGAATATAGGAATATCTGTTATGGCCTTTCAACATGTGCTTCCTCTCCTTACATATGAGATTAAAGAATGCCTTAAAAGGTTAAAAGAAGATATACATAATCCTAAATGTTTGATACAAGTTTTAATAATGAGTACAGCAATCTTAATTAATAATAATCCAAAGTGATCCAATCTTTAGTCAGGGGTTGGAAGCTCTTAGAAATGACTGTACTTGGACGAGAGTGTGTTTCAAGTGGTAGAATACTTGTCTAACAATACAAGGGCTTGAGTCTCAAACTCAAGCATGGTCAAATAAATAAACAAAAAAAAATGCGTGTACTTACAGAGCATGGGGCTACATGCTTGTAATCTCAGCATTTGGAAGGCAGGAAGATCATGAATTGTTGCCAGCCTAGGCTACATAATTAGATTTTGTATCACAGAAACAAAACAACAAAAACAAACAAAAAATGACTGTACTCCAAAAGGAATACTATGAGAGACTTATGTAAACCAAGACTTACATACACCAAGAACTGGAGAAACAAAATGTATGAACCCTGATAATACTAGCAGATAAAATTGGAGGCTGATGAACATTTCCTAACTTCTGGAAGAACATAATGTGAGACCTTTTGGAAAACCCAACCTACAGCTCTGTGATGTCACCACATTAGAGACAGAGGTGTTCAAGTACTTTTAGAGGAAGATCTGCTGGATTGGTGGTCTCCATCTTTCTAGTTGGCATATGCCTTCAGATATTAGAAAAATGACACTTATAAGTCTCATATACCTTCTCAGAAAATTTCAGGTTTAGTCAGAGAGAGAGAGAGCAATGTATATCTTTCTATGATAAGTTTACATGAACATGTGAGTAAATCAAAGAATTATCAGGTCTGCTTACCTTGGTAGCTGTGGTGTAGTCCAACTCTGGGTAATTCTGCCCAGATGAGGCTTTTCAAGCCAGATTTATATCTTTAGCATGTGAGTCTCTTGGCTCCCATCAAGAGTAAGGATGATTTCACTTTTCAACAGTTGTCTCATTGTCAGGGAGAAGAAATCTTGCAGAATCTCAGTCCCTGAAGTACAACTTTCCCTCTCCCTATATAATTATCATGTGAAATTGACTTAGAAGATCACTCAGGCTTAATTAGGGTTTACTTCTAGAAGATTGTGAAAAGAGAAAATGAGCAACAAGCAAAACTTCTGTGTCTAGTTTTTATTATCTATTTGCTACTGGTTTCTGTAATATGCAGACCTATCTTTTCCTTCTCAAAGTTGCAGTTGGTGAAGTAGCATAGAGATGAGTTCTGAGTCAGAGTTTAAGTCACTTCTCTTTAATTATCAAGTCTTTTAATTCTGAATGGCCAGTTATGGAAACTCTGCTGTATTTGCAACTAAATACTTGAACAGCACAACCACCACCTTGCTCTAGCTATGCCCAGAGGAAGTAAAAGGTTTTTACCAATAGCTATGGTAAACCTGGTAGGGCTTGAAAATGTAACAGTACAGACATGTTGGCTAGCACAGGCAAGGCCTTGTTTTAATCTTCAGCATCCCTAAGTAAGTAGATAAATAAAAAAGAAATGAGTGAGGAAGAAATTTTAATAAATTAAGAAATGAAAGACAATTGGGCCTACCTTTTCAAAAATTATGCCATATGAAATTTCAAGAATATAGAAGTCATGTATACTTGGAAGGAGCTATTTATTTATTATTCAGTTTATTGCCAAGGAGAACCTTTCTAGCCATCGATACAAAGGAAAGTAAATAACTATGACCATGTGGCTGAATTTAACTTGAGAATACCATCTTGTTTCTAGAAGTGATACAAGTACTGTACTGACCTGAAAGGAAAATTCAAGTTGCAAAATCATTTCCTGCAGAAAAGGTGAGGATTTTGCATGTTTCCTTTTTCTAAAGAGAAGAACTAATTAATCACCACAAAAAAAACCCCTCACCTTTTAAACTGGACACCACTTCATCTTTGAATACATCCTTTATATTGTATAACATTCAAATTAGGACAAACACATTTATTTCTTCCACTATTTACTATTTAGAGTGAAAACATTAAAATATTTTTCTTCTAGCTTAATGAAAAGTACAGTACATTATCATTATGTATATTTACTTGCAATAGCACATCAGAGATCTTTAGGCTATAACTATAACTTAATTCCTTATGCTGGAACTTTCCTTATCCTTAACTGTGTACTACTCTCTTCATCCTCTAATATCCACTCAACCATTCTCTATTTAACTTCTATGAGGTCAATATTTTTGTATTTCACAGTGAGTAAGATCCTGTGGAATTAACTTTTGGTGCTTGACTTAGTTCATGTAACATGATGATCCCCAGTTCCATTCAAGTCATACCCAAAGACAAGATTTCAGTGTCTTTTATAGCTGAACTTATTTATTGACTACAATGTGTATATTTTCTTAATATATCTTATCCCTACATCAATGGGTACGAATTTAATTTGTTTTTATTTCTTTACTCTTGTGAGTATTGTTTGTAGTGAATACAGGGATGCAAGTCTTTCTTCTATGCACAGGTTTAATTTCCTGCTGATTTTTACACAATAGTTGGATTGCTGGAACATAGTAGTTCTATTTCAGTTTTTGGAGGAAACTCTGTGTTGATTTTCATAATATCTAAATTTATCCACTCAAGTAGAACACCATGAATTTATGATTATGAATTATGATTAGAATTTATGATTTGAATTATGTTAAGATCATTGCTCTTTATTCCCAGGGATAGATTGCATATTTTAAGTACTCACTATTATCACATCAGTTAGATAGATTTGAGATTCTATACAGTTAGGTGTTGTTGTTTTTTTAACCCTATACAGTATCTTTAATGAATGTTGACCACTCTCTTCAACTTTCTTGGGGATAGCTGATAAATGCCCTTTGTTTGTATTGGGAAGTCCATTATAATCTTTTAATACTGTTTATCTTCAAAACATACTCTAAAATCATTAGGCTGATGATTTTATGGTTTGGAAAAATAATATGACACCAAATAAAATGATCTGGAAGAAATTTTTCTCCCTTCACACATTCTGATAATGGTTAAAAAAAACAGGCATTTTTTGAAACCACCAATCTCACTTATACATGAAAGCTATCATACATTTTGAGATCTGAGATGATTTCTTAACAGTTGGCTAAGTTTTCTGAATTTTCTTCTTCCTATTACTTATGTGTTTACTTATGAGTTCTGTCTGTCCACCTATGTGTGCATCAGTGAAAAAAATAAAGTTAGTGTTTGACATTCTTTATTTTTAGTCTCTTTTACTTTCAACTTGTGTTTCATCTAAAGTATTAGATTGTAATTTTATGATATTACATATAGTAATTTCATAGTATAATTGATATGAGTTTTATCTATACAGTTTTCATTATACTTTCTTTTTATAGAGTGTTTGATATTTTCTTCAGTAAGCTCTGTAGAAATCTGCTTTGATATAAGCAAATACTCTCAAAATACTTGTTTCAATATAATGCAGACTTCTCATCTAAGTACATATCATTATTGCAGGCAATCCTACAGATTACTATGTTATTTTAAATCTGTAGTCATTTTTCGTGTGTGTGTGTCTGTGTGTGCATGCACGCGTGCGTGTATATGTGTAGTACTGGGATTTGAGTTTAGAGCCTTTCTTTTGCTAGGCAAACACTCATATTGAACAATGCCTCAGTCCTTTCAGGCTGTAGTTATTTTTTGGCTTGGGTCTCACACTTTTTGCCTGGGGCCTAGCCTTGTACTGTGATCCTTGTATACCTATGTTTGCTTTTTTGTGTGCCCATCCTAGAACTTGAACTCAGGGGGGCTGGGCACTGTCCCTGAGGGTTTTTTTTTTTTTTTCTCTCAAGAGTAGCACTCTACCACTTTAGCCACGGCTTTACTTCAAGCTTTTTGTTGGTTGATGGGAGCAAGTCTCATGAACTTTTCTGTTTTGGCTGGCTTCAAACTACCATACTCAGATCTCAGCCTTTTGAGTAGCTAGGATTACAGGTGTGAGCCACCAACTCAAGCTCTACCCATGCTTTTCATGTAACTAGGAATACAGATCCACAACATACCCAACTATTATGTTGAAATGAGACCTAGCTACTTAAAATATTTTTTTGCTGTACTGGTCTTGAACCATGATTCTTCTGATTGACTGTTGTCTCCCAATTAAGTGGGATTACAGGCATGTTCCATCACATTCTGGGCCCTTTTTAAATGCCCTTAAAAAGTGTCTTTTAAATGTCACTTAAGAAAATGTTTGGAGTTGGAGGTGTGGCTCAGTTGGTAGAGCACCAGCCAATGATCAAAAGTGTCAGATCAAGAGTTCTAGTCTATAAAAAAACAATGTTTCAAAAAGCCCATGTTTTCAGCACATGTAGTTGTTTCTAAATTCTGGGAAGACTGTCAGCCCTGCTTCCTGAGGTTTTTATATTTCCCAGTTGAGAAGGGCACTGCTAGCTGAGAACTACTTTGGTTTCCTCATGTTTGCATCCTAGCTTTAGAAATAGACACTGGTCTTTCAGTAAAGCTTGAGAGGATTTCAAAGTTTCAGCTTCAGTGAAAGATGTTGCATCAACTTAACTCATTTCTTTTTATGTATTTGTTTATTTAAATGATGCAAAGTGATACGTATTTAAGGCACCATTTGCTGTTTTGACATATGTATTCATTGTATAACCTTTACATCAAGACAAACACACATTTCTCGTAACTAACATTTATCTATGATAAAAACAAATATTCAGAATATCTACTTCCGACATTTTGGAAATATATATTATATTATCATTGTTTATATTCACTGTAGAGTGATGCAGCATATCCAAACTCCTTACTCAGATCTAACTGTAACTTAGTATACCTTGATAAACATTTCCCCTTCCTTTTCTCTCCAGTGCTCTACTGGAGCCTCTGGTATCCACCATCCCACTCTCAACTTGTTTGACATCACTTTTTCACATTTTACATGTGGTGCTTGTTCTTAAGGGCTTGGCTTAGTTTCCTTAATGTGATCATCTCTAGGTTGAACCATGTTATATCATGTATTGTGTTTTCTCTTTAAGAAATCCATGCATCAGTAGATGTACATTCAAATAGGTTCCATTCTTTTGCTATTGTGACTACTGCTACAGTGAATCCTGACTACGATATCTCATATGTAGAACTTCACTATTAAATCATACATAGCCACCTCTGAAGGAGAAGTTTTCTTTAATGTGTTTGGAAGTGGATTATAATGACTAATCTTACCTGTTAACTTAAGGCTTTCAGAATCAAGTAACAGAAAACAATTGCCCATTGAATCCATTTTGCATTAGTGTTAGAGTTTTTCATTGGTCATGTCTACTTTGTCCTACAACCCAACTTCACACAAATATTGCCTGACACTTTTCTTCCTCATTTGCTTTTTAGGCTGAAGGAAGGCCATTGGCATATACTTAATAAGTGTGTGCCGAGCTGATAAAGATTAAGTCTATATGAGTGAACACAAAGGTGGCAAATAGTATAGTAGTCTTGGTTGAGGAAAAAAGAAAATACTGTTTTCTGGCAGCAGTGTTACATCCAGTATTTTTCCCAGTGAAAAAAGAAACTAAAACTCACATACTTGATAGAGATGAGAGGCTGGCAAGAATCTGTTCAACTTGCTAGAATTGCTGAACAAATTGTGCAATTTTCCTATTATCAGACTTGGTCAATTCCTAATGGATACACCTGTAGTTCATGGAGGAATTAGAGTGGAAAATAATTTCTTCACCTATCAATGAGCCCTCCAGGATTTAGCAACACAGATATCTCGACTGATTAGGACCAAAGGACTGAAAACAGCATAACCAAGTACTACAAAGGTTTTAATGTTTAGTATTTTGAAATTGTTTCTCAAAGTGGAACCTATAAAGAAGGAGAAAATAAAATCTTCCCAGTAAAAGATAAGGAAACAGGTCATGAGACTGAAAGTATTTATAGTAGCTCTGATTTCTGGACTGGAATTGTGTGTGAGCCTGGAGCTATGAAGGTAGAGGACTCTCTGGTGGTGTTTATACAGATGGAAAGCCATGTGCCCACTGCTCCAGCCCATGAGACTCTGAAAGATCACATCCTGAAGAGCCATGAGGGAGAGGAAAAGCCATCTAACTCCTTGTCTAGATGGTAGCATATAACAATTGCCCATATATATTTCAGTTCCAGATCCATTCATGCTACTGACTGCTGTGATGTAGTGTAGCAGGTTTGAGCTGATCAGAGAATTGAAGATCCAAAAGAGGAGGAGATAGGGAAGAACTTGCCATGCAGTCTGTGGTTTGAGCTTTCTCCACAGGGAGGTTCTGGGACTGATGGTGATGGCCTGGATCATGCTGAGGAGACAGGTGGTGCAGATGGAAAGGCCTCGGGCCACTCTTACCAGGTAAATTACAATTTTACAACCAACATCAACTAGAAAATTTCTGAAATAAAAAATAGTGGCTAATTATCTTACACCTGTGCTACAAATAATGATTCCATTAGAAAAAAACCAAGTGAATGAGAATAAGGTCTATGGGCTTTTTCTCAGGACTCATGACAAAAGTATGCATGTGTTTCATTAGTATAAGGGTATTTCCCACAATTCCAGTTCCATTAAGAGAAAGGAAGATCATTCTTGGGATGAACTTAAGCCATACCTCTTCTGACTTCAGGAACAGATCCAGTGAAAACATTTTGAGAATCAACAATAAGTAAGAGGCAGGTTTTTTTACTTGCGTTAATGAAAAGTTTCCTGAAATACATTACATGTACAATGTTATTTCCTAGTGAATTTCTAACTTCATTTTTTGAATATTTTTATTAAGTAGTTGTATAAAGGAATTGACATTTAACAAAATCATTTATGAATACAGTTCATCTTGATTGATATAACCTCATTTTTTGTTCTTTTTTTGCTTCTATTCACACAGAGATAATCGTCACTATATTTTGGACACAAGTTTCATGCTAATTCATTCTTTGAAAATATCCTTTTTCATACTCCTTATTGTTGGGGATTATTATGGCCTGGGAAAGGCTGCCCTTCCACCAGCCTTGGGACAATGGAAGTCCCTCCCACCTTCTGGCCTCCACCCCTTGGGAGGTGAACACATGCGTGCCACCATGATGGGGTTGTCCCGCTCACAAAGGAAGTTTCGTGATGTCACTTGATGGACATGCTCCCTAGCCTATGACTGGCCCTTTGGCCAGCCCCCTTTCTTTCCCGCCATTACTTCTATATAAGTGCCCTTCCATATTAAAGTCTTTGAGACGCTTCCCACCACCGCAGCGTGTCCCTGATGCCTTCCTTTTCGCCTCCGCCCTCGGTAACATGTGGGGGGACTGGGGGGAGGGGAAGCTTCAGCAACCCGTCCTCAACTTAGCGCTTGCCCATGTGAGCACGCCTTTGGCTTTCCGCTGGCGGAGGGCCAGGCTGAGTGCTCTTTCATAGAGTTTGTGGTTACCATTCTCCCCGTGGGGGGGGAGAAAGGGATCGTCCAGATCCCAACATAAATGGCGCCCAGACGGGGACCGAATCGTACGGCCGAGAAGTTCGGGGTACAGTATCCCCACAGATTTTGCTAAGTAGGGTTTTAGAGGAGGGTCCTGCCCATCCAGACGGGGCAGAAGCATGGAGACAAGACAGGCCGGACATGGGCTCGCGGGACGCTGCCAGAGAGTTGCCCCGCCGTGGCGATTTGGCGCCAGGCAGCGGAGGGAGCGGGGCGCGCCTCCCGCGGAAACGTGTCAGTGTCGGAGAGGACGGTGACCCCGGGCTGGGGTCGGTTCTGCTCTGCGCGCCCCGGGCCAGACGGCGGCAGGCACCCGCAGTGGTGCTTGAGAAGCAGTGGGTGGCTGAGCGCCGGAGGGGTTTGGCTTGCGCGGGCTGAGCGTGAGTACACTGGGCTCTGTGCGGCCCCGGGTTTGCGAGCTGCGTGCGCTGGGGCTCGCGTGGCCCCGGGCGGCACCAGGCGCCTTTTGCGGTAGCATTTGGGCAGCCAAGTGTGGCGGGCCGAGCACGGCGTGGTGGAAGCGGTTCCGCCATGTGGGAAGCTGTGGCATGGCGGCGGCAGAGCGTTGGGGATCGGTGCTACTTTGGCCAGTCTTGTATTTACAGTGGCTGGGCTGGAGCCAGCAGCTTGTCTGCAGCCCCAGCCTGCGGATAGAAAAAAAAAAATGCGTGGCGTGCAGTTTAGGCCATGGGCCGGCGTCCCAGTTGAGGTGCGTGGGCGGCAGCAGCCCCGGAGTGGCTGGACCTGCTGCAGCCCGGCAAACTGCTTTGTGCCCGCCGATGGTCGTTAAGCTCAGAAATTCGGGTGAGTTGGTTGAATCCTGATTTCTCTGACTTAACACACACGTGGAGCACAATGGGGCACGCCATATTGGAGGCGGGGCCCCACCAATTCCCCCCAGGTGAGGGGCGTGCCAGACTCCCCTGGGCTGGGCGGGGACTCAGCGATTGCGCTGCAGCTGGGAGGGGCTAGCACCCCTCTGTGCTTGCCTGCATGTTTTCTCTCTGTGTCAGACTTACAGCTGCAGACGGGGTTGGAACCAGGAAAGTCTCAAATTATAAACTAAAATGGAATATTAAAAGGAAAACAAAGAGTTTTGATACAACAATAGGTAATTTGACTGAACTTCCTTCCATGTTTACCAGTTCAAAGATACGAAATCAACTGGAGTTTTTCTGAATGGATAAAAGGGTTTGCTTGTCCACTGTGATTTAAAAATTGTCATGTTGGGAGTGTGTAATTAACAGGTTTCCCTTTTGTTTTTTATTCAACCACGTGGTTCTATTATGGGCAAATTAATATCATTTGCCGCTGGAATTCCAGAAAATTTAAATGGCCAATCAAAGCAATTTTAAAGAGCGCTCAGGTATTTTTGTGTGTGTGTGTGCGCGCGCGCGTGCGTGTGGTTGTTGGTAAAATTTGAAAGCATAACAATAGGTTTTCATCCCAATGTTCGATGCAAATAAAGGTGCCTATAAAAATTTCCATAAGGTTCAAATATGCAACATGTGGTAAAAGTACACCAGTATGTTATTTTATATTCAGTGTGTTTCCATAAGGTTCAAATATGCAGCATGTGGTAAAAGCACAATGGTATAAAATCAGCATGTTATTTTATACTCAGTGTGTTAAAAGTTAAGTGTGCATCTAGTCTTAACTCTTTGGCATAAATTAAGATTTTACCTTCCCATTTTTCTCTCCTGTGTTCTCATAAACTCTCAAGATCAAGGAATTGGGATTGCTTCATACAAATGTGACTATTAACCTCAACTTTCCTGACCCAGGATTAACATATTGCTTTATAGGATACAGGTGGACAGATGTGCTAGCCGCATGGACAGTGGCAGCCCATGGATACGGGAAGCTGCCACCACAGTCTGTTCCCAAACTGCCTTGTTTCACTACTAATGATTCTTTGCTCTCTCTCCCATTGGAAGCTGCTCGAATGATTTATGAGCCTTGTGAGGATGTGAGTAGTTCCATCCTAACAGTTACTCCAGGTTGAATCACCATAGTTATGTTAGTGGTCACAGCTAGCCAGGTAAAATTTTGTGATTAAGAAAGTCTTTGAATTTTGTGATTAAGAAAGTCTTTAAATTTTGTGATTAAGAAAGTCTTTTCACCCTGCTTAAACCAGAAGGGCATCGATATACCAGAGCCAAAAATGTTGGAAAAAATTCTAAACACCCTAACCAATCTATATAGAAATCTTGCAGGCAACCCAGAGCAAGACATGAGTCTATCCAGAGATGCCACAACAGCCTTGCCTAGAGTTCCCCATCGCATGGCATGGAACTTGACAAATGGGGATGAGGGACGCAGCCACTTCCGAGACTGAGGATTCCACAATGCTTTAACCCTTTGCCCTTGGTTGTCATTTATCTGTGTTCTCTTTCACTTGCCAGTGGGATTCAATGGCGTGATTCAAGTTGATGGCATGTAAATCTCATGTTCTCTAAGTGTTATAGCCAAACCTTCACAAGCAGTTTTTGGTCAGTTCTCAACGAGTTACAAATGGATTATCTCTGTTGTGTTTTTTCCTTGTTGCTCAATTGGGAATAAAAAGGGCTTGTAGGACTATGACTCCCTGGATAGTTAAAAGCCAGCCCGGGCAAAAGGAAAAAATCTCTCCAAAATCCCACCTCCCAGTTAGAACAGCAAAGAGCCAGATTGAGAGCTCAACCACAGAGAGCGAGCAAAAGGCTGAAGCAGCACCGTGACTCAAGTGGTAGAGCACTAGCCTTGAACAAAAGTGCTCATGGACAGTGCTCAGGCCCCGAGTTCAAACGCGGATGGAAAAATGCAATTCCAGCCACAAACGTTAAAATTCCTGGGACTTAGCCAGTCCAGGAGACGGAAAGGTGGAGTGGAGTGAGAGGAGAATGGTGCCATATTATCCTAAAGGGAGCTGCCTTGTTTCACCCTTTCAAAATGGATCAGAGCCGGGAAATCGAGAGAGATAATTCCTGTCCATCTTCTTCTTTTCTGCCAGTTGTATATAGGTGTATATATATATTTATTTATTTTTTTTGCCTCTGACTGGCTATGCCAAACCAGTTTTCTATCATTAAACACTTCTTTCAGTCGTTTCTCCTTACTCGTTCACTTTACAATTGGGTTTATGCTCCAAAAGGGAACTGTTCCTGGCTTATGCCCAGGGTGTGTTCTATGCCATTCATGCCAACCAGCTCTGAGAACTTGTCGATACTTTGCCTGACCTTTTCAAAAGTGTCTTTTGACAGAATAACATCTCTTGCTGAGATCACCAATGGGGAATTTGCCGTTCACAGTCGTCACCCTAACACAGGCCTGAACCCTGGAGGCACCAGCCTTGGAAACTTCTGGGTATGCCCAAAGACTCAGGGGGGGCTGGAGAAAACCATAGCGCTCTCTGGCCCCAGTGACCATCCTCATGGTAATGATGGGGACTTTTTGCCAACTACACCGGACTGCCAGGCTGACCAGGGGCCCTTGATTTACGTCGCCCCCTTGACAGCAGGAAGTAGCTACAGAAGACGAGACCTCCATCCATACTCCCTGCCTGGTGGCCGCCGGTGTCATAATTTTAAAAAAACAAAAGGGGGGGGGGTATTCCCCAGGATTAGTTATGCTTATGTTAATTATCCAGAAATTTTAAATCATCCCGAATCAGTGTGGGATGGAGTACAGTATATGTGTTTTTCCAGATTGGAAAATTAAACCCAGAGCACCCGCTCTGGAGAAATGTTTTCTTGTTCTCTCCAGGAAAAGGAGGACTATGTTGGACTTCTGCTCTCCCATGAAAATATGGAAAGTAGGACCGCCTACGGTAGGAGGCAACCAAGCTTCCTTTCCTTGTTTGCTTTCTAGATTCCTTCTTGAGCATCTCATGGCTCATGGAAAGTAGGACTGCCTACGGTAGGAGGCAACCAAGCTTCCTTTCCTTGTTTGCTTTCTAGATTCCTTCTTGAGCGTCTCATGGCTCAATGTTTTGCTGGGGCAATACTGCCTACAGCGTCACACAAAGAAACTAAAGGAATTTTGCACCATGCTTCTTCCTTTCCTCTCCCCCTGCTGCTAGACTTGGGGAGTCCCATTGGAAAGAAAATAGGAGCTGAGGGTATTGACACTCAACCCCAATGTTTTATGATAGAAATGTTTAAAAAAGTAAATGCAAAGGTTTAACACCTTGGCTTCAATGCTTATATAAAAGAATGTTTCACTAATCACTTATGTTTGAGTTATCAGCTACTGTGAACTGCCGGGAATGCCAGAGTTTCAGCTTCTACCTCACCAGCAAAAGAGGGCACCTTCCTGAACTTGGCAGAAACCAGCTGAGGATTCCGACTTCTGGACATAGCCAGATGGATGGACCCTTACCTACCCCTCACCCCAGTTTTGTGGAAGGGGCCCCACAGATCTTATGTCAGCATTTGCCTTATGCCCACACATGCCATGTGTTTACAGCATCCCCTGCTCATTAAAAAAACAAAAAGGGGGAGATGTTGGGGATTATTATGGCCTGGGAAAGGCTGCCCTTCCACCAGCCTTGGGACAATGGAAGTCCCTCCCACCTTCTGGCCTCCACCCCTTGGGAGGTGAACACATGTGTGCCACCATGATGGGGTTGTCCCGCCCACAAAGGAAGTTTCGTGATGTCACTTGATGGACATGCTCCCTAGCCTATGACTGGCCCTTTGGCCAGCCCCCTTTCTTTCCCGCCATTACTTCTATATAAGTGCCCTTCCATATTAAAGTCTTTGAGACGCTTCCCACCACCGCAGCGTGTCCCTGATGCCTTCCTTTTCGCCTCCGCCCTCGGTAACATGTGGGGGGACTGGGGGGAGGGGAAGCTTCAGCAACCCGTCCTCAACTTAGCGCTTGCCCATGTGAGCACGCCTTTGGCCTTCCGCTGGCGGAGGGCCAGGCTGAGTGCTCTTTCATAGAGTTTGTGGTTACCATTCTCCCCGTGGGGGGGGGGAGAAAGGGATCGTCCAGATCCCAACACCTTATTTTTAAAAATTATTTATATCATTTTCTTTGTAGACAAATTTAAGCAAAAGGTGATATTCAATTTCTAAGCCATGAACCTGATTATCAGTTAAGATGCTTTCTTCTTTCACTCTTACCCCAATAACTGCCCTCAGCCTAGTAAATTATACTGTGGCTCCTCCCTAGATCCTCCTTACCATCTCCCTTAAATTAGTAATAAATAAAGAGCCAAATACAATTGTTCCTTCTCTAAAGAATTGCATAATGGGGCTGGGAATATGGCCTAGTGGCAAGAGTGCTTGCCTCCTACACATGAAGCTCTTGGTTTGATTCCCCAGCACCACATATATAGAAAACGGCCAGAAAGGGCGCTGTGGCTCAGGTGGCAGAGTGCTAGCCTTGAGCGGGAAGAAGCCAGGAATGGTGCTCAGGCTCTGAGTCCAAGGCCCAGGACTGGCTAAAAAAAAAAAAAAAGAATTGCAAATGATAAAATTCCAACAGAAGTCTGAAACTCATGATTGTCAGACCATCAGGAACACAGTAATTAGACAGATAGGAGAGCAGAAAAGTACAGCCAGCCTTCTTTCCTCAAGGTTGACCTAATCATCTGGAAAAATTTATACACCCAATCTTTCACACAGTGGGATGGGATCAGAATGGAACTGAATTCTTCTCTTCCTACATATCCAGTTCTTATTTTCCATCTTTCCAAAGAACATTTTTCTTACCTCAGGAAGACATCAGGAAAACAATTTCCACATCAGGCACTGATATTGTGGATTTCAATTAAAGTGACTTCTTAATGATTCTGTTGTTCAAGATTTACCTAATTAGTGATTTTCTTAGTAGAAGTAACTGACCTAGTAGGTCTGTACTCTAATAGCTCATCTTGTGATTTGTACAACCACTTTATAAATTGTATGCCTTCTTTTGAAACAAATCTATTCCTTTTGCTTTATTTCTCAAATTGCATAGAGCATTACATGATAACTTTAATTCTGTTTGTCTACCCATAAGAGTATCAATTATGGTTGATTTTCACTTGTCCTATCTCTCCCTTGACCTGCTACTGATGAAATTTTTTTCAAACATACTTCAAATATTTTTCTGTGAGACAGCAATAAAAGATTTTAGAACAAGGAGCATATCTTTGCTTACCTGAAGAGTGTTCAATGTGGGATAAAAAATCTATACACGTATTACAAATCTGAAGGCTATAGGGAACAGAAATTTATATGAATATTTTAATTAGTATTCGCAAGTTTCTTACCTTAGATATGAAGATCAATAAAATGCACACTGTATGAATCAAGTCAAATCAAGGTTTTCTGTAGCATATGTGTGTGTAGGGGGCTGCTGCAGGGGTAGGTAAGGTGGAGTATATATATAT
Source organism: Perognathus longimembris pacificus (assembly GCF_023159225.1). Lineage (NCBI taxonomy): Eukaryota > Metazoa > Chordata > Mammalia > Rodentia > Heteromyidae > Perognathus > Perognathus longimembris. Next base: position 17,138,474 of record NC_063166.1, on the reverse strand, counting down.
TTCAGACATTGGAATATCAACGATATCATTAAACTTTAGAAGAACAAAGTTCAAGATTGTTAACAAGCTTTGCGGTCAAATACTCTGAAGTTCACATCCTATTTTCCCAGTTCTTACAATGCATGAACTTGACATTGTGTGTGTGTGTGTGTGTGTGTGTGTGTGTGTGTGTGAGAACCGATGTTTTCATTCATAAAGAAGAGACAATGAATGAAATCATATAGAATGCAGTGTGTTTTGAGCAGAGGCTAGGTACTTAGTAAAGTGAACAGCAAGAGCAAAGATTAATTTTCTGAAAGTAATTTAATTTCATTATGTGTCCTCAAGTTTTTTTTTCTGCCCTCAATTCTATATAACTATATAACATAATATTTTTGGATTTAGGAAACAAAATTCAGAATAAATAAAATTTTAATAAAGAAGGCAAGAGTATTTTAGTATGTAAAGACTGAAGGGCTCAAGAAATAAGACACAAGCCAGGCACTGGTAGCTCACTCCTGTAATCCTAGCTACTCAGGAGGCTGAGGTCTGGGGATTGTGGTTCAAAGATAGCCTAGACAGGAAAGTCCATGAGATTCTTTATCTTTAAAAAACTACTCAGAAAAAAGCCAGAAGTGGCCCTGGGTGTGGCTCAAGTGGTAGAGTGCTATCCTTGAGCACAAAGAGGCTCAGGGACATTCCCCAATTACTGTGTTTAAGCCTCACAACTGGGCAAAACAAAAAAGAAATAAGACACAGCGTTAATAAAATCCCCACTAAATACAGCAAAAATACAGCAAGTTTCCAGGAAAACCACAGAGAATAGTGCTTGCACACATCTGACTGACTTGCCATTGAGGCCCAGTGTCTCAGTACCTCCCTGGTCTGGATATAAAACAGCAGCTTTGGAAGTAATGTATCAAACACAGTGGTCCTGATGGGGCACTGAAACAGAAGCTTCTGGATGGCAGTTAGGAATAGGGAGTAATTCTATTTTGTCCCCTTTCCTCTTCTCTAAAGGACAAGGGAGCTAAGAATTTTCTCACTACCTAACCTTGACCAACCTATCTCAGCAGCTTCTCTTAGAAAGACAAAGACAGCCCCGATGTCCAACATCGGCAACGCTTACCTATGCAGTCTCAGCAGCATGTTTAAGGTGGGTGCTCTGATAAAGCAGGAAAAGCCAGGCCCTACTTATCCTTCCCAAAGTCCCAATGGTCATGCCCTATTCCCAGTGTTGTCAAGATGTCACTGGCTTTATCAGGGGAAAAGGGATCCTTCTCTTCATTTCCTTCTCCAACTTTGCCCTTTATTTCCTTCTCCAACTTTGCCCTTTCTCTGCTGCACTTGAAATTGTTGAGTGCTGAGACTTGCTCAGTTTAATTACAGTAAACATTCAGTAACCAACAGAAGGCACTATCAATGATGACCCGTTCCCTGACAGGTCAATTTTTCCTCTATTTCCACAGGTGGGCTACCAAAACAAGTAGAAAAAGATGACAATCTAGGTCCTTCATACTTATGATGTGACATACATTTTGTTGTAATCTCTTCCCATTTCCTCCATTCACCACCAAAGCCAGGAAAATTTGGAAGAAACATCTGAAATTCCAAGTTGGCCAGTTTCTGAATATTATGCAGGTGTACCTCTCATTGTAATACAAGATCAGCAAGTGCCATAATCAGGATCTACTCAAGGGTGTAATATTTAGGACACAGCACAGCTGGGGGATATCCCAGAAAGTGGTTATTTTTCTGTTGCTTGATCTGGGTTCTGACTAAGCATAGACTCAATATACCTCATTAAGGTGTTCCTTATGTTTCTCCATTTATTTAGGTTGGTCATTAATTTTTTTTCCTTTGTAACTGTTTTAATAAATATAAATTATCCAAAATAGAAATAGTAAAGTTGTTAATATGTTCATACATTATAAAACATCAATTATACAATCATATCAAGAAAAATTTACAAGGTAAATGTTTTCAGTTGGTGAACATACAAGACATAATCTCCATTGGGAATGCTAAAATGATTTATTAAAAGTATAATGCACAATGTTGACCTTACTTTTTAGCACTTAATTATTCAGTGGTTCCATATGCTGGAACACTATACCAGAAATAAACTTATCTAGACGCAACTGCCACCTCCTCCGCTTGCTCCTGTTCCTCATGAAGCTCCTACTCACCTGGGAACCATCCCTGAGCATTTTTGCTCAAAGCTAGCATTCTACCACATGAGCCACAGCACCAGTTCTGGCTTTTTTATGACTAGTTGGAGATAAGAGTCTCACAAACTTTCCTATCTGGCCAGGCTTTGAATCATGATCCTCACATCTCAGCTTCCTGAGTAACCAGGATTACAGGCATGAGCTACCAGTGCCAGACTTACTTTTCTTTTCTTTTTTAAAAATTGAAGCATAAGTTTCTTTCTAGGAAATTTTCTTATGACACACATAGTTTAATTTCTCGTATTGTGTGAATTTACTTTAGAAAGATTATCATCTAAGCCAAGTATAATGGCACACACTGTACTTATGGTCCAGTCTCTCACAGCTGATTATTCCCTACCTCCAAATTCCCTGATTGGGCAGTGATATATGTGGTTCATGTGTTTCTCCTGAAGCTGAATTTGGTGATTCATCAGCAGGACTGTCTGATTTTACCTGGTGTTGCTGTCTTTCTTGAGAGCTTTGTTTGGAGGTTCTAGCAGGTGAGCGCAGCTACTCCTATACCCTTGAACGAAGACCGGTCCTCCACTATTGGGGATGGTCGTCCTCTTCGCAGCTTCCGCAGCTTCCAGAGGAACACACATGGAGCAGTGAGGGAGGAAAGGGACACTTGCCTAGCTGTCCAGATCAGCCGAATCAACCAACCCTGGCAACCAATGGGGTGAAAGATGTCGCAGCCAGATTGCCCTCACATCCATGTTGCTGTCTTTCTGTTTCCCTGCCCCCAGCCAGGAAACCAGGTGCAGCTTCAAATTCCTTGCCATTTTTCTTCTACTTTGATTGCTTCTCTGTGATTTCCTGGGTTTGTATGAACTCCTTCTAGTTTCTCCGTTTTTCCCTTTCTCAACATCCTCTTTTGTGTGATTGTTTTCATCTTAGTCAAGGAGTAGAAATAGTAAATGCTCTTAATTTAAGACCTTCCCCTATTTACCTTATTTTTCAATAAATATTCTCCCATGTATCATCTAGAAGGTACCAGTCAAAGGCCATTTTTCATGTAAGGCACAAATGTTCTGAGTGTTCTTTGTATGCCAGATGTATCTCTAGGTAATGACAATGGAATCAAGAGCCGAGCTAGGATAGGCCTGTTTCACAGGCAAGCCTAAAATTACTGATACTTGTGAAAATGATGCTATTCTCATCTCCAGTCTCAGCCCTGTGTCCACAATTATTTTACATTCCTCCACATGAGGGCCTAGAAAATTCCTCTGTGGCAGTAGAGTGAGTGAATAACAGAATAATAGAAATGATATTCTTAATTATATTTGAATTTGAAATATATTCTTGATATTAATTTTGTGAATGGGGTGGGTCCATGTGCATTTTGAGTCCTACTTGAAGCTTAATAAATATCCTGTACCTATACTAATAACTAGAGCAATGTGCCTCTTGTCCTGTCCGGGTCTGTGTTTGGAACTTGAGGAAAAAACAGCCCTTGATGTTAATCATGATTTGTTCTTGAGAAAGAAAGAATAATTTATTTTTATACTCCAGAAGCGAATCCTTAGGTGGATTCTCAGTTTGCTACTTCAGGAAGGTGAAGACAGGACTGGAGAAATGGGAAAATCCGCTTCTCACTTCCCATACTTTTGTGAATATAGTTAACTCTAATTAATGCTAAGATAACATCTGAGCCAAACAAATGAAGTAATTTTGGAAGGAGAATGAAAGTTGTACTTCAGGGACTTAGGTTCTGCAGAGAGTTTCTTTCTTTCTGACAGTGTGACTCCTGTGAGTTATCAATGTCTTCATGGTACTTTGTCTGAGCCAAGAGTATTGCAAATCCAGAAAGTACAAATAAGACTAGAAAACACTCACCAGGCAAGAACCATCAACACCTTCACTGTGGCAGATACCAGCTACAATGGTGAGCATGCCTGAAAATAGTGACAATAGTTTGATTACTCACTGGTGCTATGTAAAATTTCCTCACAGGCATTTTATTGGTTCTTAAACTCTGGGCCTAGCACTCTCTCTCTCACTCAGGGAAAATGTATAGCTAGGACAGTTTTGGATTTGATTCATCCATGCTGAGACAGAACATAGGTGGGATATGCAAGAGTACTTTTTTTTTAATAGTATGGAGGCTAAAAAGTCTGGGAGGAAAATTAGATTTTTGCATCCTAGGAATCAAAATAACATTTGAGAACATGTATAGTAGCTCATAAAGCATGCCACAGAAGGATAAATAGAGTTCTTAAAATAGAATTTATACTGTTACATATATCATAACTGTCTCATGTGTACCAAAAAGGGCTGTAATGTGAAATATTTATTTTTAGATACATATGATTGCTACTGATGCTTTCTTCACACAGGAGTTTGCTGGATCCACAATTTTTTTCCTGTGAACCAAAAAAATGGGTTTGAAGCTGCTCAAGGGACTGGTTTTCCTCCTTCTAACAGGACTTGGGATTTTAGGGAATGTCTCTGTTTTTGTGCATTATATGTGCAATATTGAGGAAAGCACTGAGAAGAAATCTGTACAATTTATTCTGATCCATGTGGTTTTTACAAATATCATAATGCTTCTTTCCAAAGGATTGCCAAGGACAATAGCAACTTTGGGATTGAGAGACTTACTAGATGATCTAAACTGCATGAGTGTTATTTACCTGCAGAGGGTGTCACGGGGTCTTTCCATCTGTACCAGCAGTCTCCTCACAGTGGTCCAGGCCAGCACCATCAGCCCCACAGCTTCTGTGTGGAGGAGGCTCAAGCCAAGGTCTGCATGGCGCATCCTTCCTTTGTTGCTCTTCTTTTGGATTCTCAATTCTTTCATTAGCATGAGTTTGCTTAACTCCATCAGAAATACCAGCTTACTGGGATCTCAATTTGGTGGAAGTGAGTACTATTGTTATTTTCTACCAGGTAGTGAGAAAATAAACAGTATTTTTCTCACTTTCATGGCCGTGAGAGATGCCGTGTCTCAGAGTGTCATGGCTGTGTCCAGTGGCTACATGATATTTCTTCTGTACAAGCACCACCAGCGTGTTCTATATTTTCGAAACTCCAAGTTCCTTTATGAAACTCCTGCTGAGATGAAAGCTGCTCACAGTGTTCTCCTTCTGATGCTTTGTTTTCTTTTCTTTTATTGGACAGATTGTTTGATTTCTTTATATTTAGCTATCTCTTTACAGAGTAATTCCATATTGATAATTATTCAAGAATTTCTAACTCTTGGTTATGCGATCCTTAGCCCCTTTGTACTGATTCACAGAGCTGGACATCTAGCTACATGTTGGCTAGCTCACTGGAGAGAAAGATGTTGAGAAAATCTGTTTAGTTCATGGTTTTAGTAAGCTTTAAATTAGAGTTCTCAGTTCCATTATGTTTTGTACAAAACAAAGTCTAATGATAGTTCCTTAACTCTGCCACTTTCAAGAACTGGTTTTAGGGACTTTTCTTTGGGGTCTTCAAATGGAGAGTCTTGCTTTCTTTTCAGGGCTTTATTTTCACTTTTAAATACTTTCACTGTGTTTTAAAAAAACCAGTTTGAAATCTACTAATTGGAGCATGATCTTTTATGATCCTGTAGTAGTAAGCATGAAGACAATAAATTGATAGTGTATCATCTTGTCTCTTTTGGTTTCAATTCATCTTTCTTTCAAGGTAAATGAAAATTTGTGATAAATTATTCGGAAGCAATGATGAGTTTGAAGTTTTTCAATTTGTGTAATATCAGATAATGCAATTCTAGAAAGCCAACCATATAATTAAATTTACAATTCCTCTTATTATTCCTAAAATAGTGCTATACACAAACAGGTGCTTAGTTTGTGGCTTGAATAATGCAGTGTAAACTGGCAAAATTGTGCTTATCTTTAAGATGGATGTAAATATAAAGCTGTTTTCTCAAACACTTGAAGTCCTAAAGGATTTGTTTTATATTGCAGAAAAAACTTACTGGGACATCTATCCTTCTTGCTTACAATTTTCATTTTGAACAAATGAGCCTACAAATATCACTAGTATACAATAATATGAGTATTCTTTCTAAAAACTTCAAAACAGATGCTCATTTTCTTTCATTGCTGATGAGTATTCATCAATATTCCACTGTAGAGTAGGATTTTATGGAATTTATGAAACAGTAGAGGCCTCAATCTGTTTTCAAATGGAATGACATACAAAGTGTAATTTTGTTTTGTTTTGTTTTTTTGATGCCCATCCTGGGGCTTGAATTTAGGGCTTGAGCTTTGTTGCTCAAGGCTAGCATGCTACTATTTGAGCCATAGCTCCACTTCCATTTTTTTTTTTTTTTTTTTGGTAGTTAACTGGAGATAAGAGTCATACAGACTTTCCTGCTTGGGCTAGTTTTGAACCAGGAGCCTTGCATCTCAGCCTCCAGTGTAGCTTAGATTACAGGTGAGAACCCCTCTCACTTAGCCATATAAGGTGTACTTTTAATCCATGAGGATCAATGCATGACTAATGGGATCCAAAGTGGAGTGCAACAGCTTTACTTCGATGCTATATTCACAGGAATCTTTGAACAAATGTAAGGGAACTGATGTCTTTTCAGAGAAACTAGGTAAGTCAAATAAAAGATAAAATTTTGTTTATTTTCTAAGGTGTTGAAATTGTGAATTTATCTTTGTTCAAAATGAGTAAATAAATATATTATGCTTGAAAACAAATTGTGCATCTTTCTGGATATCATTTGCTATCCCCTTGTGTTGTCCAAAATTCTTAGTCTATCATTAAAGACCTGCAAAATAATCTGTGTCTAATTTACTTAAATAATATATTCAATTTATCCCTTCCTAAGGTGGACATATTTGAAACAATTTGTGTGAGTACATGGTTCTACCAATAAGACATGCAATGAAGACATTTTGAAAGTTAAGTAGTACTTTACGACAAAAATGGATCTGGATTCATCTGTATGTTTTTCTACATTACTAGAGGCACCAGCATGTCGCTTCATTTATTGCTTTTGGTTGAAATGGGGGGTCTCACTACCCTTTTGCCTAGACTTTCCTGAGGTATGAGCAAATGAATCACTCTTAAATAAATTTCTTTCTTTCTTTTTTGCTGGTGCTGGGGCTTGAAATTAGGGCCTGTGCACTTTACCTGAGCTTCTTTTACTCAAGGCTAATGCTCTACTACTTGAGCCACAGTGCCACTTCCAGCCTTCTCTTAGTAGTTATTGCTGGTAAGAGTCTCACAGACTTTTCTGTCTGGGCTGGCTTTGAACTGTGATCCTCAGATTTCAGCCACCTGAGTAGCTAGGATTACAGGTGTGAGTCATTGGTGGCTTAAATAAAATTTTTGTATCCTAATGTCTTACTGTAGCTTATTTTCCTAATATAGGTGAGACTTGCTTAAATATAAGGGGTATATTATTTATTTTAGTTTTACAGCTTTATTGCTAAGCCCTTTCCCAGTATAAACAATAGAAACCAGATGAAGCTAGTACTTTCTGCATCAATTATTAGAATTTGACTCAAATGTAAGTGATATAAAAACATGGAAATAAAATTGAATATGGCTTGTTAAATCTGAAATAAGAAACTATTGAATATTAGGATAGGGCATTCATTAAGTCCTAAAACAGCGTGACTAAGTGTGGCCTGAAATTTGTCCCAAATCAGTGGCTTTCTCTGAATACTTAGAATGTAGTTGCAAAATAAAAAGTAAATCTAAGTGTTGATCAGAAGATACCTAAATATAAAGAATAACATGACTGAAGTCATTATAAATCTAAATGACTGAGATGTAGGAAAGACTATTTAAAAATATAAACACTAATAAGAGTCAACTGTCTTTCAGACTCCACATTTTGTTCATGAAATGTTATATACAACTTTAAGAAAAATAAGATTCAAAGCATTTCAAATTTGATGACTTCAGGTAAAAAATATTAAGGTAACCCTAGGTAGGATACACTTCACTCCAAACATCCATAGCAAGATATAACAAAAACAAATTTTTGAAATTTTAAACCATGAAAAAAATAGTGAATGTGTTCTGAGAGAATCAAGTCATTTTCTATTAAGATCAATATGTGATCCATTAATCTGTAAATGAGAAGAATCTTGAGAACAAAGACCATATTATAATATGAAAATTAAAAGAGAGGATGAACATTGAGAATCAAGAGAAATATGTGAGTATAGTTTAAAAGATAGAGAGGAAGTCGAGGTATGCCTCAAGTGGTAGACTGCCAGCTATTAAGAAAAAAGTCAAGGGAGGGAGCTAGGCTCTGAGTTTACAAGGTCTTGAGATCATGAGGTCCTAAATTCAGGGCCCAGAGATTGTGGTGACAACAGATTGGTGGTCAAAATCTTAGTTCTCAAAAGCCTTTAATTTAGTGTAAGCTTTTAGTGCTACAGTGATCCAGCCTGAATGACAGGCTAGTGCCATTTCCCATATCTTGAAGTGCTAGAGCTCAGAGTCATCTTGAAAAAAAGCCAATTGATGAGAATGATATACTCTGGGTCTCTGATAAATCATAAATCAGGGATCCTGGGGACATCTTTCTACAGTGTCTGGGTGGGAAATGGTCACAGGGACAGTTATTGAGCAAGGAGGGATTTAATGTGGACCTGCTGATGACTGTAGTCATTAGCAAGCTCAGGTTGTGGAGGATGTGGAGATAAGTGTGGGGAGCAAGCCTCATTACCAGTGGATTGCTACAGAGACTCTGGGCTCTGAGTCTCTGGCCAGAAATGTCTTATCTTCTGGAGCTGCCTGCTTATTGGGTATAATTTGCTACCAGAGAGGACTGGGAACTCTGAGGCCCAGTTCAGAGGATCACTGGGCTTCCTGATCCTCTTCCCTCCTGAAGGATGGTTTATGGCTGAGAGACAACTGTTTTTTTTTTATCGTAATTTATTTATTAATTAAACAACATTTTTTTTGACAAGGTGTTGTGAAAAAAGGGTACAGTTACATAGTAGGGCAGTGTGTACATTTCTTGTGATATCTTACACCCTGTTTTTCTTTCCCTTCCCTAGGTCAGGTAGACATATATACAATACACAATGTACCAAGAACATATACAGTAGCCACGTGGCCTACGCCAAAGAAAATTCGCCTAGGGCTTTAAATGTAATGTCGACATTAGACAATATGTTGACAATAGTCTTATATGAACGTACATACATAGCTTTTGAGCTATTGTATTCCACTGAGAGGTCAATTTTTGACCTTTATATGTTGAGTAGTTGTTTGGTTTTAGTTATATAATGTTGGGTCGCTGACCCAATCCTGTGGGAAATACCATTTGACAAGAAGTTTTTGGTTTCACAGACCTGGTCTCTACTGTCTCCCTGTCACCCCATCTTAACAGTCATCTATCAGGGAGATCATGCCCCTTTTTTTTCTGTGTTCTAGGCTTGTTTCACTCAACATTATTTGTGCAAGTTCTGACCATTTCCCTGCAAATGCTAATATTTCACCATTTCTAATCGCTATGTAGTCTTTCATTGTGTATAGGTACCATATTTTTTGGATCCATTCATCTGTGGAGGGGCCATCTGTGGAGGGGCCATCTGGGTTGTTTCCATATTTTGGCTATTGTGAATTGTGCAGCGATAAACATGGACGTGCAGATGTCTTTTTTTTTTTTTTTTTTTTTGTCAGTCCTGGGGCTTGGACTCAGGGCCTGAGCACTGTCCCTGGCTTCTTTTTGCTCAAGGCTAGCACTCTGCCACTTGAGCCACAGCGCCACTTCTGGCCATTTTCTGTATATGTGGTTCTGGGGAATTGAACCCAGGGCCTCATGTATATGAGGCAAGCACTCTTGCCACTAGGCCATATCCCCAGCCCTGCAGATGTCTTTTTGATATAATGGGACCTGTTGTTCAGGATAGATGCTTAGGAATGGTATGGCTAGGTGAGCTTTTTGAGAACCCTCCATACTGTTCTCCAAAATGGTTGTACTAATTTGCACTCCCACCAACAATGGAGGAAGGTTCCTCTTTCCCCCCACGGCACGCCCTCCAGCATTTGTTGTTGGCTGAGTTCAGAGTATAGACCATTCTAACTGGAGTGAGGTGGTATCTCAGGGTTGTTTTTATTTGCATTTCCTTTACTGCCAGGGATGTTGAACATTTCCTCATATGTTTCTTTGCCATTTTTTTTTTTTTTTTTTAGCCAGTCCTGGGGCTTGGACTCAGGGCCTGAGCACTGTCCCTGGCTTCCTTTTTGCTCAAGGCTAGCACTCCGCCACATGAGCCACAGTGCCACCTCTGGCCATTTTCTGTATATGTGGTGCTGGGGAATCGAACCCAGGGCCTCATGCATATGAGGCAGGCACTCTTGCCACTAGGCCATATCCCCAGCCCTTTCTTTGCCATTTTTATCTCTTCTCTTGTGAAGTCTCTCTTTAGTTCCTTTGCCCATTTCCTAATTGGTTTACTGGGCTTGGAGGGGCTTAGTTTTTTTAGTTCTCTGTAGATGACAGATATTAGGCCTTTTTCTGTTGCTGTGCTGGTAAAGATCCTTTCCCATATGGTTGGTTCTCTTTCTATTTTGGTGGCTATGTCTTTAGCTGTGCAGAAACTTTTTAATTTGTAGTAGTCCCATTTGTCGAGTCTCTCCCCTATTTGTTGTGCCCCTGGGACTAAGTTCAGGAAGTTCCTTCCTGTGCCTATAAATTCTAGCGTCTGTCCTACTCTGTCCTTCAGTAGTTTCAAGGATTCAGGTCTGATATTGAGGTTCTTGATCCATTTTGAGTTGATCTTGGTGCATGGTGATAGGCTTGGGTCTCCTTTGAGTTTTCTGCATATGGCTGCCCAGTTCTCCCAGCACCAGTAGTTGAAGAGGCTATGTTTATTCCATTGTATGTCTTTAGCTCCTTTGTCGAATATCAGCTGACTGTAAGAGTATGGTTTTATTTCTGGACCTTCAATTCTAATCCTTTGGTCTTCCGGTCTGTTTTTATACCAATACCAGGCTGTTTTTGTTCTGATGGCTCTATAGTAGAGCTTGAAGTCTGGTATTGTGATACCTCCTGCACTGCTTTTTTTTTTTTGCCTAGAATTGCTTTGGCTATTCTAGGTCTTTTGCTGCTCCATATGAATTTATGGATTGCTTTCTCTATTTCAGTGAAGAATGTAACTGGGATTTTGATAGGGATTGCATTGAATTTGTATAACAATTTGGGCAATATGGTCATTTTCACTATATTGATTCTGCCTACCCTTGAGTATGGGAGGAGAGACTACTGTTTGACAAATGCTTTCATCTTCTAGGGAAGAAGAATTTGATACTCTGATTCTCCCTGAATTTGATATTCTGAGGAACATTGCTCAAGTTGGATAATGGCCAGTCCTTCATGTGCAAATGGAAATCTTCAGGAGTAGTGGGAACACGTCAAGCTCATAGTCCCTGAAGTTCACTGCGGCCAGCAAAAGTTCTCAGTGTGCCCTGAAGCTGACAACTAGCTGACCCTTGACTTGCTTGATGCTCAGCCCACAAACACCACCTTTGGAATATTAGAAAGGAAACTAGTGTCCAAGTCCAGCTTCCCATAGCCCACAGGGCAGATCCCAATATTGCAGGGTACAGAGGAAGCTTTTCCAATTCTTTGTCTTTCATTAAACATTTTATTATATGTTATTTATATTTTATACAAAATTCATATTATATATTTATAGATGTATATTTATATTTGCTTTTACTCAAAAAGTGTTTTATGAGCCTAGTGCTGGTGATTCACTCCTGTAGTTCTAGCTCCTCAAGAGGCTGAGATTTGAGAATTGCAGTTTGAAACCAGCCTAGGCAGGAATGTGAGATTCTTATCTCCAATCAACCAGCAAAAAGCCAGAAATTGAGACGTAGCATTTCTTAAGTGGTAGAGTGCTCACCTTAGTGAACAAAAGCTAAGAGACAACATATAGGCCCTAAGTTCAAGATCCAATATGGGCTATAGAAAAAATATTTTAAATGCTTGGTTGTTTATTCCTCTTTTTCCTTTTATCTAATTTTATTGATATATTTTCTTTCATTGTGTAATCTGATTTTTTATATTCTCTTCCTCATATTTTGTTTATTTTCTTCTACCTTTTTTTGTAAGCCATGTAACTTGATTGCAGGGCATGGGCGCTGTCCCTGAATTCTTTTGCTCAAGGCTAGTGCTCTACTACTTTGAGCCACAGATCCACTTCCAGTTTTTGAGTGGTTAATTGGTAACAAGTGTCTTATGGGGACTTTTCTGCCTGGACTGACTTTGAACTGTGATCCCCAGATCTCAGCCTCCTGAGTAGCTAGGATTACAGGCACTTTTGTTCTACTTATTGGATATTGTTTTATATTACCATAGGTAAATAATTAGGTCAGTCATGGCTCTTTGGTATGTCTTCTTTCAGACTTTTCTGGACTGCATCAATAGGTACACAACTTTCATCTATATAAAATATCACAAGTGAATTCTTTACCTATATAGCTCCAGGTTTGCAAACAAATCCAGCTCAGAAATCAGACCTACTCTCATTGTTATGATCTATTTTCATCTCATGGTATAAATATTTTCTTCACCCTCTACATAAATGTCACTGAATTGTAAGTTCAACACCCCCAGAAAAAAGATTAAGAAATCCTAACTTAAGGGAAAAAAGCATGGGCTAGGGATGTGGCTTAGAGGTAGAGTGCTTCCCTAGCATTCACGAAGCCCTGGGTTCCATTCCTCAGTAACACAGAAACACAAAAAGCCAGAAGTGCAGCTTTGGCTCAAGTAGTAGAGTGCTAACCTTGAGCAAAACAAAGCCAGGGACAGTGCTCAAGGCCTGAGTTCAAGCCCCAGGATTCACACACAAAAAAATGATGGTTGGGTGGATTCACATTTAGGTCTCCAATGAACTCTAGAATATTAAAAAAGAAAAGTAAAAAGACTGGGGGTGTATTAAATGGTAGGAAAATTGTATAGCATGTATTTAAAGCTATATCCATATAAACACATATACATATATATAAGAAACAGTCAAAATGTGCTAATCACTCATCATTGTAAATGAGAGTTGTTTAAGACCAAATGTTCAGGGACTGTAATAAAAGTATGGTACAAGTATTCCTCAAAAAAAGTAGTACAAACTTATTTGTACTAATGCAAAGATTTTGTGCTTTAAGCCTCTAGTATAAGTGAAATACCATAACTTTCAAAATGTCCACACTGTTATCTAATTGCTAGGGCCATGTATTCAACCCAAATACTGGTATAAAAAGTTCCACTAGAAAAAAAATCAAGAATTAAATTCCTCATTTCTATTAACAAATCCTTACATATATTTTCAAAGAATCTTTATAATAAAGATAGTGATAGAGTATTGTATTATTGAGAGTACCAAAATAAGTAAAAACCAGGAACAGTTTACAAGTTTACTTGAAAGTAAGTTATTCATTTTTAATGCACATTTTTTTTAACAATTTAGGAAATGTAGGATAATAATAACCATTTTTCTACTGAGTGTTCATTTACCTACTTCTGTGAAATTTTCCTATACTCTCTTAAGATTTCTGCTGTATATATCATCAAATTATATATGTTATACTCCATTTTGAATGATATTATTCTTGGATTTATCTTCTGTGTATTAAAATTATACTTTTTATGGCATTCTGTAAGAATACAGACTGAACTCTCCACTGGTTTCATAAATTCCATAATATCTAATTCTTTTTTTTTTTTTTTGGCCAGTCCTGGGCCTTGAACTCAGTGCCTGAGCACTGTCCCTGGCTTCTTTTTGCTCAAGGCTAGCACTCTGCCACTTGAGCCACAGCGCCACTTCTGGCCATTTTCTGTATATGTGGTGCTGGGGAATTGAACCTAGGACCTAATGTATAGGAGGCAAGCACCCTTGCCACTAGGCCATATCCCCAGCCCCAATATCTAATTCTATAGGTGTTATGTTTATTGTCAAGAGAACAAAAGGGAAAAACCATAGTTCATTTACCTATTATTAAACTAAGTGATGTTTGAGAAATATCACTTCATTGTATATTTTCTTGTTGTAATTATCAAGTAAGTATACTTAAAGTTTATTTCCTCAAGATGGATATCCTAAGCAAAAAAACCTGATGATTAGTAATTTTTACATAATATAAAAAATCCTTTTATTTATCTAATGTTAAATAATTTTAAAGTGGTCAATCTGGGACTGGGAAGGTGGCTTAGAGGTAGAGTGCTTGCTTAGCCTGTTAGAAGGAGGAAAACCAGTCCCTGCAGCAGCCTCTAAACCATTCATATACCATTGGGAGAGAAACTCAGATCCACCAGCCACCTTTTTGAAGTATGCATCACTAATGATCATATTTAAAAGGCAAAAAAGAAAAACTTCACAGCATAGAACTTTTCTGATATATATGGGGCAGTCGTGCTACATGTACATCTGTAGCATTTACTGATAGGACTCTAATCCCTTTTCTGTGGAACTCCTCAAAATTTCCCAAATATAGTCTCTCCCATTTAAATATTTCATTCTATAATGTTCCCATCACCAAATTCCAAAGTTTTGTGACTCATACTTACCCTGTCTGTCACCTTTGTATCCCATGTACAGACACACATAATACAGTCTTCAATTTCTTTCATATCTCAAATTTATCTACATGTTAACTTCCAGAGTATCTTTTATTTGTTCAGTATCCCAATTGATCTAACATTTTAATAAGTATGAAAATATCCAATTCTATTTTTGGGATCCAAATTTTATGTATTTGATGATGATGCTTTAATAATGTAATGATGTATTTTATATACACACACACACACACACACACACACACACACACACATATATATATATATATATATATTTTTTTTTTTTGGCCGTCCTAGGCCGTGAACTCAGGGCCTGAGCACTGTCCTTGGCTTCTTTTTTGTTCAAGGCTAGCACTCTGCCACTTGAGCCACAGCGCCACTTCTGGCCATTTTCTGTATATGTGGTGCTGAGGAATCGAACCCAGGGCCTCATGTATACGAGGCAAGCACTCTTGCCACTAGGCCATACTCCCAGCCCCCTCTATATTATTTTTTAAACTTTCTGTAAAGGTGATGTACAGAGGGGTTATGGTTACATAAGTTGGGTAATGAGTACATTTCTTTTTCAACAGTGTCACGAGCTCCCTCATTTTCTCCAGTTTCCCCCCCTCCCCCCCCCAAACCGGCTCTCTTCCCCTCAAGTTGTATCATTCCTTTCCAATGTAGCGTCTAGTGAGTATCACTGCTGAATTGGTTCACCCTCATCCCCACCTTGTCTGTGCTTCCCCTTCTCCTCCCCAATCAGAGAAACTTATATACAAGACAAATAAAGGATACAGCAATAAAAAAACAGTGACAAAAGAAAATAAATCAAAGAAAGAAAAAAGAATCCCAAACAGTACAATTAAAAAAAAAAACCTCTTGTTTACATCTCTAGTTTATTTTGCTTGTTTTTTTTTTTTTTTTTTTTTTGGCCAGCCCTGGGGCTTGAACTCAGGGCCTGAGCAATGTCCCTGGCTTCTTTTTGCTCAAGGCTAGCACTCTACCACTTGAGCCACAGCGCCACTCCCGGCTTTTTCTATAGGAATCGAACCCAGGGCTTCATGTACACAAGATGAATACTTTACCACTCGGCCATATTCCCAGCCCCAATTCTAGTTTATTTTCATACACATTATTTTATATGATCGTATGCACATAGCTATTGAGCCCTTGTGATCCTCTCCTAAGAATATCCTGCTTTGTTCTCACTGTATGAAAATGCTTAGAGTGCTGTATAATTAATTATGTCCAAGTGTAATTATTTGTATTTTACTATCCATTAGGTTTAATTGTAGATATTGGCACATTCTAATTATTACAAATGAGGAAAACCATATTCAACATCTCTGGCCATAAAGAAATGCAAATCAAAACAACATTGAGATTCCATCTCACTCCAGTCAGAAAGGTCATTATGAAGAAAATGAACAATAACAGAATTGGGAAGAGATATGGCCAAAAGGGAACACTACTACACTGTTGCTGGGAATGTAAACTTGTTCAATGACTCTGGAAAGCAGTATGGAGGTTCCTTAAATGAATCTTGAACATATTTATGGCTTCTTTTGATGCATCATTTGTTATTGCCTTCATATTGGTTAATGCTATCAGCGTCAATCTTTAGAGATCCACAAAATATCCCAGTTCTTAATCATATTTGCCTTTTCATTTTTCTTAAATTGGAACCAGAATATGTATTCATGTACAATGCATAGTTGTGCAATGTGTGTTCAACCAAGTCATTTTTTAAGTACTTGGGCTTGAATTGAGGAACTGATGTTTGCTATGCAAGCATTTTGTGACTTTGACAAAGTTTTTTTTTTTTTTTTTTTTTAATTTTTTTTTTTTTTTGGCCCGTCGTGGGCCTTGGACTCAGGGCCAGAGCACTGTCCCTGGCTTCTTCCCGCTCAAGGCTAGCACTCCGCCACTTGAGCCACAGCGCCGCTTCTGGCCGTTTTCTGTATATGTGGTGCTGGGGAATCGAACCTAGGGCCTCGTGTATCCGAGGCAGGCACTCTTGCCACTAGGCTATATCCCCAGCCCCTTTGACAAAGTTTTTAGCACTTGTTTCTTTTAATGTTTTTGAAATAAGGTCTGGCATTTGCCAGGGTTGATTATGGAAAGTGATCCTCCTATATTCACATCCTCAGTAGCTCAGATTACAGATCTACATCACCATTCTTGGCTTATTTTTGTGACAAAGTATCCCAGAGTTGTTTTTTTCCCTGTCTGGATTGACTTGAACCAAAGTACTCTAGATCAATCTACTTAAGCCCTCCCACATTACTAGAAACACAAGGATGTCAGATCATGCTCCACTTTTTGTTGTGTTCTAGTCCTGGAGCTGCACTCAGTACCTGGGTACTGTCCTTGAGGTTTTTTTTTTTTTTTTTCCAAGGTTAGTGCTCTACATGTTGTGCCACAGTTCCATTTCTGGTTTTCTTAGTGGTTAATTGAAGATAAGAGTCTCATGGACTTTCCTGCTCAGGCTGGCTTCAAACCATGATCCTCATATATCAGTCTCTTGAGTAGCTAGGCTTACAGGCAATGAACCACTGGCAACCACTGCCATGCTCCCTTTTGATAGTTGTGGAGGTCTCACTATTATTATTATGATTATTATGATTATTATTATTTTTGCCTAAGCTGGCCTCAAATCACAATTTTTTTGATCTATAACTCTGAGTACCCAGGATTACAAATGTTAGCCACTGCACTCAGTCTTCAATAAATTTTTTGTTTTACTGGAACTTGTTTAAAGGCTTGTCTTCCTAATATAGATATGCTTTGTATATTATTTATCTAAGATTCACAGCTATAGTTCAAAACCTTGTTCCTATTATCCACCATAAAACAAGACAAAGCAAGCACTTTCTGCATTTCTTGTTAGAATTTCAATTAGATGTAAGTGATATCAAAACTTGGAAATGAAATTGAGTAGGGCTCATTAACTCTGAAATAAGAAGGGTGTATTGAGTGTTTAGAATAAATAGTTCCTTAAGTTATGATACAGTATGACTATGTGTGGCCTGGAAGTTGTCCCAAATCAGTTGTATTTTCTGGCTTCTCTATGAAAAAGTAAGAATTCAGTTGAGAAATTTAAATAAAAAGATTCTATGTATTGAGCAGGAGATAACTAAAAATAAGGAATTACACTACTGAAAGCTCTGTAAATTTAAATGAGTGAGAGACAGGGAAGAAGTCTGAAAGCACGGATTTTCAGAGCTCATCAGTCTCACTTGTCTTTCAACTCTCTGATTTTTATAGTTTTGTTACCAGTTATAGAACTAGGCACATACTGTCTGCACTGATTTTTGTCAATGAAATATTACAATGAAATATTCCCAAGGCTCATATTTTAAGAAAATATGACTTAAAGTATTTCATAGTTGATAACTACAGATCAAAATGTAAAGGTAACCCTTGGTAGGATATACTCTACCTCAAATATCCCTACCAAGACAAAACAAGAACAAATTTCTAAAAGTTAAAATAATAGTGAATGTGTTCAGAGACAACAGTCATTTCCTATTGATGAACCAAGATTTTCAAATATTTCTCAAGGCAAGCACTCTTGCCACTAGGTCATATTCCCAGCCCCTAGTATATTTCTCAAAAGAAACCATGAACCCAAGACCAACTTCCACTAATCACCTTCCCTTATAAAATCCCTGTGCTAGCTAGAGGTACACAGTAACACTGGAGTATTATTGTTGATTCAGAACTAGCAACCATTCCTTTCTGAAAAGTCTAAATAAATTTTCTTCTTCCAGATCTGAAGGACTCTGAAAATTTGATATGTAGATTAACATGACACATTATTGGTAGCATAACTGAAATGGGAATCTGGTGTCACTTTCCCTGAAATGGTTAAAACATTGAACGCTGACTCATAATCAGGGAATTGACTGGTGATCTTTGCTAGTGATCAAGCCATATTTCTGTTTACTAGATTTTTCCTGTGAATTTTCTCTTTATGAAGATCATTGAAGTCTCTAGTAGAGGTTACTAAATTCTTCTACAGGTATGCAGGTAACAGACCATGCAACCAATCAATTATACAATTCTTTGTGAGCCGGAGTATTGTGATTATTGTCTATTTCTCTAACCACACACAGCAGTGTATTCATGTCCACATTTTCCCTATCACCCTGGTATTGAATTAAGCCATAGTGTTTATTATTTTGTTTCAACAGTAAAGACCCATCACAGAGCTGGTCTAGATTGTTAGGACAATGTATCATCATAAAGTTATTGCCTCAGCCATGACACAGGGTTTATCTCCTACATTAAAATCATTGATGAACAGATTTGACATGATAAATACCAATTTTCCCAAGGCTTTAGCACATTTCCCCTAGGATATAATATGAATATTCTTATATTTCATCTTTACTTACTGCAGAAAAATTTGGTTCAACCAAAATAAAGTTAAGATGAACTACTGTAGACAAACAAATTTTTCTATTTGCTGTCACCCTCATCGTTATTGGAAAATGGGTCATGAATTACTAGGCTCACAAACATTAGCAATAAAGCTACTTTATAAAGGTTGCAGAAAATAAGATTTCTCTTTCACTTTGGATGTCTATGAGTTCCAGGTCAATTCAGACAAACAGGCCAAAAAGATCATTGTCTGAGAAGAAATAACTATGAGAAAAACTATTTTATGTGGTTTTGTTTGTCATCCAGAATAACAGAACTGAGAAGTCAGTTAGCTAAAAGAATGAATGATATACAGATATTGTTAGTATCTTTCCCTTCAATGCACCCCAAAACATTCAATCAGATGTCCATTTCTGTGAATTAAAACAAATGGACAGTGAAGTGCAAAACCAAGAGTTGAAATTTCTTGACCAACTTTTAGTATGTAAATGGGCTCCAAGGAAAAGAGTAAATAGAAACACAGCAAGCAGTCTGTGAAATAAAAGAAAAGAAAACAAAGCATTAGATGGAGAATACTTTGAGCAGCTTTCATTTCAGGGGGAGTTTTGTAAACAAACTTGGAGTTTTGAAGATATAGAACTCGCTGGTGGTGCTTGTGGAGAAGAAATACCATGTAGCCACTGGCCACAGCCATGGTACCCTGAAACACAGCATCTCTCACAATCATGAAAGTGAGAGAAATATTGTTTAGTTCGGGACTTGCTGGTTGAGTAGTACAATAGACGTCAGTTTCAAAGTGAGATGAATTCATGTCGGTTATGATGATAATATTTAGCAAGTTCATGCTAATGAAGCAACTGAGAATCCAAAAGAAAAGCAACAAAAGAAAGATATGCCATGCAGACCTTGGCTTGAGCCTCCTCCACACAGAAGCTCTGGGGCTGATGGTGCTGGCCTGGACCACTGTGAGGAGACTGCTGGTGCAGATGGAAAGGCCCCGAGATACCCTCTCCAGGTAAAGGGTAATTCTGCACCCTGTAACACTTAGAAAATAATTCATCCCAAAAGCTGCTATTGTCTTTGGCAATCCTCTGGTAAGAAGCAACATGGTATTTGTGAGAACCAAATGGATGAGAATCAATTGTATACAGTTCTTCTCAATACCTCCCCTTGAACTGTACATATACTTCACAAAAACAGACATATTCCCTAAAATGCCAAGTCCTGTTACAAGGAGGAAAAACAGTGCTGTGAGAAGCTGCAAACCCATTTGTTTCTTCATAGGAAGAGAAACTTGCATCCACCAGCCACCCTTTGGAAGTTTGCATCGGTAATGATCCTATCTACATCTGCAAAAGTTCAGATTATAAAACTTGTGTATTGTACATGGGGCAACAAAGAGAGAAAGATAGATATCTGTAGTTTTTTCACAGAACCCTATGCTTTTCTCTGAGGTTATTTTCATAAATTAGGTAGTTTCAATAGCCTTCTGATGTCCCATATACAAATAACTAATCTTCTATGTCATATTAGGAGATCCAATCTAAGGGTTCAAATGATTATATATTATGTATACCATCTAAGTTCTCTCTCATCATGGTTCAACTGAACCTCGTTTTACCCAATACAGTTTCCCACTTCAAAATTTCATTCCATGATATTCTCATCACTAAATTCCAAAATTTTGTGGCCTATACTTAAACTGTCTGTCTTCTTCATGCCTCATGTACAGGAACACGTAATCCAGAGGCTTCAATTTCTTCATATCTCAAACTTAGCTACATCTTAATTTCCAGAGGGTCTTTTATTTTGTTCAGTATTCCAATCTGTCTCACAGTTTAATGAGTATGAAAATATCCAGTTCTATTTTGGGGAACCCAGCTTCATGTATTTGATGGTGATGTCTTAATAGTGCAGTGTTGTATTTTTAAACTCCACACTAACCCTGTCATTTCAGTGCTTAAAACAGTTTCTTTTTTCTTTTTGTATTTTTCAATATCAAGTTACACTACATACAATTTCAATATAAGACCTAGCATTTAAGCATATTGGAGCAAAGAGGTCTAGAACCAACTTTCTTGTCTGCAAATTCATATGCTCAACTTGCTACAGCCAGGGAAGAGCCATGCAGGAATCCTAGGATTCTAAATAAGAATATCTCCAGGAAATGTCTAAGTTCCATTGAGTTACCTCAGAGGCTCCTAAAGCAAAGCTGGTCAGAACTGGATGTGATGGTGTGTGGCAAGGCAGAATGGCAGAAAATACTTTGCTATGGACTGTCAGGAGATAAGGGAAGTTTAGGAATCTTTAACAATAGCTTCGTGGAACAAAGGAGTTTGGGATATAATTGCTGTGAGATGAGATCATACAAAAAGGAGTCGTTATAGCGTCTGATTGATATTATTTGACCCCAGTTGGGATTTCAGCTGAACCTGCACCTTATTTTACTTGCGTTCATTAAAAGAAAGAACAGTATTAGTAATAATTCTATTGAGATCGGTATCTCTCCAAGTCTGTGGTTTTCAGACTGTAGGCATAGATAGGATACTATTCCCTCACAACTGTAATCTCCATTCTCACATTATTTCTAAGTATGAACAGTATATCTAGGATAAAGGCAGCCAGATGGCTGATCCCATCCCCGTGATTCATGTATATTTTACATACTTATAATGCAACTGTTAAGGTTTTAAATTCTCTTTCCTTCTAAATATATTAAAGGTTTAAGGTACATTTTGAGTTTGATATCAGGTAGCCCCATGCCTATAGGAACATGAGTTAGTACCTTTCAACCTCTGTGTCTTCCTCTTAAGTATGCAGAGACTGAAGCCTGCCTCAGTCTATCTAAGGAGCCAATATATAATTTTATATACTTCTAACACCTAGTGAGTTATGCTTCAGAGTCTTATAAATAAGATAGCAATGTTAAATAAAAATTAGGAATGTGCAGTAATTAAATAATTCAGACATTGAAATCTCTTTAAAATGACTGCACTGAAATTATCTTTGACCTGCGAAGGATTACTTAGGTTTTTCAAAGTCTTCCTAGAGATCCCAGTTTTGCCCCAGCCCTCCTTTTACCTTTGAACTTATCAATTTCTGATGCAGATCTGGAAATTTTCTCTGAGACACCTTAGAGTCACTTTTTCTCTCTGCAAAAATTAAATGACAAATCTCAGATCAAGGAAGTACCTATGCTACCAGATAGTTTGAAAAACACTGTAGTAAACAGTTTTAAAAGACAGGTACTTAGGTGCATTTATCACAGACTTAGTTTTCTTCAGTTATAGAATGATATCATTACACATTGTTGCATAAAACATATAAAATGACACTAAACTATTCTTATTTATAATAATTTATAGCCTGAATACGTTGTGATTAGCATTCTTTTTTTTAAAATAGTTCAGAGGTCTTTTATTTTTTTACATCTCTTAGGCCATGATTTCATCGGGAATAGGGTTCCAATAGTTCAGGGTCCTTTCCATTGGTTCTCACAAAGTGGGCTTCTCTGGATGGAGCAGGCTGGTCCTTCAGTTGAACCCAAGTTTCTTTCTCTTTGGCTTCCTTCTTTTTCTGGTCATTTTCCGTCACTCCTTTCAGGAAGCTATCTCGGCTTTTAGAGTGCTTAATATGCTCAATACGCACATGAATCCTGTTGGCAAGGATCTTGTCCTTAACTTGCTTGTTCACAACAATGCCAACAGCATGCTGGGTAACATTGTAGACACTTCCATTTTTGCCATGGTAACATTTGTGGGGCATTCCTTTCTGAACAGTACCCATTCCCTTAATGTCTACAATATCATCCTTCTTGTAGATTCTCATGTATGTGGCCAAAGGAACAACTCCATGTTTCCTGAAGGGCCTAGAGAGCATGTATCGGGTACCTCTCCTCTTTCCCTTTGTGTTCCTCATTTTGGCAAATTACTGAAAGATGGCGGTTCTGGCCAAAAGGCATAATTAGCATTCTTATAAGAAAAATTATACATTGTCATTATTGGCAATATGTTTTGTATCAAGCAGGCTCATGAATAATGAAGTTTTTCTATATGATATTATAATAGCTTGTTTGAATACAGAAACTTTGAATGTAAATGAGGAAAGAAAACTTCATATTAAATACATATGCATATAGAAGTTAATACTGGTGATAAACATAATGCCAGTGAAACTAATTCCTTAAAAAAAAAAATAAAGCAGCCAGGCATTGATAGTTCACACATATAATCCTAGCTACTCAGGCATTCTGGTTCAAAGCCAGTCCAGGCAGGAAAACCTGTGACACTCTTATCTCCAATAAAATACTCAGAAAAAGCCATAGTGGCAATGTGGCTCAATTAGTAGATCACAAGCCTTTAACAAAAGAAGCTTAGGGATGGTGAGAACCCAAGCACAGTGTTTAAGCACCAGGACTGGCGAAAAAGAAAAGAAAAGGAAAGAGCAAAGCCCTTTTATTCTTCTAACTATTGGAAGAATAGAAGGTGAAAACTTTATATAAGGATGCAGCTTAAGCTGGGACAAATATTCTCAAGCATTTTGCAGTGACATCTACTGGGATCGTCCAACTCATTTTTCCATACTGTCACATTAGAAGAGTGTATCCTAAGTGATACAGAACCTCTCACTAACTTACTTGCATGCCCAAAGAGAAATAAGAACTATGCGATGTGCATAAGGAAATGCTACATGGGTATTTAGGTAAACTGCAGTGTTATCAGCTCTACTTACCTTGGTAGCTTTGATGCAGACAACCTCAGCATTGTTCTTCTGTGAAGAAGAGGCTTCCAGAGTGTTATTTATAACTTCCAGATTTGTAGAGTTCTTGCTAGCTAAAATACCAAAAAGCTTTTAATTGTCACAGTTGTCATCCTGTCAGGAAAAAGAAGCCTTCTGCAGAATTGTAATCCCTAAAGTAAAATTTGCCTCTCCCTCCACAACTATTACATTTGTTTGGCTTAGAAGTTGTCTTAGGGTAATTAAGATTTAATTATACTGGCTAGAAGAGTGAATTAAGAAAGCAAACAATTAGCCAAGTTTCCATATCTAGAGTTCCCCACTTCCTAGAACTGTATTTACTGTCAAAATTTCAAGCTGTCAATTAGCATGAGGACCAGAGTCTGGGGCACAGAATAAGTCATTCCCCACCCCCTCGGGTCCTTTTTGAAGCTCAGGAATGTAAAGTGATGATCAGCATAAAAGACTGTTTTTTCAGCAAATCGCATACAAAGACTTGAAGGAGACTAGTTATTTTGATATACTTAGGCGGTTTGGAAGGTCAAAATCTTTGCCATAAGTGTTTATTCATTCCTTGTTTACTAAACAAAAAGTAGGCCTCAAACACCAGACAGGCCCATACTTCATAAATCTACTCATGCTATCTAAAGCACCAAGAACAGTTTTCTAGTTCAAATATACCAAACAAGTCTTTGTATTACTCTATTCTCAAAGAGGAACTCTGTAGTCCCTGATGGAAAGGAATAACAAAATATGTGCACACAGGGCTGAGAGTAGAAGTAGGAACAGTGTCATTTTCTATAAGTAGGAGCAGCACTTGGCTGGCTTGTGAGGCAGTCTTCCTAGACAGCAGTCTGATAGTGTTTTTTATGTGACTTTATTTCCTTATCTAGACATGAACTTGGCATTGAAAAGAATTACAACATACTTATGCCATCAATGAAAATGGCTTTTTGAGATAAATATGATTTTGATCCTTGACTTAGATAAAGGCAATCAAGACATAGAGGGAGTTAGTATTTGGAAAATAATACAGGTAAGAGTAAGTAAATGTGAATCGAAAGGTTTAATTATTATATAAAATAATACAAATTTCTGATATAATAGAGTGCGTCTCTTTCACACTTTTATTAGGTAACATTGCTTTGAAAATTGAAAATTATTTTGTAGACACAAATGCATTTGTATACTAATATGAAAATACATGTATATATACATTCTACAGAAATATGTATATATACATTGTATATGCACCTACATATGCATACACATATTCATATGCATGAATATTGGCACATATATATGGGTACTATACACACAAATGTATGTTTTGCATTATATATTTGAAAATATATTTCTGTGAAAAATACATATCACACATACATATAGGTAGCAGTTGTACACATATGCATACATATATATACATGTATATGCATTTATATTTGTTCATGTATATTTAAAAGCTGTACAAGGAACTCATTAGTTTGACAACTAAAGTTTGTTTTATCCCCAAGACCACAGGGGCTTATTTACAAACCTAATCCTCAAAGATTCAGATTTTTTCATTGAATTTGTGAGATTATGAACAAATTCAATATTTTGATATGTAATGAAATCTACAAATAAAATAATGAACACATATTAGCTATCAGTAATATATCATATTATTTATGTTATTTCATCATATATTTACATAGTCTTCTTTATTGTTATTTATTTTTATATTTTTGAATGCTTTTATTATCTTCAAAGGGTTGTACAAAGGAGTTATTATTGACCAAAGCAGTATTACTACGATTCTTTAAAAAGTAAAAATTTAAAGTATGAAGTCTAATAGTATTTAAAGCAGAATATAGTAATATATTTTTTGGATGTTCTCTGTACTATGAAACTGTGGAAGATTATAAAAATATTTGATGAATAACTGCTGTCCTACAAAGAACCAGTGTATTGGAAGCGTTTCTCTTTATGTATTCTGTTGTGCTATAGATATAAATGAATTATATAAATGAAATGAATTTTAAACACAATTCATGACTCCTTTTCATATTTCATTGGATTTATTTTTTTGATTTTTGCAATTGTCATTGTCTAGGTGATGTACAGAGGGGTTACAGTTACATAAGTCAGGTAGTGAGTATATTTAGTTTTGAACAGTGTCACCGTTCCCTCACTTTCTTCCAGTTTTTCCTTCTCAGCCTTCCCCCTTAAATTGTATAGTTCATTTTCAACTAAGTGTCTAGTGAGTCTCACTATTGCATTTGTTCACCCCCCTGTTTCACCATTTCTGAGCTCCCCCAATTGTTTCCCAAACAGATAAACTTACATAAAAGACAAAAGGTACAGAAAACAAAAACAATGACAAAGGAGGAAAGAACACACAAAAGGAAGAACAAAAAAACCTCTCGTTTCCATTTGTTGGAATTCATTTCAATGAATATCATTTTCACCTAAGCATATCCTCCTTTGGGCTCACTGTGTGAATGTCTAGAGTTCTGTATAATTGATCATGTCAAGGTGTACTTTTTTGTCCTTTACCATCCCATGTGTGGTTTCTTGGTAAGAGGAATCAGAATATGCTACATGTGACAGAAAATGCCTGATTTCCTTGAGTTTTATATGGGGGGAAAACTGAATGCTCTGTTTGGTCCTCCCTGTCTCCCTTTGGGGACTTTTCTCTGAATATTACCTACCCCTTCTTGCACAAACTGAAATCTTCAGAAGCAAGTGGGAACCTGCCCTCCTCATAGATCATAGACATCTTAGGGCCAGGTATAGCTCCCAGAATGCCCTGAAGCTGACAACTGACCCTTAACTGGCCTGGCCCTCAGCCAGCATTCAGCACCCACTCAAGTAATAGGAAATGCAAAAATATCTAGCACTAGCTCACTACTGCTACCTATGGCAGGTTACAGTATTAAAGGACCCAGCGAGGTTTCTCCAATTCTTTCACTTAAAAAAATACGTGTGTGTGTGTGTGTGTAATTATGTATGTATGTTAACAGTTTATTTTTATTTTTCAAATTTTTATTACCAAACTGATGTACAGAGAGGTTACAGTTTCATATGTTAGGCATTGGATACATTTCTTGTACTGTTTGTTACCTCGTCCCTCATTCCCCCCTCCCTCCTCCCCCTTTCCCTTTCCCCCCATGATGTGTTCAGTTCACTTACACCAAACAGTTTTGCAAGTATTGCTTTTGTAAGTTGTTTATCTTTTTTTTACCCAGTGTCTCTCGATTTTGGTATTTCCATTCCATTTCCTAGTTCTAATACCAGTATAGACTGTTTCCAATATACTCAGATAAGATTACAGAGATAGTGTAGATACAACCACAGGAAGGTGATACAAGAACATCATCAATAGTAGAAGCTACAGATACACATGGGACGTTGAAAGTAGTTACAACTGTGATATAAAAATCGTTTCCATAACATGGAGTTCATTTCACTTAGTATCATCTTATGTAATCATAAGGGTATAGCTATTGGGCTCTTTTGATCCTCTGCTGTGACTTGCCTAAACCTGTACTAATTATTCCCAATAATGGAGACCATAGAGTCCATGTTTCTTGGGTCTGGCTCACTTCACTTCGTATAATTTTTCCAAGTCCTTCCATTACCTTACAAATGGGGCAATGCCATTCTTTCTGATAGAGGCATAAAATTCCATTGTGTATATGTACCACATTTTCCTGATCCATTCATCTACTGAGGGGCATCTGGGTTGGTTCCAGATTCTCGCTATGCTAAATTGCGCTGCAATGAACATTGTTGTGCTGGTGGCTTTACTGTGATTTTGTTTGTAGTTTTTTTGGATAGATACCCAAAAGGGGGTTGCTGGGTCATAGGGGAGTTCTATATTTAGCCTTCTGAGGAATCTCCATACTGCTTGCCAGAGTGGCTGAACAAGTTTACATTCCCACCAACAATGAAGTAGGGTTCCCTTTTGGCCATATCCCCTCCAACAATTGTTATTGTTAGTTTTCTTGATATATGACATTCTTTCTGGGGTGAGATGGAATCTCAATGTTGTTTTGATTTGCATTTCTTTTATGGCCAGTGATGTGGAGCACTTTTTCATATGTCTCTTGGCCATTCTCACTTCCTCATCAGAGAAGTCTCTTCGTAAGTCTTTAGCCCACTTGATGAGGGAGCTATTGTTTCTTTGAGGTTTTGTTTTGGAGGAAGGTAATTTTTTTAGTTCTGCATATATTTTAGATATGAGGCCTTTGTCCGTTGAATGGCTGGTAAATATCTTCTCCCAGTCTGTGGGCTTTCTGTTTATCTTGCTAGCTATGTCCTTTGCCATGCAGAAGCTCTGCAGTTTGATGCAGTCCCATTTGTCCAACCTTTCTTTGATTTGTAGCCTTTCTGGGTCTTTGTTAAGGAAGTTCTGTCCTTCACCAAGGAGCCCAAGTGTTTCTCCTACTCCTTCCTTTAGTGTTTTCAGGGTGTCTGTTTTGATTTCGAGGTCTTTAATCCATTTGGAATTGATTTTGGTGCAGGGTGATATATAAGGATCTAGTTTTAGTTTGTTGCATGTGTTGAACCAATTTTGCCAGCACCATTTGTTAAAGAGGCTATCTTTCTTCCATACTATTGTTTTAGCTCCTTTATCAAAGATTAAGTAGGCATTGTTCTGTGGGTTCATTTCTGGGTCTTCAATTCTGTTCCATTGGTCTTCAGGCCTGTTCTGGTGCCAATACCAAGCTGTTTTCATTACTATAGCTTTATAATACAGCTTGAAGTTGGGTATTGTAATTCCTCCAGCACTGTTCTTTCTGCTTAGGATTGTTTTTGCTATCCTAGGTCTTTTATTGTTCCATATGAATTTCTGGATTACTTCCTCTATTTCATTAAAAAATGGTGTTGGGATATTAATGGGTATTGCATTGAATTTGTAGATAGCCTTTGCGAATATTGCCATTTTGATTATATTAATCCTCCCAATCCAGGAGAAAGGGAGGTTTTTTCCAGTTCCTTAGTTCTGACTTAATTTTGTTTTTCAAGCTTTTAACGATCTCATCAAAGAGGTCTTTCACTTCTTTGGTTGAGGTTATTCCTAGGTATTTTATGTTTTTTGGGGCTATTGCAAAAGGAGTTGCTTTCCTGATT
Source organism: Perognathus longimembris pacificus (assembly GCF_023159225.1). Taxonomy (NCBI): domain Eukaryota; kingdom Metazoa; phylum Chordata; class Mammalia; order Rodentia; family Heteromyidae; genus Perognathus; species Perognathus longimembris. The sequence goes on along the minus strand of NC_063166.1, from coordinate 17,109,554 downwards.
TCAGCCTCGGTCTTCGGGTCGTTAGCATAGAGAAAGGCCGTTGATTTTTGAGGGTTTATTTTATATCCTCCAACTTTGCCAAAGTTTTGGATCAGCTCCAGTAGCTTGGGGGTAGAGTCTATGGGGTACTTTAAGGATCATGTCATCTGCAAAGAGAGAAAGTTTAACTTCATCTTTTCCTATTTGGATCCCCTTTATATTTTCTTCTTGCCTAATTGCTCTGGCTAGGAATTCTAGTACTATGTTGAAGAGCAGGGGAGAGAGTGGACATCCCTGCCTTGTTCCTGATTTTAAATGGAATGGCTTTAGTTTTTCACCATTTAGAGTTATGATTGCTGTTGGTTTGTCATAAACTGCCTTGATTATATTCAGGAATGTTCCCTGGAATCCCAGTTTTTCCAGGGCCTTTAGCATAAATGTGTGCTGGAATTTATCGAATGCTTTTTCCGCATCCAGAAATAAAACCATGTGGTTCTTTACCTTGCTCCAGTTGATGTGGTGGATTACACTAATTGACTTGCGTATATTAAACCAACTTTGCATCCCTGGGATGAATCCAGTTTGATCGTGGTGTATGATTTTTTTGATGACCTGTTGAAGTTGATTGGTCAGAATTTTGTTGAGAATTTTTGCATCTATGTTCATCAGGGAAATTGGTCTATAGTTCCCTTTCCGTGATGAGTCCCTGCCTGGTTTTGGGATGAGGGTTATACTGGCTTCATAGAATGTGTCTGGTAGTGTACGTTCTCTTTCAATTTCATTGAAGAGTTTGAGAAATATTGGTGTGAGTTCTGTCTTGAAGGCCTTGTAGAATTCTGCAGTGAATCCGTCTGGACCTGGGCTTTTCTTGGACGGGAGATCATTTATTGCCGTTTCTATTTCAATACTGGATATGGGTCTGTGTAGAAGGTTTAAGTCTTCTTAGTTGAGTTTGGGGATATGATTTTTTTCTAGGATATCATCCATTTCTTCCAGGTTCTCGAATTTGTTGCCATAAATGTTTGCAAAATAGTCCCTTATTATTTTCTGAATTTCGGTTATTTCTGTGGTGATGTTACCTGTTTCATCTCTTATCTTGTTTATTTGAGTGTGCTGCCTTCGTTTTTTGGTCAGGTTTGCCAGGGGTCTGTCTATCTTGTTGATTTTTTCAAAGAACCAACTCTTTGTTTTGTTGATCCTGCCGGGCCAGCCGGCAGGGGAGCAGGAATCCTGACTGAGGGGCGGCGGGGATAAGGAAAAGGAAAAATAAGGCAAGAGAAAAAAGACAAGAGACAAAGATGGGGTACGGGAGGTCTGCAGCCGCAAGGTTGAACCTCAAGACTGCAGCCCAGTTTATTCTCAACTCCCAGCTTATATGCAGTTTTGGAACCAGGGAATAGCATAGTGTTGTTAAAATTCCAGAACACAAAGAGGCTTTGAAGTTTACAACATTTGATTACAGTAAACACAAGGTAACAAAGCAATTCTGGACAGTGGCTGTGGACTTTGCCTTTAGCGTATCCTGGCGGTAACAGCACAGCCAGAGGTGATAATGAACCTAGGTGCAGGTTTGCCTCCCGACATCTTGGCGACATCGGCACAGCCAGAGGTCAGGATGAGTTTAGCTGCTAGCTCGGCTCCCGACAGTTGATTCTTTTGATGGTTTTTTTCGTCTCTAATTGATTTAATTCTGATTTGATTTTAATTATTTGCTTCTGTCTGTTGACTTGGGGTTTGGCTTGTTGTTCTCTTTCAAGGAAATTAAGGTGCTTCCTTAAATTATTGAGTTGCTTTTTCTCCAGTTTGTTGGTGTATTCACTCAGAGATATAAATTTTCCTCTGAGTACTGCCTCTGCTGTGTCCCAAAGGAGCTGGTACTTTGTGTCCTCATCTTGGTTGAATTCCATAAACATTTGAATTTCCGTTTTAATTTCTTCTATGACCCACTGATGGTTCAGCAGTGTGCTGTTTAGTCTCCATGAATTGTAGGATTTTCTGTGGTGGCTGTTTGAGTTGAGCTCTAATTTTATTCCATTGTGGTCTGAGAGAATGCAGGGAATGGTTTTGATACTTCTGAATTTGTACAGATTTTCTTTGTGCCCTAAGATGTGATCTATTTTGGAGAATGTTCCATGTGCTGTGGAGAACAATGTGTATTCTGTTGTTGCTGGGTGGAATATTCTGTAGATGTCGGTTAAGTCTAGTTGGTCTCTGCAATTATTTAGTTCTGTGATTTCTTTGTTCAGTTTTTGGCGTGTTGATCTGTCCAGAGGTGATAGTGAAGTGTTAAAGTCCCTAACTATCAATGTGTTTGGGTCTATGAGTGTTTTTAGAGTCAGTAGTGTTTGTTTGATGAAGTTGGGTGCTCCTGCATTGGGTGTGTAGATATTTAGAATGGTTATATCTTCCTGTAGGAGAGATCCCTTTACTAGTACGTAGTAGCCTTCTTTGTCTCTTCTTACCTTTTTTAATTTGAAGTCAATTTTGTCTGATACTAGGATTGCAACTCCAGCCTGCTTATGGGGACCATTTGATTGATAGACTTGATTCTAGCCTTTCACTTTTAGAAGATGTTTACTTTTGCTGGACAGATGTGTCTCTTGGAGGCAGCAGAAAGATGGATCTTGATTTTTGATCCAACTTATGAGCCTATGTCGTTTGATTGGAGAATTACTTTTATTTTAAAATATTTTATGTTCTTAGCTTTTTATTCTTCTTCCTTTCTCTACTTTTATTTACATATTTTTCTTTATTTTGTAAACAGATTTTTAAATATTTTCTTTCCCATTTTCCTTGCTTTCCCCCCCCCTGCTTATTTTTAGGTAACTATGGCTATTGAGGATGCGATCTTTACATATCTTATGTTCTGTGGCTTTCCATCTGAATAAACATCAGAGGAGAGTTCTCTTCCTTTGTAGCTCCATGTTTCCAAACAATTGCATGCCAAATATTAGAGCAGCTCTCATTTTTGTGACTTTTTTTTTACAAGTCTTGCTGGAAATATCATTTTGTCTCCCTACACAGACTCCATGGAATGATAAGGTCAAGGCCAGCTCAAAATAAAGTTAGGAAATCTTACCTCCAGAAAGGAAATATAAACAAAAAGATTGGGGGTGAATTAAATGGTAGAGCAATTGCATAGCACATGTTAAACTGAGCATGTATAATGTACAAACAACCAATGCGAAGTAGTCATTCATTGCTAAGTACAGCTGTTTAAACTCAAAGGTTCAGGGAAAATAATAAAATCTGGTAGAAGTATTCTTTAAAAAAAATATAGTGTGAACCTATTGGCCTCCATGCAAAGATTGAGTGCTATAAGCCTTTATAAAAAGTAAATGATCATTAATAACTTTTCCAAATGCCCTCCATTTAGCCTGGCACTGGTAGCTCATGCCTGTAATCTTAGCTAGTCAGAAGAATGACCACAATTCAAAGCCAGGCTGGCCAGGAAAAGTCTGAGAGATCTTTAGCTCCAATTAACCACAAAAAGCCAGAAGTGATGAGGTTCAACCCAGGTCTTCAGTTCAAGTGTCAAGACCAGCTCGCCTGCACACACACACACACACACACACACACACACACACACACACACACACTCAATCAATATTGAATTTCCAGAACTCCATATTCAACTCCAGTGCTTGAACTGTACAGTTCCTCTTTAAGAAGTGAAGAATTAGATTCTTCAAAATTAAGAAATAATCACATTTATTTTCAGAGTCTTTTATTATAAAATATTGACAACTTTGTCTATTGAGAGCCGATAAGACACTTATTAGTAATATCAGAAACAATTCACAATTGGTTTTTAAGCATAACTTATTCAATTTGAAAAAAACTGAAATTTGCATTTTAACAACTTAGGAAATGTACAAAGATGAAGCAAAGGTTTTTTTCTGTGTGTTACTTTATCTACTTCTATAAAAGTATGTTTTTTTCCTATCTCTGCCTGTATTTAACTTCAAATTAAACGTGGGGCACCTGATTTTGAATCCCATTAGTTTTGCATTGATCTTCATGGATTAAAATTTCACCATCATTTCATTCCATATGAATACAAATTGAAGTCACTGTATTCACAAATTGCCTCAAATCCAATTCTATATATTGACATTTCTGAATGTTCTCTAATGGCCAGAAAAATGCCTATATTTTGCTACCTTTTATTTAAGTGAAGTTTAGGAAATGTTTACCACTGCATTGTCTATTTTCCTATTGGAATTCTCAAAAAGTAAATACATTTGTAATCTCATTTCCTCAAAATTGAAATCCTTGGCCAAATGAATATGTTCACTTGTAATTTTTCCATAGCATAAAAAATCTTTTAATTTACCAAATCGTTTAAGAAACAATAGTTAATCTAAACACAATACATACAGTTTACAGTAGAACAAAAACAAGAACTGCAAAACAACCTCAAACACCTGCACTGATTATAGCAATATTCTAAGTTCAATGTAAGGGATTGTTAAACTTAGAAATGTAGTTTCTTTTTTCAAATTGTATCATCTCCTTCACAGAGGTTAAAAATAAAATTCACCTTTTCTTCCTTAAAATTTGCCATGACAGTTTCTGAGACATGAAGGGGGAAGACACCAATGCTACCCCGAGGCAACCCTGAGGCCACCAAACACAACTCTGATGTTTTTAACCTTAGAGTAAGTCTCCTTTGCAACACTGTCATGATAGGCCTGCTATAAGCCCAACTCTAATCTGGGGGGGGGGGGGGAACGGAACAGAGCTAGGGGCAGGAGGACTCTGGGCCTGTCAAAAATCTTCACAGGACTCCTAGGTTCCCTGAGCAGTTTTCCATGAAAGAGAGAGAGAGAGAATAAGGAATCACTAGTAGAGAAACCAGGCAGTTTGGGAGTAGATTGTGGAGGCAGCTTCCTGTAACCACGGACCGCCACAGTCCACGCAGCTAGCACACTTGTCGACCTGCATCCTATAAAGCAAAATATCAATCCTGGGTCAGGAAGATCTAGGCTAGCAGCCACATTTGCACACTCATTCCAAAATGACTCTGGTCCCTTGATCTTAAAGAGTTTATGAGAGCACAGGAGAGAAAAATGGAGAAGCAAAATCTTAGTCTATACCAAAGAATTGTCAGGATCAGATGTACACTTGACTTTTAGTGTAGATGGACATAAAGAATAACACACTGGTTTTACATCTTAGACACATTTTCTTGCATCCGTTTGCTTGTATCAGTTTGGGTTTAAAACCTGTTTTTTTTCTTTTGGCTTGGAGTCTGGTGATCAGAGTCAGGATGCCTCCAGGCTGTTCACTGTGACTCCACACACAGGCTGCAAAGAACAGTTTAACACAAGAATTAAAGTAAGTTAAAATAGTAGTCAAAAGCAAGTCATTTTGAAACCTTGATGCCAGTTTTTACATGTTTTACCAACAGACAGACAGACAGATGTACAGACAGTTGCACACAAGCTTTGGGGTGCGCTTACAATTTTTTTTTTTTAATTGGCCATGTAAGTTTTCTGGAATTCCAATGGCAAAATGATACTATTTTGCCCATATTTTAGAACCACATAGTCAGAAAAGAAAACCTTTCCTAGCAAACAAAAATTTTCACAGATTATCCGGTGAGGAAATGGAGAAGCCACATTTTGAGAAACCAGTTCAGCTCCAATGGGGAGCAGAAGTGGGATGCTATGACCAGAGAAGGTCCAGGAGATGGGAGACAGGACACGAACAGAACACAGACACATGGCATGGTGTAATGGCGGCGGAGCTGGTCAGAGCCTTGGCAGGCTCACAGCAAGACACGTTCACCTTCCAGCATTTGAATTGCAAGGCCACAGTTACAGAGTTTAGGGTGGGGGGCAGGGTTATTGGGAGCCTGTGTCTCCACATCCCTGCCCAGCCTCCAGGAATTCGGCATGCCCATTACCTGGGGGGTGGGTGGGCTTCCACCTCCAAGAGTTTTTGGAACCTTGATGGAACAAAGATGGAGCTTGCTAAAACCAATTCTATTGTCCACCACGTGGTCAATGCTAGAGAAAACAGGATTTAGCCAACAACAAGCAGAACTTAACTGAATCTCCAAGCTTAAGAAACATCAATCAAAGCAGATGTTAAACAAATATTGGTACCTTTGGAAGCTAGTACCAGCCCATCACAGGCAGGCAGGCATAGAGAGAGGCAGAAAGAGAGAGAGGGAACTGAAGGTGGGAATGAAGAGTTAAAGTAAACCCCATTTTCAGGCAGCCCCTGTTTTGTTGTCTGTTTAAACTCTTAGCAAACCCAGGGCAAGCTTATTAGGGCCCAGCCAGTCAAGAACTCTAACCACCTGGGAATGCTTAACTCTAACCACCCCCAGAATGCCTGAAGCTCTGAGCCAATCAGATTTGTACCCGTGTCCTAATCTTGCTTGCTTGAACACCTGATTGCTGTAACTTTGTTTTTTGCCTTTATAAGGTCTGTGCAATCGCAGCTCCGGGCTTCCTCCTAACCTCCGCTGTGTTGGTGGGTAGTACGAGGCTCAGGCCGCGGCCTACTTGAATAAAGTCTTGCCCTGCTTTTGCATTTCGGAACATCTGAGTCTCAGTGGCCTTCTTGGTGGTCATTTCGCGACTTGGCATAACAAGAACTCCATCTACCCGAGGGCTCATAGAAGTTATGTAAGTCCTGTAAAATACTCCAAATTTGTAAGATTGCGCTCAAACTTGAGCAGTTTTAGACTGTGCCCCTCCCATGGTAAGTGATTAGCGGAGCTGAGGAGTTAAATACTGTTATGGTATTACTCTGGTCAGCTGAAATGCAGGAGACAATCAGCAATGGGGTCATCACCCCAGTTCCTGTGTCTCGGACCGAGCGTGGAGTGTGGCCCTGAAGCCACGGCCCTGTGGCCCTATGCTACGGTCATTTGGAGTGGGGCTCAGAACTTGGCGCCAAGATTTTTAGTGTGGCCCTGCGGTAAATTGAAAAATCGGATCCGAGCCCTCGTTTAGGTGATCACTTACCCTGGGTGTGAGGGCAAATTTGTAGATTGTCGTGGTGGATAGAAGTAGAGCGCTCAGTCAGGAGAAGTTACCTGGGTGGTCGTCTGGGTGGGCTTAGGACAGCAGAATAGGTTCCAGGGGCAGCTTGGACCCCCCAGAAATGGGGGAGCAAATCCACCAGGGATCCTATCGTGGGTTCGGCACCAATGAAAGCATAGGGCATCCCAGAGGACCATGCAGAGGTAATCACAGGCAGGAGAAGGTTCATAAGGTTTATTAGTGGGGCCATAGTTCCCATGGGAGAGGGAGCTACATGGCGTCTGCACCTTATCCAGGTGGCAGCTTCTCTCTCTGGGAGGTAAAGGGGAAGTAGTTAGGTAGTGAGTAGGAGTGGCTCATTAGGTATGGGTGGATTTGGGGTTAGTGGGAGGAGCTAAGGACCTGAGGCTAGGGAAATGCTAACAATATCCATCTCAAATACAGAAATTGAGGATGATACTACTGGGAGGAAAGAAACTAAGACAAAAGTTTAGCTACTACAAAAGGTGGCTACTTCAAAGAGTGTTTACTATTAAGAACTGAGATACATCAAAGATTGTTGACAGAGGAGTAAACCAGTCAAGGCAAAACTTTACCACCTAGCTACTATTTGCTCAAGACTTTGACCAAGACTCTATTAACTGTGAAGAGACTTTCCTATTTACTGTGAAGAGACTTTCCCTAATGGCAGCTGGTCAAGCAAGTCTCCCAAGGGAGGCTTGGTACAGGGAAAGGGGAGATTCTCATGACAAAGAGTGGTTTCCTTTGGCCAGCAAACACAAAGGAACTCTTTACTGGGAATGTCTCCCCAAGGGCCTATTAGTGTGCTAATAAGGCATCAGAGTAACTGTGCCAAGGCTAAGTCCTCCACTGGTCAGAGAAATTATTCACCCACAATATTAGGAGAACCAGTCGAAGGGCTCAAATTATTATATATTATGTATCCCAGCTAATTTCTCTCTCATTGTGGTTTGAGACTCAAAATTTCCCAAATATAGTCTCTTCCATTTAAATATTTCATTCTGTAATGTTCCCATCACCAAATTCCAAAGTTTTGTGACTCATACTTACCCTGTCTGTCACCTTTGTTTTTTTTTTTTTTTTTTTTTTTTGCCAGTCCTGGGGCTTGGACTCAGGGCCTGAGCACTGTCCCTGGCTTCTTTTTGCTCAAGGCTAGCACTCTGCCACTTGAGCCACAGCGCCACTTGTGGCCATTTTCTGTATATGTGGTGCTGGGGAATCGAACCCAGGGCCTCATGTATATGAGGTAGGCACTTTTGTCACTAGGCCATATCCCCAGCCCTGTCTGTCACCTTTGTATCCTGTGTACAGACACACATAATCCAGAGTCTTTAATTTCTTTCCTATCTCAAATTTATCTACATGTTAACTTCCAGAGTATCCTTTATTTGTTCAGTATTCCAGCTGATCTAACATTTTAATAAGTATGAAAATATCCAATTCTATTTTTGGGATCTGAGTTTTATGTATTTGATGGTGATGCTTTAATAATGTAATATGTATTTTATTTTATTTTTTAAACTTTATTGTAAAGGTGATGTACAGAGGAGTTACAGTTACATAAGTCAGGTAATGAGTACATTTCTTTTTCAACAGTGTCACGAGCTCTCTCATTTTCTCCAGTTTCCAACCCCCCTCCCCAAACTGGCTCTCTTCCCCTCAAGTTGTATCATCCATTTCTAATGTAGCCTCAAGTGAGTATCACTGCTGAATTGGTTCAACCTTATCCCCACCATTTCTGTGCTTTCCCTTCTCCTCCCCCAAATCAGAGAAACTTATATACAAGACAAATAAAGGATACAGCAATAAAAAACAGTGACAAAAGAAAATAAATCAAAGAAAGAAAAAAGAATCCTAAACAGTACAATAAAATAACATCTCGTTTCCATTTCTAGATTATTTTGCTTGTTTTGTTTTATTTATTTTTTTGCCTGCTCTGGGGCTTGAACCCAGAGCCTGAGCAAAGTCCCTGGCTTCTTTTTGCTCAAGGCTAGCACTCTACCACTTGAGCCACAGCGCCACTCCTGGCTTTTTCTATAGAAATTGAACCCAGGGCTTCATGTACACAAGGTGAGCACTTTACCAGTAGGCCATATTCCCTGCCCCATTTCTAGTTTATTTTATTTTATTTTTTTTTAAATTTTTATCGTCAAACTGATGTATAGAGAGGTTACAGTTTCATACGTTAGGCATTGGATACATTTTTTTGTACTATTTGTTACCTCCTTCCTCATTCCCCACTCCCAACTGCCCCTTTCCCTTCCCCCCCATGAGTTGTTCAGTTCATTTACACCAAACAGTTCGGCATGTATACAAGGTGAGCACTTTACCACTAGGCCATATTCCCAGCCCCATTTCTAGCTTATTTTGATACACATCATTTTATATGATCACAAGCACATAGCTATTGAGCCCTTGGGCTCCTCTCCTAAGAATATCCTCCTTGGGCTGGGGATATGGCCTAGTGGCAAGGGTGCTCACCTCGTATACATTAGGTCCTAGGTTCAATTCCCCAGCACCACATATACAGAAAATGGCCACAAGTGGCGCTGTGGCTCAAGTGGCAGAGTGCTAGCCTTGAGCAAAAAGAAGCCAGGGACAGTGCTCAGGCCCTGAGTCAAAGGCCCAGGACTGGCAAAAAAAAAAAAAAGAATATCCTCCTTTGTTCTCACTGTGTGAATGCTTAGAGTGCTGTATAATTAATTATGTCCAAGTGCAATTATTTGTATTTTACTATCCATTAGGTTTACTTGTAGATATTGGCAATTCTAATTATCACAAATGAGGAAAACCATTTTCAACATCTCTTGCCATAAAAGAAATGCAAATCAAAACAACACTGAGATTCTATCTCACTCCAGTAAGAAAGGTCATTATGAAGAAAATGAACAATAACAGAATTGGGCAGGGATATGGCCAAAAGGGAACACTACTACACTGTTGCTGGGAATGTAAACTTGTTCAATGACTCTGGAAAGTAGTATGGAGATTCCTTAAATGAAAATACATTTATGACTTCTTTTGATGCATCATTTGTTATTGCCTTCATATTGGTAAATGCTATCAGCTTCAATGTTTAGAGAACCACAAAATAGTCTAGTTCTTAATTATATTGGCCTTTTTATTTTTCTTAAATTGGAACCAGAATATGTATTCATGCACAATGCATAGTTTTGCAGTGTGTGTTCAATCAAGTCTTTTTTAAGTACTTGGGCTTGAACTGAGGAACTGATGTTTGCTATGCAAGCATTTTGTGACTTTGACAATGTTTTTAGCACTTGTTTCTTTTAATGCTTTTGAAATAAGGTCTGGCATTTGCCAGGATTGATTATGGAAAGTGATCCTCCTATATTCACATCCTCAGTAGCTCAGATTACAGATCTATATCACCATTCTTGGCTTATTTTTGAGACAGAGTATCCCAGACTTTTTTGTTTTTACTTGTCTGGATTGACTTGAACCAAAATACTCTAGACTCATCTACTTAAGCCCTCACACATTACTAGAAACACAAGGATGTCATATCATGCTCCACTTTTTGTTGTGTGCTAGTCCTGGGACTTGCACTCACTACCTGGGTACTGTTCTTGAGGGTTTTTTTGTTGTTGATTTTCAAGGTTAGTGCTCTACAAGTTGAGCCATAGTTCCATTTCTGGTTTGCTTAGTGGTTAATTGAAGATAAGAGTCTCATGGACTTTCCTGCTCAGGCTGGCTTCAAACCATGATCCTCATATATCAGTCTCTTGAGTAGCTAGGCTTACAGGCAATGTGCCACTGGCAACCAGTGCTTTGCCTCACTTTCAATAGTTATGGAGGTCTCACTATTTTTATTTTTATTTTTTTTGCCTAAGCTGGCCTCAAAACACAATCTTTTTGATCTAAAACTCTGAGTACCCAGGATTACAAATGTTAGCCACTGCACTCAGTCTTCAATAAATTTTTTGTTTTACTGGAACTTGTTTAAAGGCTTGTCTTCCTAATATAGATATGCCTTGTATATTATTTATCCAAGATTCACAGCTAAAGTTCAAAACCTTGTTCCTATTATCCACCATAAAAACAAGACAAAGCAAGCACTTTCTGCATTTCTTGTTAGAATTTCAATTAGATGTAAGTGACAAAAACTTTGGAATGAAATTGAGTAGGGCTCATTAACTCTGAAATAAGAAGGGTGTATTGAGTGTTTAGAATAAATAGTTCCTTAAGTTATGATACGGTATGACTATGTGTGGCCTGGAAGTTGTCCCAAATCAGTTGTATTTTCTGGCTTCTCTATGAAAAAGTAAGAATTCAGTTGAGAAATTTAAATAAAAAGATTCTATGCATTCAGTAGGAGATAACTAAAAATAAGGAATTACACTACTGAAAGCTCTGTAAATTTAAGTGAGAGACAGGGAAGAAGTCTGAAAGCACGGATTTTCAGAGCTCATCAGTCTCACTTGTCTTTGAACTCTCCGATTTTCATAGTTTTGTTACCAGAGATAAAGAAATAGGCACATACTGTCTGCACTGATTTTTGTCAATGAAATATTACAATGAAATATTCCCAAGGCTCATATTTTAAGAAAATATGACTTAAAGTATTTCATAGTTGATAACTACAGATCAAAATGTAAAGGTAACCCTTGGTAGGATATACTCTACCTCAAATATCTGTACCAAGACAAAACAAGAACAAATTTCTAAAATTTAAAACAATAGTGAATGTGTTCAGAGACAACAGTCATTTCCTATAGATGAACCAAGATTTTCAAATAACAGTATATTTCTCAAGGCCCACACTCTTGTCATTAGGCCATATTCCCAGCCCCCATGTGTATTTCTCAAAAGAAACCATGAACCCAAGACCAACTTCTACTAATCACCTTCCTCTATAAAATCCCTGTGCTACCTAGAGGTACACAGTAACACTGGGGTATTATTGTTGATTCAGAACTAGCAACCATACCTTTCTGAAAAGTCTAAATAAGTTTCCTTCTTCCAGATCTGAAGGACAATGAAAAGTTGATATGTAGATTAACATGACGCATTTTTGGTAGCATAACTGAATGGGAATCTGGCCTCACTTTCCCTGAAATGGTTAAAACATTGAATGTTGACTCATAACCAGAGAATTGACTGGTGATCTTTGTTAGTGATCAAGCCATATTTCTGTTTACTAGATTTTTCCTGTGAATTTTCTCTGTATGAAGATCATTCACGTCTCTAGTAAAGGTTACTGAATTCTTTTACAGGTATGCAAGTAACAGACGATACAACTAGTCAATTATACAATTCTTTGTGATCCGGAGTATTGGGATTATTGTCTATTTCTCTAACCACACAGCAGTATATTAATGTCCACATTTTCCCTATCGCCCTGGTATTGAATTAACCCATAGTGTTTATTATTTTGTTCCAACAGGAAAGACCCAACACAGAGCTGGTCTAGATTGTTAGGACAATGTATCATCATAAAGTTATTGCCTCAGCCATGACACAGGGTTTGTCTCCTACATTAAAATCATTGATGAACAGATTTTACATGGTAAATCATCTAAAGAATACCAATTTTTCCAAGGCTCTGGCATATTTCCCCTAGGATATAATATGAATATTCTTATATTTCATCTTTACTTACTGCAGAAAAATTTGGTTCAACCAAAATAAAGTTAAGATGAAATACTGTGAACAAACCCATTTGTCTAATTTGCTGTCACCTTCATCGTTATTGGAAAATGGGTCATGAATCACTAGGCTCACAAACATTAACAATAAAGCTACTTTATAAAGGATGCAGAAAATAAGATTTCTGTTTCACTTTGGATGTCTATGAGTTCCAGGTCAATTCAGACAAACAGGCCAAAAAGGTCATTGTCTGAGAAGAAATAACTGAGAAAAACTATTTTATGTGGTTTTGTTTGTCATCCAGAATAACAGAACTGAGAAATCAATTGGCTAAAAGAATGAATGGTATAGAGATAGTTAGTATCTTTCCCTTCAATGCACCCCAAAACATTCAATCAGATGTCCATTTCTGTGAATTAACACAAATGGACTGAGAAATGCAAAACCAAGAGTTAAAATTTCTTGACTAACTTTTGGTATGGAATTGTACTCTGAGGAGGAGAGTAAATAGAAACATAGCAAGCAGTCTGCGAAATAAAAGAAAAGAAAACAAAGCATTAGTTGGAGAATACTTTCAGCAGCTTTCATTTCAGGGGGAGTTTTGTAGAGAAACTTGGAGTTTTGAAGATATTGAACTCGCTGGTGGTGCTTGCGGAGAAGAAATACCATGTAGCCACTGGCCACAGCCATGGTACCCTGAAACACAGCATCTCTCACAATCATGAAAGTGAGAGAAATATTGTTTAGTTCGGGACTTGCTGGTTGAGTAGTACAATAGACGTCAGTTTCAAAGTGAGATGAATTCATGTCGGTTATGATGATAATATTTAGCAAGCTCATGCTAATGAAGCAATTGAGAATCCAAAAGAAAAGCAACAAGAGAAAGATATGCCATGCAGACCTTGGCTTGAGCCTCCTCCACACAGAAGCTCTGGGGCTGATGGTGCTGGCCTGGACCACTGTGAGGAGACTGCTGGTGCAGATGGAAAGGCCCCGAGACACCCTCTCCAGGTAAAGGGTAATTCTGCACCCTGTAACACTTAGAAAATAATTCAACCCAAAAGCTGCTATTGTCTTTGGCAATCCTTTGGTAAGAAGCAACATGGTATTTGTCAGAACCAAATGGATGAGAATCAATTGTGCACAGTTCTTCTCAATACCTCCCCCTGAACTGTACATAAAATTCACAAAAACAGACATATTCCCTAAAATGCCAAGTCCTGTTACAAGGAGGAAAAACAGTGCTGTGAGAAGCTGCAAACCCATTTGTTTCTTCATAGGAAGAGAAACTTGCATCCACCAGTCACCCTTTGGAAGTTTGCATCGGTAATGATCCTATCTACATCTGCAAAAGTTCAGATTATAAAACTTGTGTATTGTACATGGGGCAACAAAGATAGATAGATAGATAGATAGATAGATAGATAGAGAGATAGAGAGATAGATAGATAGATAGATAGATAGAGAGATATCTGTAGTTTTCTCACAGAACCCTATTCTTTTCTCTGAGGTTCTTTTCATAACTTAGGTAGTTTCAAATGCCTTCTGATGCCCTATATGCAAATAACTAATCTTCTATGTCATATGAGGAGAAACAATCTAAGGGTTCAAATGATTACATATTATGTATACCATCTAAGTTCTCTCTCATCATGCTTTAACTGAACCTCATTTTACCAAATACAGTTTTTCCCACTTCAAAATTTCATTCCATGATATTCTCATCACTAAATTCCAAAATTTTGTGGCCTATACTTAAACTGTCTGTCTTCTTCATGCCTCATGTACAGGAACACGTAATCCAGAGGCTTCAATTTCTTCATATCTCAAACTTAGCTACATCTTAATTTCCAGAGGGTCTTTTATTTTGTTCAGTATTCCAATCTGTCTCACAGTTTAATGAGTATGAAAATATCCAGTTCTATTTTGGGGAACCCAGCTTCATGTATTTGATGGTGATGTCTTAATAGTGCAGTGTTGTATTTTTAAACTCCACACTAACCCTGTCATTTCAGTGCTTGAAAAACAGTTTCTTTTTTCTTTTTGTATTTTTCAATATCAAGTTACACTACATACAATTTCAATATAAGACCTAGCATTTAAGCATAGTGGAGCAAAGAGGTCTAGAACCAACTTTCTTGTCTGCAAATTCATATGCTCAACTTGCTACAGCCAGAGAAGAGCCATGCAGGAATCCTAGGATTCTAAATAAGAATATCTCCAGGAAATGTCTAAGTTCCATTGAGTTACCTCAGAGGCTCCTAAAGCAAAGCTGGTCAGAACTGGATGTGATGGTGTGTGGCAAGGCAGAATGGCAGAAAATATTTGCTATGGACTGTCAGGAAACAAGGGGAATTTAGGAATCTTTAACAATAGCTTCGTGGAACAAAGGAGTTTGGGATATAATTGCTGTCAGATAAGATCATACAAAAAAGAGTCATTTAGCATCTGATTGATATTATATGACCCCAGGGGGGATTTCAGCTGAACCTGCACCTTTTTGTACTTGCGTTCATTAAAAGAAAGGACAGTATTAGTAATAGTTGTATTGGGATTGGTATCTCTTCTCCAAGTCTGTGGTTTTCAGACTGTAGGCATAGATAGGATACTATTCCCTCACAACTGTAATCTCCATTCTCACATTATTTCTAAGTATGAACAGTATATCTAGGATAAAGGCAGCCAGATGGCTGATCCCATCCCCGTGATTCATGTATATTTTACATACTTATATGTAAACTTATATGCAACTGTCAAGGTTTCAAATTCTCTTTCCTTCTAAATATATTAAAGGTTTAAGTTACATTTCGAGTTTGATATCAGGTAGCCCCATGCCTGTAGGAACATGAGTTAGTACCTTTCAACCTCTGTGTCCTCCTCTTAAGTATGCAGAGACTGAAGCCTGCCTCAGTATCTAAGAAACCAATATATAATTTTATATACTTCTAACACCTAGTGAGTTATGCTTCAGAGTCTTATAAATAGGCTAGCAATGTTAAATAAAAATTAGGAATGTGCAGTAATTAAATAATTCAGACATTAAAATCTCTTTAAAATGACTGCACTGAAATAATCTTTGACCTGCGATGGATTACTAATGTTTTTCAAAGTCTTCCTAGAGATCCCAGTTTTGCCCCAGCCCTCCTTTTACCTTTGAACTCATCAATTTCTGATGCAGATCTGGAAATTTCTCTGAGACCCCTTAGAGCCACTTTTTCTCTCTGCAAAAATTGAATGACAAATATCAGATCAAGGAAGTGCCTATGCTACCAGATAGTTTGAAAAACAGTGTAGTAAGCAGTTTTAAAAGACAGGTATTGCATGAGGTAGAAACGTTTGTTCAGTATACTCATTACTCTTTCCCTGATCATAGGATTTTGATGCAACATCACAGCAGTTTCTGGTACCTGAACTGGTTTCTATCGTTACCTCATACAGCACAGAAATCTAAGTAATTCAGAAAGGAGGGAAGAGGCCTGGTCTAGCCTATGATGGTATGGATTAGATAGATGCTGCTAGAACGCTGCCTTCAGGCCTTGCCAGTCCTGTATTCCTTTAAGCAAACAAAAAGTCTTCCTTATTGGGCTTAAGCCACATGCAACTGGAAATCCTTCTTGTTCTCAAGCAGGAATTTGTGGTTTCAGACTTTTCCAGACTGAAATCCTACCTATCTATACCCTGAATTGAGTTAAACAACAGTTGAGAGAGTCCAAAGCAAAAATTAAAGTAAATTGTGATTAATGTAACTTACCATGTTTACTTTGTGCATGCATTTGTTGGGAAATGAAGTCAGAATAATTTATCTGAATCTAATGGTATTATTTCACAGGCTAATCCAGTTTGTATTTGGGTTAAAATACCAAAGGGAAATATTGAACTACAGAGTTTAGTTTTTCTTAATTAAAAATAGTCTTCTATTAATGTAGTGTTACATATCTTTCAAATTTTAGGATTTAGGTTTAAGATGTATTAAGATTTTCCTGTAAACTCATTGCACAAACTGGAATTACTTTACAAAAAGCTTAGGGAATGAAAATGTAATTTGTTAAATGCATTGAGTATTGTAAATAAAACAAACCTTTTTTATTTATTTTTTTTTTTGCCAATCCTGGGCCTGAGCACTGTCCCTGGCTTCTTTTTGCTCAAGGCTAGCACTCTGCCACTTGAGTCACAGCGCCACTTCTGGCCATTTTCTGTATATGTGGTGCTGGGGAATTGAACCCAGGGCTTCAAGTATACAAGGCAAGCGCTCTTGCCACTAGGCCATATCCCCAGCCCCAACAAACCATTTTTGTTTTGTTTAAAAAAATAAAATAAAAGAGAGATACTTTGGTGCCTTTATCACAGACTTTGTTTTCTTCAGTTATAGAATGATATCATTACACATTGTTGCATAAAACATATAACTTAAATCCAAAGTATTCTTATTTGTAATAATTTATAGCCTGGATGAGTTATGATTAGCATTCTTGTTTTATAGTTCAAAAGTTTTTTTTTATTTTTTTACATCTCTTAAGCCATGAATTCATAGGGAATAGGTTCCAATAGTTCAGGCTCCTTTCCATTGGTTCCCCACAAAGTGGGCTTCTCTGGATGGAGCAGGCTGGTCCTTCAGTTGAACCTAAGTTCCTTTCTCTTTGGCTTCCTTCTTTTTCTGGTCATTTTCCTTCACTCCTTTCAAGAAGCTATCTTGGCTCTAAGAGTGCTTAATATGCTCAATACGCATATTAATCCTCTTGGCAAGGATCTTGCCCTTAACTTGCTTGTTCACAATAATGCCAACAGCATGCTGGGTAACATTATAGACCCTTCCAGTTTTGCCATGGTAACGTTTGTGGAGCATTCCTTTCTGAACAGTACCCATTCCCTTAATGTCTACAATACCATCCTTCTTGTAGATTCTCACGTGTGTGGCCAAAGGAACAACTCCATGTTTCCTGAAGGGCCTAGAGAACATGTATTGGGTAGCTCTCCTCTTTCCCTTTGTGTTCATCATTTTGGCAAATTACTGAAAGATGGTGGTTCTGGCCAAAGGCATAATTAGCATTCTTATAAGAAAAATTGTACATTGTCATTATTGGCAATAGGTTTTGTGTCAAGCAGGCTCATGAATAATGAAGTTTTTCTATATGATATTATAATAGCATGTTTGAATACAGAAACTTTGAATGTAAATAAGAAAGAAAATGTCATATTAAATGCATATGCATATAGCAGTTAATAATGGTGATAAGCATAATGCCAGTGAAACTAATTCCTTAAAAAAAAACACAACCCCCCCACCCAAAAAAAAAAAAAAAACGGCCAGGCATTGGTAGCTCACACCTATAATCCTAGCTACTCAGGCATCTGAGATCTGAGGATTCTGGTTCAAAGCCAATCCAGGCAGGAAAACCTGTGACACTCTTATCTCCAATAAAATACTCAGAAAAAGCCATAGTGGCAATGTGGCTCAATTGGTAGATCACAAGCCTTTAACAAAAGAAGCTTAGGGATGGTGAGAACCCAAGCACAGTGTTTAAGCACCAGGACTGGCGAAAAAGAAAAGAAAAGAAAAGAGCAAAGCCCTTTTATCCTTCTAACTATTGGAAGAACAGAAGGTGAAAACTTTATATAAGGATGCAGCTTAAGCTGGGACAAATATTCTCAAGCATTTTGCAGTGATATCTACTGGGATCGTCCAACTCATTTTTCCATACTGTCATATTAGAAGAGTGTATCCTAAGTGGAACAGAACCTCTCACTAACTTACTTGCATGCCCAAAGAGAAATAAGGCCTATGCGATGTGCATAAGGAAATGCTACATGGGTATTTAGGTAAACTGCAGTGTTACCAGCTCTACTTACCTTGGTAGCTTTGATGCAGACAACCTCAGCATTGATCTTCTGTCAAGAAGAGGCTTTGAGAGTGTTATTTATAACTTCCAGATTTGTAGAGTTCTTGCTAGCTAAAATACCAAAAAGCTTTTAATTGTCACAGTTGTCATCCTGTCAGGAAAAAGAAGCCTTCTGCAGAATTGTAATCCCTAAAGTAAAATTTGCCTCTCCCTCCACAACTATTACATTTGTTTGGCTTAGAAGTTGTCTTAGGGTAATTAAGATTTAATTATACTGGCTAGAAGAGTGAATTAAGAAAGCAAACAATTAGCCAAGTTTCCATATCTAGAGTTCCCCACTTCCTAGAACTGTATTTACTGTCAAAATTTCAAGCTGTCAATTAGCATGAGGACCAGAGGCTGAGGCACAGAATAAGTCATTCCCCATCCCCTCGGGTCCTTTTTCAAGCTCAGGAATGTAAAGTGATGATCAGCATAAAAGACTGATTTTCAGCAAAACGCATACAAAGACTTGAAGGAGACTAGTTATTTTGATATACTTATGCGGTTTGGAAGGTCAAAATCTTTGCCATAAGTGTCTATTCATTCCTTGTTTACTAAACAAAAAGTGGGACTCAAACACCAGACAGGCCCATACTTCATAAATCTACTCATGCTATCTAAAGCACCAAGAACAGTTTTCTAGTTCAAATATACCAAACAAGTCTTTCTATTACTCTACTCTCAAAGAGGAACTCTGTAGTCCCTGATGGAAAGGAATAGCAAAATATGTGCACACAGGGCTGAGAGTAGAAGTAGGAACAGTGTCATTTTCTATAAGTAGGAGCAGCACTTGGCTGGCTTGTGAGGCAGTCTTCCTAGACAGCAGTCTGATATTGTTTTTTATGTGACTTTATTTCCTTATCTAGACGTGAACTTGGCATTGAAAAGAATTACAACATACTTATGCCATCAATGAAAATGGCTTTTTGAGATAAATATGATTTTGATCCTTGACTTAGATAAAGGCAATCAAGACACAGAGGGAGTTAGTATTTGGAAAATAATACAGGTAAGAGTAAGTAAATGTGAATCGAAAGGTTAAATCATTATATAAAATAATACAAATTTCTGATACAATAGAGTGCGTCTCTTTCACACTTTTATTAGGTAACATTGCTTTGAAAATTGAAAATTATTTTGTAGACACAAATGCATTTGTATACTAATATGAAAATACATGTATATATACATTCTACAGAAATATGTATATATACATTGTATATGCACCTACATATGCATACACATATTCATATGCATGAATATTGGCACATATATATATGGGTACTATACACACAAATGTATGTTTTGCATTATATATTTGAAAATATATTTCTGTGAAAAATACATATCACACATACATATAGGTAGCAGTTGTACACATATGCATACATATATATACATGTATATGCATTTATATTTGTTCATGTGTATTTAAAAGCTGTACAAGGAACTCATTAGTTTGACAACTAAAGTTTGTTTTATCCCAAAGACCACAGGGCCTTATTTACAAACCTAATCCTCAAGGATTCAGATTTTTTCATTGAATTTGTGAGAATATGAACAAATTCAATATTTTGATATGTAATGAAATCTACAAATAAAATAATGAACACATATTAGCTATCAGTAATATATCATATTATTTATGTTATTTTATCATATATTTACATAGTCTTCTTTATTGTTATTTATTTTTATATTTTTGAATGCTTTTATTATCTTCAAAGGGTTGTACAAAGGTGTTATTATTGACCAAAGCAGTATTACAAAGATTCTTTAAAAAGTAAAAATTTAAAGTATGAAGTCTAATAGTATTTAAAGCAGAATATAGTAATATATTTTTTGGATGTTCTCTGTACTATGAAACTGTGGAAGATTATAAAAATATTTGGTGAATAACTGCTATCCTACAAAGAACCAGTGTATTGGAAGCATTTCTCTTTATGTATTCTGTTGTGCTATAGATATAAATGAATTATATAAATGAAATTACTTTTAAACACAATTCATGACTCCTTTTCATATTTCATTGGATTTTTTTTTGATTTTTGTAATTGTCATTGTCTAGGTGATGTACAGAGGGGTTACAGTTACATAAGTCAGGTAGTGAGTATATTTAGTTTTGAACAGTGTCACCGTTCCCTCACTTTCTTCCAGTTTTTCCTTCTCAGCCTTCCCCCTCAAATTGTATAGTTCATTTTCAACTAAGTGTCTAGTGAGTATCACTATTGCATTTGTTCACCCCCCCCCCCCCGTTGCACCATTTCTGAGCTTCCCCAATTGTTTCCCAAACAGATAAACTTACATAAAAGACAAAAGGTACAGAAAACAAAAACAATGACAAAGGAGGAAAGAACACACAAAAGGAAGAACAAAAAAACCTCTTGTTTCCATTTGTTGGAATTCATTTCAATGAATATCATTTTCACCTAAGCATATCCTCCTTTGGGCTCACTGTGTGAATGTCTAGAGTTCTGTATAATTGATCATGTCTAGGTGTACTTTTTTGTCCTTTACCATCCCATGTGTGGTTTCTTGGTGGGAGGAATCAGAATATGCTACATGTGACAGAAAATGCCCGATTTCCTTGAGTTTTATATGGGGGGAAAACTGAATGCTCTGTTTGGTCCTCCCTGTCTCCCTTTGGGGACTTTATTCTGGATATTACCTACCCCTTCTTGCACAAACTGAAATCTTCAGAAGCAAGTGGGAACCTGCCCTCCTCATAGATCATAGACATCTTAGGGCCAGGTATAGCTCCAGAATGCCCTGAAGCTGACAACTGACCCTTAACTGGCCTGGCCCTCAGCCATCATTCAGCTCTCACTCAAGCAGTAGGAAATGCAATAGTGTCTAGCTCTAGCTCACTACTGCTACCTATGGCAGGTTACAGTATTAAAGGACCCAGCGAGGTTTCTCCAATTCTTTCACTTAAAAAAATACGTGTGTGTGTGTGTATGTATGTATGTATGTTAACAGTTTATTTTTATTTTATTTTATTTTTCGAATTTTATTACAAAACTGATGTACAGAGAGGTTACAGTTTCATACATTAGGCATTGGATACATTTCTTGTACTGTTTGTTACCTCGTCCCTCATTCCCCTCTCCCTCCTCCCCCTATCCCTTTCCCCCCATGATGTGTTCAGTTCACTTACACCAAACAGTTTTGCAAGTATTGCTTTTGTAGTTGTTTATCTTTTTTTTACCCTGTGTCTCTCGATTTTGGTATTCCCATTCAATTTCCTAGTTCCAATACCAGTATAGACGGTTTCCAATATACTCAGATAAGATTACAGAGATAGGAAACACTGATATTTTCAATGCCTTTTTGCCCACTGAGCCTGCCAACATTCAGGCAGATGTTCATCTCTATGAATCAGTACAAACAGACTGAGAAATGGATAACCCAGGGTTGGTAATTCTTGAACATGTACTAGTATGGAAATAGGCTCTGAGGCAGCAATTAAATATAAAGACAGCAAGCATTCTGTCAAATAAAAGAAAAGAAAAGAAAGCATCAGAAGAACACTTTGAGCAGCTTTCATCTCAGGGGGAGTTTTGTAGTGAAGCTTGGAGTTTCGAAGATATAGAACACGCTGGTGGTGCTTGTGGAGAAGAAATACCATGTAGCCACTGGCCACAGCCATGACTCCTGGAGACACGGCATCTCTCACGGCCATGAAAGTGACAAAAATATTGTTTATTTTGAGATTTCCTGGTTGAGTAGAACAATAGAGGTCACTACTAAAGTGAGATGAATTCATGTCAGTTATTCTGATAACATTTAGCAAGCTCATGCTAATGAAGCAATTGAGAATCCAAAAGAAAAGCAACAAGAGTAGGACGCGCCACACAGACCTTGGCTTGAGCCTCCTCCACAAGGAAGCTCTGGGGCTGATGGTGCTGGCCTGGACCACTGTGAGGAGGCTGCTGGTGCAGATGGAAAGGCCCAGTGACACCCTCGCCAGGTAAAGGGTAATTCTGTAGCCCATAGCACTTAGAAGATAATTCAACCCAAAAGCTGCTATTGTCTGTGGCAATCCTTTGGTAAGAAGTAACATGCTATTTGTGAGAACCACATGGATGAGAATCAATTGTGTATTTGTCTTCTTAGTTCCTCCCCGTGAACTGCACGTATAATTCACAAAAACAGACATATTTCCTATAATCCCAAATCCGGTTAGAAGAAGGAAAAGCAGCGCCTTGAGGAGTTTCAATACGATCTATTACTAAAAAACAAAACAAAACAAAAACAAAAACAAAAAACCATCTATTACTTCATAGGCAGAAAACTTGAATCCAATGGACATTTAAAAGAATGCCTCAGTAATAATCATGTACATATCTTCAAAATATTTCACATTATAACAGTTACGATATACTTTTGGTGCACACACATGTGCAGAATACATAGAACTTATTTCTTTTCCTGTGGCACTTATTGTACTTTCTGCAGTTTCAAATGTTATCTTGATATCCAATTTGTAAAATTTAAAATTCTTCCTTCATGTTAGCAAAACCAAACTAGTGTTCAAATCATTATGAATTGTTATCCCACCAAAGTTCAACCTCAACATGGTTATGTTGAACTGCAATTTTTTTCCATAATTACTTCCTTAAGTTTTTTTTAATTGTATCATGTTTCTATCATCAAATTTCAAAAGTGTATGACTCATTCTTTACCTGTCTTTTTTCTCTTCCATATATACCTTGGATAGACATATAATCCTGTTTCTTCAATTTCTTCTACATTTCAAATTTACCTAAATTTAAATTTCACAACTTTATTTTGCTCAGTATTCTACTTGATCTCACTTTTAAAGTTAGGACTAGGGTACTCTTTCTTAGCTTTTTACTTACTGCTGGAACTCTATAACTTTAACCACACTTCAGCTTCAGGTTCTTTGCCAGTATTTGGAGATATGAGTATCTGGACTTGCTCTTCCAGGGCTGGAATCATAATCCTCAGATCTCAACCTCTTGAATAACTTGAACTATGGGCATGAGCCACCAGTTTCTGGTTCTTTATCATATTTGGACGAGTATGATTCAAAGTTTCATTCAAAGATAGATTCAAAGTTTATGTGTTTGAGGCTATCTTAGTAGTTTTAGAGGGGCGTGTGTGTGTGTGTGTGTGTGTGTGTGTGTGTGTGTACTTAGGTATTAAGGCTTCTCTCTCTATTTATTTGTTAAACATTAAAGGTTTTCTTTATATTTTCTTGTTCCAAAGATCCCTGGCAGCATGGACTGTGAGAATGTAGGTGTTTGCCTGGGTTTGGTAGCAGGTAGCCAACATGAATGTGTGTGTCAGTTTGTGCCTCTGTTTCCTCCTTGAAATGTACAGATAATAAAGATTGCTTCAATGAATTTAAGCAAAACATATTAAATGCATAAGCATCTAGGAAATAGGCAACATAAAAGAAAATGATGGTCTGTTTTGAAATACAGAAATGTAAAAAAAGTGAAGTGAGTATGTTTTATGAAAGCTAATAATTATGAGAGGCATAATGACGATGAAACTGGAATCTAAAGACAAAAACAAATCTCTTCTGTCATTCTAAGTTTTGGAACAACACAAAGACTCACCTTGAACTGCCCTTGTAGTTTAAATATTACCTATTGTTCTATACATTCTACTGTCAAAGAGGAAATTTGTAGTCCCTGACAGAAAGGAATGGCAAAATATGTGCACCCATGGCTGAGATTAGAAGTGAAATTAGTGAAAAGAGCATTATTTCCCAGAAGTGTGAACAGCACCTGGCTGGCTTGTGAAGTAGCCTCCTAGCTAGTTTTTTAACTGTCTTTCATATGACTTTATTACCATTACCTAGAAGCAAATTTGGCATAAAAAAGTGGTTCAAAACACTATAAATGAAAATATATTTTGAGATTTGTTTGGGTTTTTCAAACTATTTTTGTACTGTATTTTTTTCTTGTCTTTTCTTTTTGGGTATGAGAGATTGAACTCAGGACATTGCCCTTCCTAAGCAAGGGCTTTGCCACTGAGCTACAACTGAGCCCGAGATAAATATAATTTTGATCCTTGATTTTGTATATAGCAATCAAAGCACAGAAGTTAATATTTGGAAAGATATGTATGTAAGTATAAGGGCCTGTTTAAATTAAAGAAATAATTTCCACCAGGCTCCAGTGATTCATGCCTGTAATTCTACTCAAGAGCCTGAGGTCTAAGGATCACAGTTTGAAACCAAGCCCAGGCCAAAGGGAGAAAAACTGTGAAACTCCTATCTCTAATTAAGCACCACCCACACCAAAAAAAAAAAAAAAAGAAAAAGAAAAAAAAAGCTAGAAGTAAAGCTGTAGCTTAAGTGGTAAAGCACTAGTGTTGAGCATAAATGCTCACAGACAGCACCCAGGCTCTGTTTTCAAGTCTCAGGATGTCGGGCAGGGGAGGGGGCGAGGGAGAATTTTAACTTTAGAAACCCGATCCTCATCTTTTCTTTCTTTTTTTTTTTTTTTTTTTTTTTTTTTTTTGCCAGTCCTGGGCCTTGGACTCAGGACCTGAGCACTGTCCCTGGCTTCCTTTTGCTCAAGGCTAGCACTCTGCCACTTGAGCCACAGCGCCACTTCTGGCCGTTTTCCATATATGTGGTACTGGGGAATTGAACCCAGGCTTCATGTATACAAAGCAGGCTCTCTTGCCACTAGGCCATATACCCAGCACCCGATTCTCATCTTGTCATTGGATTATTTTATTTAAAAATTAAACGTTCTCTTTTAGACACATACATATTCATATCTACATATACATACAAACATACATGAATACATACATTAATTCACTGTGTACATAATAAACATATCTATTTAAAAGTTATACAATACTCTTGTTGGTTGGGCAACTCAGCTGTTGTTGTTTTGTTTTTTATCCAAGACCTCAAAGTTGTGTTTACGAATGTAATCCTCAAGGAAAATAGTACCATTTCCTCCATTCAATTTTCTTCATAGAACTTGCCAGAGAATTGGCAAGTTCAAAATATTTTAAAATGTAATGATATTTAAGTGTATTTTTAATTAATTTTAAAAGTATAAAACAGGGGCTGGGGATATGGCCTAGTGGCAAGAGTGCTTGCCTCAAATACATGAGGCCCTGGGTTCAATTCCCCAGCACCACATATACAGAAAATGGCCAGAAGTGGTGCTGTGGCTCAAATGGCAGAGTGCTAGCCTTGAGCAAAAAGAAGCCAGGGACAGTGCTCAGGCCCTGAGTCCAAGCCCCAGGACTGGCCAAAAAAAAAAAAAGGTATGAAAACAGCCAGGTAGCAGTGGGTCCACCTGTTAGTCAGGAGGCTGAGATCTAAGTATGGAGTTTTGAAGCCAGTCCACACAGAAAAGTCTATGAGATTCTTCTCTCCAATTAACAACCAAAAAGCCTGAAGTGGAGCTTGGCTTAAGTGGTAAAACATCAACCATGAGTGAAAAATCTAAGGGATAGCATTCAGGACTGAGTTCAAAAGCCAGACTGTCACAAAAAAAGTTATGAAGAATAATAGTATGTAAAATTCAATAGGATAATATCCGTAATTGGATAGTCTCTACATTATGAATTTCTCAAAGAACACCAAAAACCTTTTCTTTTATATTTGTAGTTTCCTCCTTCCAAAGAACCCCTTTTTTCGTAGACATGCCAATAACAACTTCATCTTTCCTGTTATATTTTCTGGTGTGTTATGGATTTGAATGGATTTTGTAAATGAAGTTAATTTGGGACACAATTTATAGCTTGTTTAGATATATCATTTATTACATTGCCTTTATACTACTTGATGCTATCAGTTTCTATATTTAGAAATGTACAACACATTCTGGTTCTTTTTACAAGTTTAACTTTATTTTCTTGTAAAGGTGATGTACAGAATGGTTATAGTTACATAATTGAATAATCAGTACATTTCTTGTCCAATATTGTTACCACTCCTTTTCCCTGTGCCACTACCCTGATTCCTCCACCCCCAAGTTGTAATTTTTATTTCCAATCTAGTGTCTGTGAGTATCACTGTTGTATCCATTCTGGTTCTTCTTCTTTTTTAATTTAATTTAATTGTCAAGGTGAAGTATAAAGGGATTACCGTTACATGCATAAAGTAGTGAGTACATTTCTTGTCAAACTTGTTACCTCCTCCTTGACTTTTCTCCCAACTTCCCTCTTTCCCAGTTCCCCAGCCACCAAGATATACAGTTAATTTCCAACATATTGTCTTGTGAGTATTGCTGTTGCACTGGTTTGCCTTTTTATTATTATTATTATTATTATTATTATTACTATTTTCTAGTCTTGGGGCTTGGACTCAGGGGCTGAGACTGTCCCTGGCTTCTTTTTGCTCAAGGCTAGTGCTCTACCACGAGTCACGGCACCATTTCCAGCTCTTCCTGTATATGTGGTGCTGAGGAAGTGAACCCAGGGCTTCATGCAGGCTAGGTAAGCACTCTACTACTAGTCCACATTCCTATCCCTGCCTTTTATTCTTTTTTCACCATTTTGATGTTCCACTTCCCTTCCCTAATCAGATCAACATATACAATACCCAGGGTACCAAAATCAAATACAGTGACAATAGGGACTAAACCATAGGGAAGAAAAACTCAAGAGAAAAGAAATAACTTCACATGGTACATTAAAAATAATAACAACAATGAAAAATCTCTTGTTTCCATATCTTGGTGTTCATTTTGCTTAGTATCATGTTCTGGTTCTTAATTGATGATTTACTTTAATTTTTCTTAAATTGGAAACAAAATGTATATTTGTATATAATGTGTAGTTTTGGCAAGTGTTGGATCAAGTCATTATCTTTAATAATACTGAAGGTTGAATTCAAGATCTAGTGCTTTTTAATCAACTGTTTTATCACTTGAGCAATGCTTCGAGCAGTTTTTGCCTTTAGTGTTTTTGACACGATAATTTTCCAGGGCTGAGCATGGACTCTGACCCTCCTAGATTCACTTCCTGAGTGACTAGGAACACTAGTCACTAGGCTTACACTATACCTGTGTGAATGTCTGTAGACCTGTAATTCAGCATGTCGCAATGTATTTTTCTTTTCTTTTAACACCCAGTGTGTCTACTTGTGGATTTAGGCACATTCTAGTTGCCACAAATGAGGGAAACCATGCAACCCATTTTATTAAGGCATGGCTTACTTCTTTTAATATAATTTGTTCCATGTCTTTCCATTTCCTTATGAATGGTACAATATCTTTCTCTCTGATGGATGAGTAGAATTCCATTGTGTATGTATACCACATTTTCTTGAGCCATTCATCCACTGAGGGGCATCTGATAAAGGCCTCATATCTAAAATATACTCAAAGCTCAAAAAATTAACCCCCGCAATATTCTCAAAGAAACAGTAGCCCAATTAACAAATAGGCTAAACACTTAAGGAGAGACTTCCTAGAAGAACAAGAATGACCAATAGACTAACAAAGAAATGTCCAAAATCTCCAGCCATAAAAACAGTGGAAATTTAAAAAAAAATTTGAAATTCTACCTCACCTCATTAGAATGGCCATTATCAAGAAACTAACAATAACAGATGCTGGCAGGGATGTGGCCAAAGAGAAACTCTACAACACTACTGGTGAGGATGTAAGCTTATTCAACTATTCTGGAAAACAGTATGTTAGTTTGTCAAAAGACGAAACATAGAGCTTCCCTCTGATGCAGTAATTCCACTCCTGGGCATTTATCCAGTAGAACACAAACAAGTCCACACTAAAGCTACCAGCACAACCATGTTCATTGCATTATTGCTTACCATAGCCAAGATATTGAAATCAATTCAAATGCCTCTCAGTGGACAAATGATTTATTAATTTTATTTATGTATCTTTATTTACTCTTTAGTGCTCTACTGTTGAATGATAGCCCAACCCCCCATCAGGTTTTCAGGTCACATTTATTATTTAAATAATAAATGAATAAATAAATAAAATGAATAAATGAATAAAATGAATAAATGAATGAAGGAATAAAACAACCATTTAATCCAGGTGCTGATGACTGTGTCTGTATTCTTAGTTACTCAGGAGACTAATAACTAGAGAATTATGGTGTGAAGCAAGCCCAGGCAGAAAAGTCCATAGACTTCCATCTCCAAAGTAACCAACAACTAGCCAGGCTAGGTGTGTGGCTCAAGTGGGAGAAAACCAGCCAAGTATGAAAGGTTTTTATTTCAAATTCTAATACTGTGTTTTTCTTAAGTTATGATAAAGACCTACTAGTAACAATGAGCATCAATAGAGCAAAATTATTTTGTTCTGTTCAGATTTCTGGTTGTGACTTTCTCAGAAAGCAGATCCCCCAGTAATGACCAGCAGTTACTAAGTTCTTGTTTTCTTGACTTGAGAAAGAAAAGGAATTGAGCCATTCTGTTTCAGAAGCTGTTCCCCATGCTGGCTCTTAGCTTAGATCTTTGGGCAGTTGAAGTTAAGAAGCTTGTTTTGCTATTTACTTTCCTACTTCACATCCTTCTATTAAAATAATGAATCTCTAATTAAATCTGAGATAATTTCCAAGCCAAACAAATGTAGTTAATTGTAGAGGGAGAAGGAAAGTTTTATTTCATTGACTGAGCTTCTGACAGGGTAATAATGATGAAAATTAAAGTCTTTATGATATTTCACAGGAGAAAAGAGCTGTACAAATTCTGAGTTACAAATATGATCTGGGAAGCTTCATCATAGCAGAGGGACTAACCCAGTGCATGTTTAGACCATAGTTACAACATGAGTAGACAGGACAGCAATTTGATTTATTCACATGTGCTGTGTGAGTTTCACTCTGTGAAGTATAAATGTTAATCTTTTATGCTTTATATATTTGACTATATCTATAAAGACTTAATGGGAAGGCCTCTGATTTTAGTATTTTCTTTTCTTTAGTAGTACCTAAAGCTATATACTTGAATCAGACAAAAGTAAGGGCATATCTATGCATGTCCCTGTAGAAATGCTTGAACATGGGCTGGGAATATGGCCTAGTGGTAGAGTGCTTGCCTTGCATACATGAAGCCCTAGGTTTGATTCTTCAGCACCACATATATAGAAAAGGTCAGAAATGGTGCTGCGGCTCAAGTGGTAGTGTGCTAGCCTTGAGCAAAAAGAAGCCAGGGACATTGCTCAGGCCCTGAATTCAAGCTCCAAGAGTAGCAACAAAAACAAAACAAAAAAAAACAAAAAGAAAAAAAACAACCAAAAAAATAAAAAAAAAAACAACAAAAACCCAATCAACCAAGCAAAAAGAAATGCTTGAATATGTTTGCCTTTATGTTTAGAATCTGACATCATCAGAGAGCTGTTGGGTAGGCCTTGCAGGGGGAAAGGTCTTTCCTAGTGGTCTTCAAAAAGTTAGAAAGATACAAGGGACTTTCAGGATATTAAGAAAAAACTTTTCATTAGCCTCCAATTTCACCAGAGAATACTATGACTATCAGTACTACTAAGGTCCATAACATTTTTAAATTTAATTTCTGATGCGTTTCTATATTTTTTTCTATAAGGCCATCTTTAGAGGATGTTTTGAAATTGTAGAAAAATAAAGTGAGCTGGAAAATAATGGGGACTATATAACCAAACAAATATATAACTATTTATATAGATATTTATCTGCCATATATATTTGTGTGTACATGTGTGTAGATATATATATCCTATAGATATATCTGCTGTGTTTAAATATATGTATGTGCGTACATGCATACGTGTGTGTGTATGTGTGTGTGTGTATGTGTGTATGTTAGTTTTCTCAGTTGTCTTTATAATTTCTGAGCTGGGAGAATTCACATGGTCTTGTCGGTCTAGTGACTCTTAGTCCGTAGACAAGGTTTTGAGTGCAAAAGGTGAGTGAGGCCCACCTAAAACACAGGTAATGTTCAGTATATCCTTTTGTGCTTCATTTTTTTCTGTTTCTACACGTTTATGAGGATTTCCCAGATTGTACTATTTCAAAGAGTAAGGCAGATCTAGATAGTTTCTCCTATATTTAGTCATTTTCTATTACAGCTATAACACTTAGTAGTCCTTTAATAATATAGTTCTTACCTGCTACAGCCTTCCCTTAGATATCCCTGAGGTCACAGATGACATAAAAAAACACACTTTATGCTTCCAAACCTGGCTCACTTTGCTTAATATACTGGACCTGGAGATTATAAATTAATTTTGAGCACTTAATATCTGGAGCTGTTATGTAACTTAGATACTAGATGGAAAGATAACTTAGCTTGGGTATTCTCAATATCAAGTGGAGAACAGGAGATACACAGGCAACATAGCCTGACCCTGATAAGTTCAGGAAAAGTTTATGAAACCAAATTCTAGGCTGATGTATGATAGATGGACAGAAACTAGACACATGGTGTTGTGGTTGAGTTATAGATTAATTTAGAATCATTGTGGATAGTCATATGGTGAGGTAAGTGCCAATGTTACATTTGTTTCGGGGAATTATAATAAACTCATACATCTTTCTGATGAGGAGAGGCTTCCAAATTGAGGACATCAAATGTTAAGATTTTCCTGTGTAGCATTACATATTTTGTAAGAAGTGAAGTAAAAGGAACAGATTATATAATTCAGAAGTTTGTTTGGGATATAATACGGAAAAAGAGAGAAAATATTTAGAAAGTAGTAACACAAAGTACAGCTTGAGAGATTTGTGCGAATTGACTTATAGGTAGAGAAATCTCTGACTCAGATAAACATTAGATTTCACAACATTTAAAATATAGAATCAGAAATCATATCTTTAGTTAGAGGTCTTAGGACAAGAGCCTCAATATCAAAGTGGTGGGGTTTTTCCCCATGATGTTTTATAGGGGAGATGTTTCAGGAAATGGAAGAACAAAAATAGGGTATGCACGAGGAAGAAAAACCAGCTGTAATCTGGTTCTGCATATATAGAAGATTGTGAGCACTAACTAATCAGAATCTTACTTTTACCTTGAGGTAATGGGCACTAGATTGTTCCCTGATACTAAAGCTTGTGTTGCACCTTAGGCCAAGGTGTAAACATGGTTGAGAGAAAGGAGACATCACGAAACTCCTCTGGAAAGGTCTCCATTTGCCTGGGTATAATTTTTGGAGAAGTTACAAATACTTGTTTGCTTAATACTTTCTTGAGGAATGAATGGGGATAATATGGAAAAGGCAGCTGGAGGTGCTCACGTAGCATTTTGTCCAAATTGTTTTCGTAATCATTTCCATAATGACAGAAAGCAAGGAAAGATAAAGAAAAAACCAAACAATGATATCATGTGTCCATTAGGAAAGAAGTGTGCACATTCAAATATATCAGAATCTGTTCTGGCTAAACACAGAGAACATTGAGACACCTGACAGATGCCCTTTCACTCATTTGTGTTTCTCAAAATGTATTTTCTAGTGCTGACCACGAAGTCCAGAGATGATTTGGAGCAACATCATTCAGAGGATAATCTTCCTTTTTCTTACTGGACCTGGCATTGTGGGGAACATCCTTGTCTTTGTGAGACATGTGTATGCTTTTGTCACAGGTCCTGAGAGAAAACCCATAGACCTTATCCTCATCCACTTGACTGTTTCTAATGCGATCCTTATCTGTAGCACAGGTATCAGAGACATTGCCACCATTTTTTACTTCAGAAACTTTATAGGCAATACAGGTTGTAAACTTTTGATTTATCTGGGAAGAGTGGCTCCAGGCCGTTGCATCTGTACCACCTGTCTCCTCAGCATGGTCCAGGCCATCACCATCAGTCCTAGGACCACCTTGTTCAGAAAATTCAAACCAAAGACTGCGTGGCAAGTTCTTCTTTATCTCCTCTTCTTTTGGATCTTTAATTCTCTGGTGAGTTTCAACTTGCTCCATCATATCAAAGCAGCCAGTAGCGCAAACAGATCTGGAATTAGAAGGCATGCTATGTATTGTTATGTGCTACCATCTAGACAAGGGGTTAGATGCCTTTTCCTCTCCCTCATGTCTCTTCCAGATGTGATCTTTCAGAGTCTCATGGACTGGAGCAGTGGGCACATGGCTTTCCATCTGTATAAATATCACAAGAGAGTCCTCTACCTTCATAGCTCCAGGCTCACACACAATTCCAGTCCAAAAATCAGAGCTACTCTAAGTACTCTCAGTCTCATGACATTTTTCCTTGTCTTTTATTGGGCAGCTTTCATTTTGTCTTTTTATATAGGTTCCACTATTACAAATGATTCAAAAATACTAAATATTAGAGTTGTTCTAGTACTTGGTTATGCCAGTCTCAGCCCCTTAGTCCTGATCGTCAGGTAGTCCTGTTGCTAAACATTCAGATTCTCCCTAAGAGACACAGATAGTTACTTTCTATACCCAGTAGCCCCCAAACCCAAAGTATATACACTAAGAATTTCCTTGTCCTAATATTTTACTTTATCAAAATGTTAAAAAAAATAATCGGGCTGGGGATATAGCCTAGTGGCAAGAGTGCCTGCCTCGGATACACGAGGCCCTAGGTTCGATTCCCCAGCACCACATATACAGAAAACGGCCAGAAGCGGCGCTGTGGCTCAAGTGGCAGAGTGCTAGCCTTGAGCGGGAAGAAGCCAGGGACAGTGCTCAGGCCCTGAGTCCAAGGCCCAGGAATGGCCAAAAAAAAAAAAAAAAAAAAAAAAAAAAAATCAAGGGCTGGGGATATGGCCTAGTGGCAAGAGTGCTTGCCTCGCATACATGAGGCCCTGGGTTCGATTCTCCAGCACCACATATACAGAAAAACGGCCAGAAGTGGTGCTGTGGCTCAAGTGGCAGGGTGCTAGCCTTGAGCAAAAGGAAGCCAGGGACAGTGCTCAGGCCCTGAGTCCAAGGCCCAGCCAAAAAAACAAAAACAAAAAAAAAAATAATCAAGGCTTACTTTAATAGTGAGAGCTTCATTTTTAAGATCTGTGGTAGTAGGCAGTCAAACAGTAGTTCAGAGTGTTTAGCAAGTTGAAAATACCATTCTTCCTTGGTTTTTAGCTTCCCATTCTATTATTTCTATAATGGGACTTTGGCTTGTTTACACAGAGGGAAAATGCTGAAGATGTCTCTCTTGCCAGAAGTTACGATTTTATTTTTCCCCAAAGCTTTTAATCAAGCAGAGATATCCCACTATTTTCCACCTTGCTTTTCCCTTCAAATAGACTTTAAATCACCTCCTCAATTTAGTTACCCAGTACTCACGAAGTATGTGCCAGGGCATACCCAAGAAACGATGAACGTGAGTACAAAATGGTCATGTAGAATGTCAGGGTATACCCTGTATCGCTACAGGAGAACATAGGGATGATCAGTGAGAGCTGCCAGTTCTCTGCAGCACTGTTGATGGAGTTCACAATTTCTTGGTGTTATTGTTGCCAAAAGATCTAAGGAACTTGTAAGGTATATAAACACTGTGAGTCAATTCAAAATACCCTAGAGATTTCAGTATGGTTGGCAAATGCATAAGAAAACAGAGGGGAAGATTCTCCTTCAAAGGATACTGATTTGGATTTGAAAAGATGCTCCAGGCAAGGCTCAACCTCACACCCCCTGACATATACTGTTGTGTAAGTACTGCAAGCAACTTCTTTTCTGACCTCCATTTCTGATCAAGCTCCTTGCATGGCCTAAAAGAACATCCAAAGCTTTTGCTTGCATCCAAGGAGCCTAGGAATTTCCACTGGAACTGAAGGTAATGACAGTGCTCTGCTTCCTGAAACTGTGGTGGACACTCCCCAAATGACCAGAAAGCATGTGGGCTCCCCTGAAACTCCTACTGACTCAGAAAACTTGGAGAAGATTCCCAGTGGTCACCTTGTGAGTGGAAGACAATCCTTTTGCTGTGTGATCAGAAATAGTTTCCTTTCCTCTCTTCCTGTTTGTTTGCATGTTTGTTTATATTGTGAAGGTGATGTACAGAGAGATTACAGTTAGAATAGTCAGATAATAAGTTCATTATTAAACAGTCACCTGTTTTCTCATTGTCTCTCACATCTTTTCCCTCCTAACCTCTGTCCCCCACAGTTGTTTATTTCATTTTCAATGTCGTGTGTACTATCACTGCTACATTTGTTCACCCTTTGTTCCACCACTTCTTTGCTCCCCCTTGCCTTCTCCAAAAATAATTTGCTTTTCTGTCATCTCCTTTGTCACTGCTTGTTTTTAATTCTGTGCCTTTTGTCCTGTATGTAAGTTTTTCCTGGTGATTTTTTTCGGTGCCACAGTAAGGCTCTTGGTTGTAGAGAGCCTATTGGGAGTCATCCTAGGAGAAACTCCAAGCCCCTTCAAGTGGAAATTACTGAAGCCATTGCTGCCAGCTTGCTCACATCCCCACCTAATTAATATGCTAGGAAAATAAGGACAAGGTATTGAAGGGAGTGGTGCTCTATTTTCTGTGATTATGTTATTTAGCAAATAATGAATAGAGTGGGGCCTAATATTCTCTATTTTTTGAATTGAAATTTTCTAGAGGAAAGCAACTGCAAAGGGGCATGAAATGCATCTATGAAAATTTGGATATTTCTAGGTTAAATTAGAGTCTTATTTTGGTGGTGGCGGCAATGGTGTTGTGTGTGTATGTGTGTGCTTACATGGTATCTAACGAATAAATGTTTTCTCCATATTGTTTCAATTATAGATTGGCTTCTTTGTTTTACAGAAGCTTTTTATTTACATATAAGCCTGTATGTCTATTGTTTTATTGATTCAGTGAATACTGTTGTTTTCAAAATTATTATTGCCCAGGACAATTTCAATGAGCGTTCCCATTATTTTCTAGGAGTTTTAGAGTTCCAGGTCTTATGCTTCAGTATTTATAGCAATTTCAGTGTGTGCTTTGTAATAAAGATCTAATTTCAGTTTGCATGAACAGTCGATTTTGAAACATCATTTACTGAAGAGACTTATCTTTTCCTCACTGTGTATGCTTGGTGTCCTATAGAATTAATTGACTGTGTATGTTTGAGGCTAATTCTGGGCTTATTCTGATCTATTAGTCTATATAGCAGTTGTATAATATTTTGATTATTGTAGATTTGTACTACATTTTGAAGTCAAATGTTGTGATAACTCAAGAGTTTAATTCTCAAAATTGGTTTGGTCTTTTGTGCTTCCATATCCATGTGGTAATTGCTCATGTGGAAAGCATCGTTAGAAGTTTGAGAGGTGTTGTATAATTCCTTGAATAGTATGGGTGTGTTAGTGTTTAATCTGTATAACTCCTTGAAGAGTGTGGACATGTTAGTACTACAAATTATTTCAATTCATGAATATCTGGCAATTTTTATTATTTTTTTGTGTTTAAAGAAGAACTTGTGATAAAAAATATGCTATGTCTCTTGGCTTACAGTTTAGAACTTTGGGCAGGTGAAGTTAAGAAACTTGGTATGTTGTTCTTTCTAATATAACATCCTCCCATTAAAATAATTAATCCCTAATTAACCTGAGCTATTTTCTGAGACAAACAAACATGGTAATTGGGAAGGGGGGAAGATAAGTTGACTTTAGGGACTGAGATTCTTTGGAGTTTTCTTCTTCCTGGCTGAGTGATAGCTATGAAAATTGAAGTCTTAATGGTATATTTTGGGTGTCAAGAGTTCTATAAAATTTGCAGTACAAATAAAACATGAAAAGCCTCGTCTTAACAAAAGGATTAACCCAGAGCTTGTCTACACAACAGCTCAGGTAAGTAGATGTAATATTTTTTTCTGAGATGCCCAGGGAGTATAAACCCTAATCTGTCTTTGACTAACCCAGACAACCAAGAAGAAGGCTGATGAGTCTTAGATATTACTTTGCTTTCCTAATATCTAAGGTATCCACTGTAAGCAAGAAAGTAGAAGGGACTCTTCCAGTAGACATTCCTCTAGAAATGCTTCCATATCTCTGACCTGAGATATAGGATCTTGAAGAAAGCTCTCCAGTGGGGTTTCCATATGATTCTCACTTTGGGTTTTCCTGAATGTGATGGGCTTTCTAAGTTATTAGGAAAACTGTTTTTCTTAGCATCCAATTTTACCTGCTAGTATTATGACTGTCAGCTTTGTTAGAATCTACAAAATTTGTTTATCTAATACTTTGCACATTTCTGTTATTTTGTTAAAGATTTTCAAATTGTAAAACAGTGAAGAGATCAATGGAAAATATTTGTAATGTTTAGAAATATATTAGAAAAATGCTTGCATTAAGTCCATCATGAGTTCCAGACCATTAAAGGACATTCATATATTTCTTTGGTTGATATAGGGACTCACTATATACTCAGCCTGGCTCCCAACTCTCAAACTTCCTGTCTCAGCCTCCTGTGTGCTGGCAGTGTAGTCATATAGCACTATGTCTAGCAACTGCCATCTTTTTTAAGAACTTCTGATATTGAAGTACGTTAACCACATACTAGTCCATCTATATTAAGCAATGTGTTTGTTCTTATTGAAGCTCTGGCATAATTCACTGCGTGGTAAATATTTGAGACTGTGTTCTACTTTCGTTAATGCATCTAGGAATTCTTTTTTAATTTTTTAAAATGATCTCTAAGTGCTTGTACAAATGAGTTTCAATTCAAAGTACCAGTGTAATGCCTCTCAGGAATTCTTTAGTTACTCAAATTTAGGGGATGAAGCTGAGGCTAATAAAGAGTACCTCCTAATCTTAAAGTCACCTAATACAAAACCCAGTTATAAGTCTATGTCCTTACAGTTTATATTTCCAAGCGCCTTCTTTGGAAGAGAGAAATATAATAAATCTATTTATATGTGAGCAGGAGTAGATGTGGAATGCTCCTAGAATTGCATCCCAAGTATATAGAATAAATGCAAACACTATGATTGGACTGTACTTCCTGGGTTCTTTTATTCATTTAAAGTCTCTATACTTTGATTTATGTAGGTCAGGTATGAATTTGGAATTCTCAGATTTTATGCAATCTTCAAGTCTGAAAATCAGCTTGAGGTGATAAAGATCAAAGAAGCCCCATTTTCTATCAGATCACTTTCACTGAAATTTTAACTGGCTGTTTTTTGTAAAGTGTTTCTCACAAGATTATTCAGCACCTATAAAATACCATTATGACCCACTATATGCGCAAGCTATCTTCAGATCATTTATGCTATTAGATGCTATTATTACAGTTTCCCAAGTTTTATGAAAACATTAAAATGTACCCCCTTCTTGTTAGATAAACAAAAACATGGCTCAAAGGAATTCATCAGTCTGTTACTGGTCGCTGAGAAAACTCCATGCAAAATCTAACTTTTTCTAAAAACCTCCTAGGTAGCATTTCAAATGTTTCTGTAGGGTAGCCTTCCTAGCTGCAGCCAATCAATTATCTAATTTTTTTTTTTTCAGATGGATACTTTGTGCTTGTCTTTGGCTAACTCAGTTTTAACTACTGAATCCCAAGTGGAAAGGCAGTGACATTCAGCCTGCTATTCAGGCTTACAAAAGACTACAGAATATTTGTAAGTAACTAAATCACAGAATCAGTTTGGGGTTCAAGTTTATCTCAGGAAATATTAAGATTGGGGAAAAAAAGAGCTATAAAATGTGGAAGCAAAAACAAAACATGGACAGCATACTCACAAAAAGGAAAGAAAGGAAAATTGAAGGAAAAAAATGCAGCAACTCTGAGAGACAGGTATTGAAGTTGAACTGTGGCTGAAATTAAATACTAAAGAAGTTGAAGTACCAGAGTTCTACATGTGTGTCTGTGAGGGATGTTTGGAAAGCAGACAGGTTAAGCGTGAACCCTAGGAATTGGGAAGTAGATGTTGCAAACATGACAGAATAAAATAAGAAAAAGGTGAAAAATATCCTGTCCAGAAGTAATGGGCGTTTACCTTAACCATGCTGAGATTGAACACAGATATGAAATATGCAGATTTAAGCAAATTAAGTCCTTAGTTTCTGTAGAGCTCAAAGGAAAATCTGGGTAGAGAATTTAGACTATTGAATACTAGTTCTCAGGATGGCTTTTGAGACCACAACCAAAGACCTACAAAGAGTACAGAAAAAGAAATTAGAGATACTAGACAAAAACTTGATAATACATAAACTAGATTACATATATAGTATTTTCCCTTACACACCAGGAAATATCTATAACATGAAGTGTTTTTTGCTGAAACATATCATCACTACTGATGCTTTCTTCAAAACAGTGTTTGCTGAATCTAATTTTTTTCTACCTGTGAAGACAAAAGTGGCTTT
Organism: Perognathus longimembris pacificus; assembly: GCF_023159225.1. Classification (NCBI taxonomy): domain Eukaryota; kingdom Metazoa; phylum Chordata; class Mammalia; order Rodentia; family Heteromyidae; genus Perognathus; species Perognathus longimembris. The sequence continues at coordinate 17,070,865 of NC_063166.1, read as the reverse complement.
GGACATTGCCAAGGCAAAAATCTTCTTTATTACTGGACTTGGTATTGTGAAAACCCATTTTTATATTTAATATGCTCAGTTTGGTGGGAAGTATTGAGAGGAAAACTATGTAATTTAGTTTCACCCACCTGGCTTTTACAAATATGATAATGCTGCATCCAAAAGGAATGCTAAAGATATAGTAGCTTTTGGTTTGATAAACTTACTGGATGCTATAGGCTATCAGAGCATGGTTTACCTGGACAGAGTGGCCCAGGGCCTTTCAGTTGGTATCAGCATTCTCCAAATGGTGGTCCAGACTATCACCATGAATCCCAGAGCTTCACAGTGGGGAGAATCAAGCTGGAGTTTACACAGCACATTCTTGCCATGTGGGTCTTCTTTTGCATTCTCAGTTCATTGATAACTGTGATCGTTATCTATTCCAACAAAAAAGTAGCACAAAGGCACCTAAAATTAGTAAAAGTGACAACTTTGGCTATTTTCTACCAGGAAGCCAGAAAATGAAATGGATTTTTCTCACTCTTATGACTCCACGTGATGCCATGTTTCAGGTTTTCATGGCTAAGGCCATGGCATTTCTTCTCCACGTGCACTATCTTAGAACTCCATGCTCTCTGCCTTAAGAGGTTTGTATTTCTTTGAAAACCTCAACTGGCGCTGAATGCTGACCCTTCTGATGCTTTATTTACTTTTCCTAAGCTTGAGTGCTTAAGGATTTGTGACCCCTTGTTTGCCACACCATTTTTGCTAGTTCAAAGAGGTGAAACTTTTATTTAGTCTCTGATGGAGTCCTTGTACACAAATGTGTTTGATGCACTGTTCTTGAAGATATTCTTTTCAAATAAGCCTGAGTGTATAGGAGACATTGGGCATGGGTATGAAGAAGCACTTACCCCATGTAATCTCCCTATAACATTTGTGCTTTTTTCTCCTCAATCAGGTAAAACTTTTACATTTTTGTTTTATTACATTTTTTGTCTTTATCATCTTAAGGAAGTTACACTCTTACTCTCTTCATTAAAATATTTAGTCTGTATTTTCCCTTTCCTGGATCCAATATATAACATAATCTCTAATTTGGGGGAATTAGGCATGAGGATCCATGATAACACTACCAATTATCCTAAGAAAATTATCCTCTGATACCTGCTGCTCACCTGTACAAGCACAATACACCTCAGTTCATTGCATCAGCACAGTACATCTGGGTAGGGCTAGCACCATGCCTGGTGTATAGATGAGAATATTGGATCTGAGAAGCCATCTCCTATGTTTCTAAAGTCATTTGTTTATGAGCTGGGATGAAATCGAGAGTGGCTAATGGGAAATCTTCAATTAAACCCTAAACTTAATGATGGCTCTCCTAGGTTCACAAAGTCTGTGTTTGGTTCATCCTTACATTCTTGGAAAAAAACGGTTGTAATCTTGTTAAATTGTACAAGACAAGCATCTCTTCCCAGCAGCCTTCAGAGGAGGAGTAAGTGGGTAGCTTTCCCAGGCCATGCGTAACACTATTCAGGAAAAGAAAAACAACATCCTTATTTCAAAATATATTGATATCTTAACAAAGGAATGTATATCTGAAAAAAGTTCAGTACTAACTCAATATAGAGACATGGTTATTGAAATGTAACCATGGTTTCTAAGTACCTTTAAGGATAACCTATGTTGTTCATGGATTATCTGGATATGTGGAGTGTAAGAACTCACCTCTTTACCTATGAGGGAACACTAAAATCCCTACTGAGTATTTCCTCTAAAGAAGATCATTTTCTATAGGTCACTCAGATGAACATTCATGAAAACATGTAGAGCAACTCCAATATCTCCCCAGACTGGCTTATCAGCTCAACTCTGTATTTAATGTGAAGCTTTACAATCTAAACTTTACTATGAAATATGTTCATAAATAATGTTTAGTATTGAATAGCATGTCCAATGTTAGATAACTTAGATGCTAGGATGGAAGCTTACATATAGACAAAACGGTTTGGTAAGCTTAGGAAAAGTGAATGAGACTAAATTTTAGCCTAATTTGTGAATGAATGTGTGGCAGTTATCTATGAAGTGTGATGGTTGGCCTAAAGATTTTCTTTTGGACATTGAGCATCAATGTAATATTTGGTTTGGGGAGAGTTTTAATTAATTTAGAAATAACTATGTTTATTTGTTTGTTTTTTGCCAGTCCTGGGCCTTGGACTCAGGGCTTGAGCACTGTCCCTGTCTTCTTTTTGCTAAAGGTTAGCACTCTGCCACTTGAGCCACAGCACCACTTTTGGCCATTTTCTATATATGTGGTGCTGGCGTATCGAACCCAGGGCTTCATGTATTCGAGGCAAGCACTCTTGCCACTAGGCCATATTCACAGCCCCTAGAAATAACTATGACAAGAAGGAATTTTCCAACTGTGGAAGAAAAATATTGTTATAAGTTAGGCAAGTGAAATTGTAAATGATGTGTTCTGAAATATCATTTTGATTGTAATATAAAAAGAGAAGAAACATTGATTTATAAAGTTGTTATATAAATCACAGTGCAAGTGATTAGAGAAATTTGACCTGCAACGTAGGTACTTCCTGATTGAAAAAACCATTTGATTTGACAATGTTTTAAACATAGAATCAGTTAAGTTGTATCTTGGGTTGAAGTCCATAGGACAAGAACCTCAGTGTCTGAATGTTTTTCTGGTATTTTATTAGAAGAGTGCTCGCAGGAGCAATGACAAATTAAAGCAATGCATGGAAGGAGAAATTTCAGCTTTCAATGTGATCCTCCCCATGTAGAGGTTTGGGAATTCACATTTAACCAGTCCCAGTCTTACTTTTAAGGAGGCTGAACTGTACCACTCTCCTAAACTATGTTTCACTAGGTCTACCCATAGGGCTGAGGGAATGGGGTCATGATGCCTCCAGGGAAGGGACTTCATTTGAATACACATAATTTCCTCAAGATATTACAGTCCTTTGTGAGCTTAGTAATTCTTTGTGGAATAAATATGCATAGCATGGTAAGACTAGCCTAGGTGGAGCCCCAATAACCTCATAAGAGTCAGATAATTTATTAGGCATTCACTTTAGAAGGAAGGTGGGGCTAAGCAGATTTTCAGGAAAGTGGATTAAGAATTCAGTGAATGCTGCTGCTGTTGTTTAGCTCTTGTCTACATAGTCAATCATTCAGTATATAAATTTTTTATACGAAGATTATAAAGAAAGATATGTGGGAAAGGCGGGTAGTGGCACTTACATGAAATTTATGCCCAAATGATATTTATCATTACTTCCATATGAGAGGAAAAAAGAGAATATGAAGAAAAAAAACAAAACTATGATATTATATGCTGTTAGGAAAGAAGTGTTTACATTCATATATTGCAGAGGCTGTCCTTTTCACAAAACACAGAGAAAATCCAGATACCTGAAATATGTCCTCCCACTCATTTGTATTTTTCAAAATGTATTCCCTAGTGCCGAGTATGAAGTCCAGAGATGATTTGGAGTAACATCATTCAGAGGATAATCTTCCTTTCTCTTACTGGACCTGGCATTGTGGGGAACATCCTTGTATTTGTGAGACATGTGTATGCTTTTGTCACAGGTCCTGAGAGAAAACCCGTAGACCTTATCCTCATCCACTTGACTCTTTCTAATGGAATCATTATTTGTAGCACAGGTGTAAGAAGAATAGCCACCGTTTTTTATTTTAGAAATTTTCTAGGTGATGTTGGTTGTAAAACTGTGGTTTATCTGGAAAGAGTGGCTCGAGGCCTTTCCATCTGCACCACCTGTCTCCTCAGCATGGTCCAGGCCATCACCATCAGTCCCAGAAGCAACCTGTGGAGAAAGCTCAAACCACAGACTGCATGGCAAGTTCTTCCCTATCTCCTCCTCTTTTGGGTCTTTAATTCTCTGATAAGCTCCAACTTGCTCCGCTATATTACAGCCGTCAATAGTACAACTGGATCTGGACTTGTAATGTACGTTGGCTATTGCTATATGTTACCATCTATGCAAATAGTTAGGTGGCTTTTCCTCTCCCTCATGGCTGTGAGGGATTTATTTTCTCAAAGTCTCATGGGCTGGAGCAGTGGGCACATGGCTTTCCATCTGTATAAACATCATAAGCAAGTCCTCTACCTTCATAGCTCCAAGTTTGCAAACAATTCCAGCCCAGAAATCAGAGCTACTCTAAGTACCCTTGTTCTCATGGCCTGTTTCCTTGTCTTTTATTGGGCAGATTTCATTTTTTCCTTCTACACAGGTTCCATTATGACCTTTGACTCCACAATAATAAATATTAAAGTATTTCTTGTTCTTGCTTATGCTAGTCTTAGCCCCTTTGTTCTGATCTTCAGAGATGTTCGTGTGGCCAAGAACTGGTGTTATCAATGAGAAATGCAGAAATTACATACCCATTCCTCTGTAATTAAAAGAGTAAACATGAGGAATTGGTTTCGACCTGATGTTCTAATATATCAGAACATGAACATTCATTCAGCCTTATTTGAATAGGTTTATTTTCAGTCATAAGAAATGTCATCCAAAGCAATCTAAAACAGATTCATTTGTTCCAAGAATTTAGCAAGAAAGATTCTTACCAGCCTCCAGTTTTCACCATCCTTATTATTTAGCTCTTAGTTTGTTGCTTTCCTAGGGGAAAATACAGGAAATTCAGGCGGTTGCCATAAGTTTTTCTTTATTCTCGTTGTTGTTGCATTTCCTGGGGCTTGAACTCAGGGCCTGGGTGCTATCCCTGAGCGTCTTTTGCTTCTCCAGCCACAGTGCCAGTTCTGGCTTTTTCTGAGTAGTTTACTGGAGATAAGAGTCTCATGGACTTTCGTGCCTGGGGTGGTTTCAAACTGTGATCCTTACACCTCAGCCTCCTGAGTAGCTAGGATTACAGGCATGAGCCACCAGCTCCTGGCTGTTGTCATGTTTTATAATACCCCAAGCTTAAGTTTTCCACCAAACAGGAACCTCAAACTAGTTCCCATCTTGTGAACCTTCAAACAGGCTTCATTGCTTATCCTTCAAACAAATTTTGACTATGGATACATGCTAAGTATATACTAAAGTTCCCTAAGAACAATGAACATAAGAGTAAACTTACAAAGATGTTCAGGCAATATCTTTATCTGAGTTCCACTTTAAGACAAACTGTGCTGATCTGTGAGAAAAACTAACTCTTTACACAACAATGGATTCACCTGGCACTTGCAAGGCGCTGGTGGTTCCAGAAGTTCTAGAAAAACTGATATGAATAAATACCACGAGCAAATTGCAAGCACACTAAAAAACCCATGAAGTATAAGCATAAAACACAGAGATGTCTTACTTCAAAAGAAGCAATCTTGGGTTTCAAAAAGATGCTACAGATTAGGTTTACATTTGTAACTACTGCTATATTAATGTCATGACTTTACTAGTTGTGACTCTGGAGCACCAATCTTCCATTTCTGATCACAGTCATGACATGGTCTACCAAGTATATTGGAGTTTTTTCTTGAGTTGCAATGGTCGAGGGATCCTGGGTACTCGCCCTGATTCAAAGTACTACATCCTCTCTTGAGCAGTGCAAAGTTTGATCCTCAGTATAGAAAAAAAAAGTTCCCCCACTCTATAAATCAATATGAAATTTCTCAAAAAAATTTAAAATTAGAAATCTGTATGATTTAGCCTTATCAGTTATGTGAATACACTCAAATTAAGCCAGTATACTGTGGAGGTATTTTCTTACCCATGCTTATCATGCCACTGCTCACAGTAACGAAACTATGGGATCAGCCTAAGTGTCCATTAACAGGTGTCTGAATATAGAAAGTGTGATATGTGTACACAATGGAATTTTATTTGCCTATAAGAAAGAGGGAAACTGGGTGGAACTGGATATAATCATATTTATTGAAATAAATGAATTCATCAAAGACAAGTTGCATGCTTCTCTCATTTATTGGAGCTATGAAAGCAAACAAAATGGAGCCCAAAGCTCATGAAAGTAAAAGGAACTACTGTGGAGAACGAATGGAAAAATGGGAAAAGGTAGCTGTGGGTGTAGAGATAAGAAAGAGTAATAGAGAGGTGAGTATGACCAAAGTACATTATATGCCTGTAAGTTAATACTATAACAAAGCCTTTTACTTTGTAAAATTAAGATATACTAGTAAAAATTAAAATAGATCTAGAAGGGTTTTTTGTGTGTGCATGTGTGCTTGCACATGTGTGTGCAGACAAGTCCTGTAGCTTGAACTCAGAGCCTGGGCACTGTCTTTGAGCTTGGTTGCTCAGGGCTAGCTAGCACTATACCCATGTTAGCCACAGCTTCACTTCCAGCTTCTTTATCTGGCAAGGGTGGCCAAGGACTCTCAATCTGCACCAGCAATCTCCTCTCTGTGGTCTAGGCCAACACCAGCCCCAGAAACTCCATATGGAGGTGGTTTAAGCTGAAGTCAGAGTAGCACATCCTTCTCTGGTTGCAAGTCTTTTGGATATTCTATAAATCTCCTATAATATATATGTATAATGTATACTACACACACATATATATACATATATACATAATGTATCAGCAGTATGAACATAGCACAAATTAAAAGTGACAACTATTGTTATTTTCTCCCAGAAAGTTGGAATTTCTCATTCTCATGGTCTTGAGGGATGCTAGGTTTCAGGGTATCATGGGTGTGGCTAGTGGATACATGTTACATCTTCTCCACAAGCACCACCAGCGTGTTCTCTACCTTCATAACTGCAAGCTTCACTACAAAATTCCTCTTGAGATGAAAGCCACTAAATGTAGTCTTATTCCCCTGCCTTGCTTTCATTTCTTTTGTTGAACAGATTGTTTCATTTCTTGATATTTAACTCTATCTTTAGAAAATGATTACAGGACTTTAAATATTCCAGACTTTCTGACCTTTGGGTATGCAATTCTCAGCCCATGTTTGGTGATTCACAGACATGGTCACCTAGCTAAGCACTGTCATGCTCACACAGAGAGAAAGACCTTGAGAAGAGTTCTGCTTCACTGATTATAGCATTTCCAGTGGAAAATATAGATATAGATATGGATATATCCCACTGATATATGTGAGGCAGGTGTAAGACAAGTGCTCTCACAACTTGGACTATTTCTCCAACCTTTTAGTTTTTCTCAACTTTTTGAGACAAGATGTTGCTGCTTACCTTGCCTAGGCTGGCCTCAAATTGGTGACTCTCCTGGCTCAACTTCCCAAGAAGCTTAGATCTATTGGCCAGTATGCATGGCTGTAGTGTTGTTGTTTTTCAAAGGGCATGTAAAATATAAACACAAAATATTCATAGACAGTGAGATATTCATTTTGCTGTTTTTTCATAGTTTTGAAGTTATTAACATATCCACCCATCTGAAGCAATTTTCTTGATTATATGAAAAGACTGGGCAAATTCAGAGTGAGCTGATAAGTTTGGTATCTCAGACTTGCTTACAATTAATTTAATAGGCACATCAGAATAACAGCATTTACAAATAGAATAAAATTTAACAAAGTTTAATTATCTGTTTACTATAATTATCATACTCTTAGGTAATGACAATAGAGTCATATAGAATCAAAAGTGGAGCAGTGGACAGTCCTGTTCCACAGGCAAGCCTGGAATTACTGATACTTGTGAAAATGATGCTATTCTCATCTCCAGTCTCAGCCCTGTGTTCACAATTGTTTTACATTCCTCTGCATGAGGGCCTAAAAAATTCCTCTGTGGCAGTAGAGTGAATAACAGAATAATAGAAATGATATTCTTAATTATATTTAAATTTGAAATATATTCTTGATATTAATTTTGTGAGTGGGGTGGGTCCATGTGCATTTTGAGTCCTACTTGAAGCTTAATAAATATACTGTACCTATACTAATAACTAGAGCAATGTGCCTCTTGTCCTGTCCGGGTCTGTGTTTGGAACTTGATGAGGAAAAAACAGCCCTTGATGTTAATCATGATTTGTTCTACCATCTGTTTAAAGAAGGGCTTGAGAAAGAAAGAATAATTTATTTTTATACTCAAGAAGCGAATCCCAGGTGGATTCTCAGTTTGGAACTTCAGGAAGGTGAAGACAGGACTGGAGAAATGGGAAAATCCGCTTCTCACCTCCCATACTTTTGTGAATATAGTTAACTCTAATTAATGCTAAGATAACATCTGAGCCAAACAAATGAAGTAATTTTGGAAGGAGAATGAAAGTTGTACTTCAGGGACTTAGTTTCTGCAGAGGGTTTCTTTCTTTCTGACAGTGTGACTCCTGTGAGTTATCAATGTCTTCATGGTACTTTGTCTGAGCCAAGAGCATTGAAAATCCAGAAAGTACAAATAAGACTAGAAAACACTCACCAGGCAAGAACCATCAACACCTTCACTGTGGCAGATACCAGCTACAATGGTGAGCATGCCTGAAAATAGTGACAATAGTTTGATTACTTGCTGGTGCTATGTAAAATTTCCTCACAGGCATTTTATTGGTTCTTAAACTCTGGGCCTAGCACTCTCTCTCTCTCTCTTTCTCACTCAGGGAAAATGTATAGCTAGGACAGTTTTGGATTTGATTCAATCATGCTGAGACAGAACATAGGTGGGATATACAAGAGGACTGTTTTTTTTTTTTTTTTAATAGTATGGAGGCTAAAAAGTCTGGGAGGAAAATTAGATTTTTGCATCCTAGGAATTAAAATGACATTTGGGAACATGTATAGTAGCTCATAAAGCATGCCACAGAAGGATAAATAGAGTTCTTAACATAGAATTTATACTGTTACATTTATCATAACTGTCTCATGTGTACCAAATAGGGCTGTAATGTGAAATATTTATTTACAGATACATATGATTGTTACTGATGCTGTCTTCACACAGGAGTTTGCTGGATCCACAATTTTTTTCCTGTGAACCAAAAAAATGGGTTTGAAGCTGCTCAAGGGACTGGTTTTCCTCCTTCTAACAGGACTTGGGATTTTAGGGAATGTCTCTGTTTTTGTGCATTATATGTGCAATATTGAGGAAAGCACTGAGAAGAAATCTGTACAATTTATTCTGATCCATGTGGTTTTTACAAATATCATAATGCTTCTTTCCAAAGGATTGCAAAGGACAGTAGCAACTTTGGGATCGAGAAACTTCCTAGATGATCTAAACTGCATGAGTGTCACTTACCTGGAGAGGGTGTCACGGGGTCTTTCCATCTTCACCAGTAGTCTCCTCACAGTGGTCCAGGCCAGCACCATCAGCCCCAGAGCTTCTTTGTGGAGGAGGATCAAGCCAAGGTCTACATGGTGTATCCTTCCTTTGTTGCTCTTCTTTTGGATTCTCAATTCCTTCATTAGCATGAGCTTGCTAAACTCCATCAGAAATACCAGCTTACTGGGATCTCAATTTGGTGGAAGTGAGTACTATTGTTATGTTCTACCAGGTAGTCAGAAAATAAACAGTATTTTTCTCACTTTCATGGCCGTGAGAGATGCCCTGTCTCAGAGTGTCATGGCTGTGTCCAGTGGCTACATGATATTTCTTCTCCGCAAGCACCACCAGCATGTTCTATATTTTCGAAACTCCAAGTTTCTCTACAAAACTCCTGCTGAGATGAAAGCTGCTCACAGTGTTCTCCTTCTGATGCTTTGTTTTCTTTGCTTTTATTGGACAGATTGTTTGATTTCTTTATATTTAGCTATCTCTTTACAGAGTAATTCCATATTGATAATTATTCAAGAATTTCTAACCCTTGGTTATGCGATCCTTAGCCCCTTTGTACTGATTCACAGAGCTGGACACCTAGCTGCATGTTGGCTAGCTCACTGGAGAGAAAGACATTGAGAAAATCTGTTTAGTTCATGGTTTTAGTAAGCTTTAAATTAGAGCTCTTAGTTCCATTATGTTTTGTACAAAACAAAGTCTAATGATAGTTGCTTAACTCTGCCACTTTCAAGAACTGGTTTTAGGGACTTTTCTTTGGGGTCTTCAAATGGAGAGTCTTGCTTTCTTTTCAGGGCTTTATTTTCACTTTTAAATACTTTCACTGTGTCTTTAAAAACCAGTTTGAATTCTACTAATTTGAGCATGACCTTTTATGATCCTGTTCTAATAGTAGGCATGAAGACAATAAATTGATAGTGTATCATATTGACTCTTGGTTTCAATTCATCTTTCTTACAAGGTAAATGAAAGTTTGTGATAAATTATTTGGAAGCAATGATGAGTTTGAAGTCTTTCAATTTGTGTAATATCAGATAATGCAATTCTAGAAAGCCAAACCATATAATTGAAGTTACAATTCCTCTTATTATACCTAAAATAGTGCTATACACAAACAGGTGCTTAGTTTGTGGCTTGAATAATACACTGTAAACTTGCAAAATTATGCTTATCTTCAAGGTGGACGTAAATATAAAACTGTTTACTCAAACACTTGAAGTCCTAAAGGATTTGTTGTATATTGCAGAAAAACTTATTGGCACATCTATCCATCTTGTCTACGATTTTCATTTTGAAGAAATGAGCCTACAAATATCACTAGTATACAATAATATGCTTATTATTTCTAAAAACTTCAAAAAAGATGCTTATTTTCTTTTCATTGCAGATGATTATTCATCAATATTTCACTATGGAGTAGAATTTTATGGAATTTATGAAACAGTAGAGGCCTCAATCTGTTTTCAAATGGAATGACATACAAAGTGTAATTTTGTTTTGTTTTGTTTTTTTGATGCCATATCCTAAAACATCTTTGTTAGCATTTCCTTAGCCTCAGGTCCTCAGCTCCTCCCACTAGCCCCCAGATCCACCTATACCTAATGAGCCACTCCTACTCACCACCTACCTACTTCCCCTTTACCCCCAGAGAGAAGCTGCCACCTGGATAAGGTGCAGACGCCATGTAGCTCCCTCTCCCATCAGAACAATGGCCCCACTAATAAACCTCCTTATGAACCTTCTTGTCCTGCCTGTGATTATCTCTGCATGATCCTCTGGGATGGCTGGGACCTATGCTGTCATTGGTGCCAAGACCTGGGATAGGCTTCCCAGTGGATTTACTCCCCCACTTCTGGGCGGGGGGTGGGGGGGTCCAAGAAGCCCCCGGGACCTATTCTGCTGTCCTAAGCCCACCCAGAGGACCACTGAGGTTACCTCTGACCGAGTGCTCTACTTCTATCCACCACGACAATCTACAAATTTGCTCTCACACCCAGGGTAAGTGATCATCTAGACGAGGGCTCGGATCCAATTTTCCGATGTACCGCAGGGCCACAGGGCTGTGGCTTCAGGGCCACACTAAAAATCTTGGTGCCATGTTCTGAGCCTCACTCCAAATGACTGTAGCATAGGGCCACAGGACCGTGGCTTCAGGGCCACACTCTGTGCTCGGTCTGGGACACAGCTACTGGGGTGATGACCCTGTTGCTGATTGTCTCCTACATTTCAGCTGACCAGAGTAATACCAGGGACACTTGGTATTTAACTCCTCAGCTCAGCTAATCACTTACCATGGGAGCGGCACAATCTAAAAGCTGCTCAAGTTTGAGCACAATCTTACAAATTTAGAATAATTTACAGGACTTACATAACTTCTATGAGCGCTCAGGCAGTTGGAATTCTCTCTCTCTCTCTCTCTCTCTCTCTCTCTCTCTCTCTTTCTCTCTTTCTGCCTCTCTAAACTCTGCCTACCTGTCTGTGATAGGATGGGCTGGTGCTAGCTTCCAAAGGTACCAATGTTTGTTTAACATCTGCTTTGAAAGACACAAAGAAGGGGCTGGGGATATGCCCTAGTGGCAAGAGTGCTTGCCTCAGGGCTGGGGATATGGCCTAGTGGGAAGAGAGCTTGCCTCGTATACATGAGGCCCTGGGTTCAATTCCCCAGCACCACATATACAGAAAATGGCCAGAAGTGGCGCTGTGGCTCAAGTGGCAGAGTGCTAGCCTTGAGCGGGAAGAAGCCAGGGACAATCCCAGGACTGGCCAAATAAAAAAAAAAAAAAAAAAAAGAAAGACACAAAGAAAGGTTTTCTGTTCTTGTTATTGATGTTTGCTAAGCTTGGAGATTCAGTTAAGTTCTGCTTGTTGTTGACTAAATCCTGTTTTCTCTAGCATTGACCACGTGGTGGACAATGGAATTGGTTTTAGCAAGTGCCATCTTGGTTCCATCAAGGTTCCAAAACCTTTTGGAGGTGGAAGCCCACCCATCCCCCAGGTAATAGGCGTGCCAAATTCCTCGAATTCCTAGAGGCAGGGCAGAGACTTGGAGACTCAAGCTCCCTATAACCCTGTGCCCCACCCTGAGCTCTGTAACTGTGGCCTTGCAATTCAAATGTGCCTTGCAGTTCAAATGCTGGAAGGTGAATGTGTCTTGCTGTGATCCTGCTAAGGCTCTGACCAGCTCTGTAGCCATTATGCCTAGCCACATGTCTGTGTTCTGTTTGTGTCCTGACTCCCATCTCCTGGACCTTCTCTGGTCATAGCATCCCACTTCAGCTCCCCATTGGAGCTGAACTGGTTTCTCAAAATGTGGCTTCTCTATTTCCTTGCCAGATAATCTGTGAAAACTTTTGTTTGCTGGAAAAGTTTTTGTTTTCTAACTGACCACGTGGTTCTAAACTATGGGCAAAATAATATTATTTTGCCACTGGAATTCCAGAAAACTTACTTGGCCAATTAAAAAAAAATTCTAAGTGCACGTTAAAGCTTGTGCACAACTGTCTGTATGTCTTTCTGTTGGTAAAACATGTAAAAACTGGCATCACGGTTTCAAAATTACTTGCTTTTTTGACTACTATTTTAACTTACTTTAAGTCTTGTGTTAAACTGTTCTTTGCAGCCTGTGGGTGGAGTCACAGTGAACAGCCTGGAGGCAATCCTGACTCTTATCACCAGACTCCAAGCCAAAAGAAAAAAAACAGGTTTTACACCCAAACTGATTATGTTTGGGTACAAGGAAATGTGTCTGAGAAAAACTCCAAAAGGTTCAAATATGCAGCACATGGTATACAATGATGAAAAAAAACAGTGTTATTCTTTATGTCCATCTATGCTAAAAGTCAAGTGTACATCTGAGCCTGACAATTCTCTGGTATAGACTAAAATTTTGCTTCTCCATTTTTCTCTCCTGTGCTGTCATAAACTCTTTAAGATCAAGGGACCAGAGTCATTTTTGGAACGAGTGTGCAAATGTGGCTGCTAATCTAGATTTTCCTGACCCAGGATTAATATTTTGCTTTATAGGATGCAGGTTGACATGTGTGCTAGCTGTGTGGACTGTGGCAGACCATGGCTACAGGAAGTTTCCCCCACAATCTACTCCCAAACTGCCTGGTTTCACTACTAGTGATTCCTTATTCTCGTTCTCTTTCCTGGGAAACTGCTCAGGGAATCTAGGAGTCAGTGGTGGTGTTCCTGTGAAGATTTTGACAGGCCCAGAGTGCTCCTGCCCTGGCTCTGCCCCACCCCCTCCCAAGGTTAGAGTTGGGCTTATAGCAGGCCTATCAAGACAGAGTGGCAACAGAGACTTACTCCAAGGTTAAAACATCCCAGTTGTGTTTGGTGGCCACAGGGTTGCCTTGGGGTAGCATTGGTGTCTTCCCCCTCTATGTTTCAGAAACTGTCGTGGCTGCTGCAGAGAGCAGACTTGGTTGGCCTTTGGTCTGTGTGGATTTTGTGACTGAATACTGGGAGATTTCAAATGTCTTTAACCGGTCTGTGTAGAATTTTGCAAGCAACCCAGCAGGAGGTGTGCCTTGCCCAGATCCAACCCATCTCTCCTGCCTGCCTCCATCACACATGACCCTTTGCCCTCTTGATTGTTATTCATTTGTATTCTCTTCTACCTGCCTGTAAGGTTAAGTGAGATGATTTGATTTGATCGCACATGGATTTCATTCAGTCTGCTGTTCTCTAAGTGTTGCAGCAGAACTCTGGCAAGTATTTGTTGGTCAATTCTCAACAAGTTACAGGTAAGCTCTACTCCTATTGTTCTCCTGTTGCTTTAATTGGAAATAAAAAGGGCTTTTATAGCTAAGACTCCTTTGGATTGCAGTTTGAAGCCAGCCGGGGCAGGAAAAAAAAAATCCCTCTAAAACTCCATCTTCCAACTAACCAGCAGAGCCAGACTGGAAGCTTGGCTCAAGAGACTCATATCATAGTAACCATCCAAATGCTGTAAGCGGCACCGTGGCTCAAGTGGTAGAGCACTAGCCTTGAGGAGAAGTGCTCAGGGACAGTACCCAGGCCTTGAGTTCAAACCCTATGAATGCCAACTGGGACAAGATATCCAAGCAATGAGCACCTAGACCTTCAGGATGAGATTGAGGTGCCAGACTTTGAAGTCAGGCCCCACCACGTGAACCCCATTTTAGAATCGAACCCTGAGCCAATCAGATTTGTACCTGTGTGCTAATCTTGCTTGCACAGCTGATTGTTGTAACCTTGTTCTTTGCCTTTATAAGCCCTGTGTAATCACAGCTCGGGGCTTCCTCCTAACCTCCGCTGTGTCGGTGGGTAGGACGAGGCCCGAGTTGGCAGCTCGTTCAATAAACCCTTGCCTTGCTTTTGCATTTCGGAGTGTCTGAATCTTGGTGGTCTTCTTGGGGGTGGTCTTGCAACTTGGCACAACATTTGGGGGCTCGTCCGGGATAGCCCCAGAGACCCCGAGATCCCAGACTCCGAAGGTAAGAAAACAGCACTGTTCATTTGTCTTGTCCTGTAATTTGTCTGTTTTGCTTTTGCTTGTAGGGCGCGAGTCAGTTTGGTTTTTGGCCGGAACTGACCAGGAGGACCTCCTAAACGAGACTCAACCCGCCCACCTTGTACTTGGGTCTGCTCCTTCTGCTTATCTGGCAGGAGGTTGTGGGCCAACTCGGGTCCATTCCTTCTGCACCCTTGTAGGAGGTTGTGGGCCAGCTTGGGAGATCTCCAACTCGTAACTTTTCTCAGGCCTGTGTGTTTTCCTCCTTTTTTATTGTTTTGTTTTTTGTAGCCTTTTGGACTGAACTTCTGATCAGAGCTATGGGTAACGTTCTATCTTGAGGACCTCCATCTAGCCCCCTAGACTTGATCCTAGCTCACTGGAGGGAGGTTAAGGAGATAGCTCAGAACCAAGGTGTGGCCCTTAAAAAGGAAAAGTGGATCACCCTGTGCAAGTCAGAATGGTCCACCTTTGAGGAAATTGAGGGAGCTTTGACATAGGGAGGAAGCACGGAGGAGGAAATGTTTCCCGCTCCATACTCCCCATCCCAGTTAACTCTACAAGAGGAGGACTCTGAGGAAAATGTTTCAGCTGTGCCCTCCGCTCCGGAGGGTCCTGCCCAGTCAACTCGCCGGCGCCGACAGCCCAGGACACGGATGCATCAGCCCCAAGTCCAAGTCCTGACCCGCAGCCGCCGACGGGGTGGATGTAGGGCCAGCCCAAGCCACCCACAGGTGGCAGGGAGTGACCTCACCATGCTGCGCTCTCATTTCTGTGTTGTTTGTAAGTCTAACAGTCTCTTTTGTGTCAAACCTGCATAGCTCATTGGAAAGATGTAATTGCCATTCCAGCTTCTTTGTAGGTTTTTTGTAACAGTTTCCAGCAGGCCCACAGAGAAGCACAGGTGATTCCTACAAGTTTGTCAAGATCTAATACTGACCCTTAATAAGTTCCAGGTAAGAGAGCATGCTTAAAAACTACTTCTGTGTGGACCACCTTGTTGCTTATAATTGGAGTAAAGTGGCCCCTTATAAGACTCATTGATCTGAATCTGCGGTTGGAAGCCAGCCCGGGCAAAGAAAGGTCCCTGTGAGAGACTTGTCTCTAATCAGCCAGCAGAGTGCTGGGAACGGAGTGGTGTGGAGCTCAAAAGTGGTAGGGTGCTAGTCTTGAGCTGGAGAGCTGAGGGACAGCACTCAGGCCCTGAGTCCAAGTCGAAAGTCACTCCTGGGACAAAAGTGATGGAGCATCCAGAGGCAGTAAGCCACTGCTTGGATGGCAGAGATGGTGTCAGATCCTAGAGTCACTCCTATTTGGCCTTTCAAAAGTTAATCAAAGCCGGGAAGTCCTAGAAGAATAGTTCATAAGCATGCCTTTCCAATGCACATGTCTGTCTACTGGGCAGGAATTTGCCAGTCATCTGTGATAGTGGTTAGTAAGGGTAAGTTTGTCAAATGAGAGGATAGATTAAAATCTCACCCCCCACAGTTACTCAAAGCCCTGACTGGCAGTAAGATTTTAAGTTGATACATCTGTTTAGGAAGGAAAGCTTGTAGACCTGAGATTGTGTTGTCCTTATTGAGATCTGTTAAAGGCCTGTCAGCTTGCCAATGCCCTCAATCAACAGATTAACCACGGTGGAAGGGACCCTAGACGGCATCGCCACTTGGGTCCATTGCTCCCACGCCAGGCCAGCTGACCCCTTTGCCCTGGATGACAACTACCGTGATGGAACATGGGAGGTCTCCAAGCACCCAACTCAGCCGCTTCGCCTTCGCCTCAAGAAAAGAAAGTTAGACTGAATATTGTTATAATTTTCTTTTTGCCTTCTTTCCTTACTACCCTGGCTAGTGTTGATGTCATTTTGGCAGCTCACTCCAAAGTGAGGTGACCCCCTTATTTTAGGTAGTTTTGAGCTTGCTCAGGAATACGGGTATAGCCACCCGACCCTTAGAGCACAGTTGAGAAGTTTATGTATTATTTTGTTGCTTACATTTGGATACTAAACACTATAGAGCTAATGGTAAGTCTGTATAGCTGAAAGTTAATTTTCAGTTTGCAGCAATCCTGCAGTCCCTTGGAAAAGTAGACTAAGGTTATAGGTTCCTGGCTAGGTAAGGTCAACGCCCCTGAGTCAGCCTGAAGAAATTACAGAAGATGGATGATCTTCACCCATCAGCCCCCCTTTAAAATCAAGGGACCAGAGTTGTTTTTGGGAAGATGAGGCAGGATAAACTAGAGACATGCAGAACAGAGGTACAGAGAATATTCTTGTAAGAAATGGTGACAGGCCCTTTGGTTACTACATTGGGTCCTACTGGCCCATGCCTTACCTCTATATCATCCCCTAGACATGCAAGCCATTGAAATGGACAGAATGGAGCCATGATTGGCTCCCAAGGTACCAAAAAGAAAAAGGGGGAAATGAGGTGCCAGACTTTGAAGTCAGGCCCCACCATGTGAACCCCATTTTAGAATCGAACCCTGAGCCAATCAGATTTGTACCTGTGTGCTAATCTTGCTTGCACAGCTGATTGTTGTAACCTTGTTCTTTGCCTTTATAAGCCCTGTGTAATCACAGCTCGGGGCTTCCTCCTAACCTCCGCTGTGTCGGTGGGTAGGACGAGGCCCGAGTTGGCAGCTCGTTCAATAAACCCTTGCCTTGCTTTTGCATTTCGGAGTGTCTGAATCTTGGTGGTCTTCTTGGGGGTGGTCTTGCAACTTGGCACAACAAGATCAATCCTGACAACGAGGAACCATGGAGAGGAGTAAGAGGAGATAAGTCTCATCTTAAATGGAGTCAATTTAAACTTTCCTTTTCAAGATTTATCAGAGCTGGGAGACCAAGAGGAATCATTGTTTACCCACCTAATGTCCATAGCTGTTCATTTTCCATCTGGACAGAAACTTGCATTCTTGCATTTGTTACTTGCTATTTGTGTATACACATAGCCTCTGACTGGTTACTCCCAACCAGTCCACTATCCCTAAACACTTCCTTCCTGCCCCCAGTCCAGTTATTCCTCCTTCCTTGTAATGGGCCACAATTGGGTTTATGTTCCAAATGGAACTTTTCTGGCTTGTGCCCAGGGTATGTTCTCCCTCCCATGTTGTTCATGTTAACTGGTCCTGTGAACTTGTCAGCCTTTTGCCTGACCCTTTTCAAGTCTCTTTTAACAGGATAACATCCCTCAGTCAGGACGCCACCTGGGAACTTGCAGTTCAAGGCCATCCTCTTACTATACTGCTCTGCCCAGTGCAGATCTGGACCCTGAAGACCCCAGACCCAGTGACTCCTTGATGTGCCCAAGCTGCAGGAGGTAGCCAGAGGAGACCATGACAGCCATTGACCCTGATAACCATTCTCGTGGAAATGATGAGGACTTTTACCAACCAAACTGGACGGTACCAGGCCAAATGACGAATCAGGGACCCCTGACTACTTCGCCCTATACAGCAGGAAGTAGGTCCAGAAGAAGCAACCTTTTCCCATACTCCTGGCCTGGTCCCCCCTCTTCTGTTATTGATAAACAACAAATGGGGGAGTGTTAGCATTTCCCTTGCCTCAGTTCCTTAGCGCCTCCCACTACCCCCAGATCCACCCATACTTAATGAGCCAGTCCTACTCACTACCTACCTACTTCCCCTTTACCCCCAAGAGAGAAGCTGCCACCTGGATAAGGTGCAGATGCCATGTAGCTCCCTCTCCCGTGGGAACTATGGCCCCACTAATAAACCTCTTTATGAACCTTTTTCTCCTGCCTGTGATTCCCTCCACATGGTCCTCTGGGATGCCCGGGACCTATGCTTTCAATTTTTGCTTCCAGTATTTTCCCCAGCAAAGCCCGAAAGCTAAAAGCCACATGATAGGTATGATGAAAGAAGATGGTAAGAATACTGTCCAATTTCCTGGAAGTTGGAAAATAATGTTAGATGACCTAGTCCCAGACTCTCTCCTCCTTTCTTTCTTATTTTTAAAGTAAACCTATTATAATCCTTGATTAACATTCAGATACATCAGAATATTAGCATAAAGCAATTCCATATATACTGAATATATACATATATATGATATACATACATGAATATATATGTGTGTACACAGAGTTTATGGAGGAATGAGTATAGTATGTGATTTCTCAATGAGCCCTATATACATCAGCTGATGCACATTTCCTGGCATTTTCCTCATCCTGATGGCTTTTCAAAGCCGAGAACAGATGGAATTAGCTCCAAAAGAAACTCAAGGCCATTTTGTGGCAGGAGAAATCAAAGGACATTATTCTAGAAAGCGCATGGTGCTCCACTGTCTATGCCCTACAAAATGGTATATAGTACTTCTTAGTGAGCCCTCCAGAATTTAGCAATACGGACATCACGGTTGATCAGGACCAGGGGACTAAGAACAGCATATCCAAGATCTAGAAAAGTTTTAATGTTTAGTGTTATGAGATCATCTCTCAAGGTAGAACCTGTGTAGACAGAGAACATGAAATCTGCCCAATAAAAGACAAGGAAACAGGTCATGAGATTGAGAGTACTTAGAGTAGCTCTGATTTCTGGGCTGGAATTGTTTGCAAACCTGGAGCTATGAAGATAGAGGACTCGCTTGTGATGTTTATACAGATGGAAAGCCATGTAACCACTGCTCCAGCCCATGAGACTCTGAAAGATCACATCCCGAAGAGCCATAAGGGAGAGGAAAAACCACCTAATCTCTTGTCTAGATGGTAACATATAACAATAGCCAATATACATTTCAGTTCCAGATCCATTCAGGGTATTGACTGCTGTGATGTAGTGTAGC
This sequence comes from Perognathus longimembris pacificus, assembly GCF_023159225.1. Taxonomy (NCBI): domain Eukaryota; kingdom Metazoa; phylum Chordata; class Mammalia; order Rodentia; family Heteromyidae; genus Perognathus; species Perognathus longimembris. The sequence continues at coordinate 17,051,361 of NC_063166.1, read as the reverse complement.
AGGTTTGAGCTGATCAGAGAATTGATGATCCAAAAGAGGAGGAGATAGGGAAGAACTTGCCATGCAGTCTGTGGTTTGAGCTTTCTCCACAATGTGGTTCTGGGACTGATGGTGATGGCCTGGATCATGCTGAGGAGACAGGTGGTGCAGATGGAAAGGCCTCGGGCCACTCTTACCAGGTAAATCAAAAGTTTACAACCAACATTATCTACAAAGTTTCTGAAATCAAAAACTGTGGCTATATCTCTGAGACCTAAGGTGCAGATAATGACTGCATTTGAAAACATTAAGTGGATGATGATAAGATCTATGGGCTTTTTGTCAGGACCTGTGAGAAAAGCATACACATGTCGCACAAATACAAGGATGTTCCCTACAACGCCCGGGACATTAAGCAAAAAGAAAATTATTCTTTGAATGATGTTATTCCAAATCATCTTCTGACTTCATTTACAAAACTAAAAAAAAATTGAAAAACACAAGTAATTTTGTTCTAATGAATAATGAGAAGATTAGTTTCTGAAATACTTAAGCAAATATGGTTGTGTTTAGCAGGTCATTCATTCTTTGCCCTTTTTCTCTCTGTGTTGCTTCTTCTGGCATGGATATAATAAGCAAAGGTAGATATATATCCTAAAATAATGCGTCCACCTGCATTTCTAAGAGATTTATTTACTTTTTTGAAATCAAGTTTTACTACGTAGTCTGGGCTGGACTTGAGGCTGGCTTCTAACTTGTGATTCTCCTGCCTTTGTCTCTTGCAGGCATGACCCATTACATCTAGCTCAGAGAACTTTTTTGGAATACTTCATCTCTAAAATACATGACTGTTTTCTTCCCAGACAAAAGCTGAACAAAAGACATCATTTTGTCAACTTCAAAGCCATCCTCCCAAGTATTTGTTTAGATGCTGACCAGTGGAGAAACTTAGCCTCAGCACGAAATTCCAATGCCTTTTCCTGGAACACCAAAGGGCCAGTGGGGGAAAACTCCCACTAAGGGATTTCCTCTGTTTGTTGGCCAAAGGCCACTTTTGTCATGAGATTCTCCTTCCCTGAATAGAAAGTCCCCTGGTTGTATTGTCTGCCCAACTACTCTGGAGAAGGGCTTTTATGGGTTGTATTGTCTGCACAACTACTCTGGAGAAGGGCTTTCACAGTATTAGGGAATTCTTTTGTCAAGGCAATTGAGCTCTGTGGAAGCTAATTAGAGCTTTACCTTTGCTAATCTGATCTTTTGTTACAATAATATTCATGGTATGAATGGAGTGGTGAATCCTTCTGTTTTGCTCTTGGATTTATGAATTGGTCTCTAACCCTATATAACCCTCACTCCCCCAAAATAAAGCACGTGTCTTCTTCTCACAGAACCCTTGTCCCCTGTGTTCTGTCTTTGTTGCAGTTACCTGTGCCTCCACAAGATGCCTTCTACCTTTTTCACTAGCACATTGAATCATTTCTCTCATTTTAGTGGAGTTTATTGGTAACATCCCCAGACTCCCTTTACTACCCAATACACATGCATTCCTCAAATGGATATTGAGAATATTAAAGAATTTGAGCTTTTCAGAAAACCCACCTGTATTTGATTAAATGGACTATAGATCTTGGTTATAAGCAGCCTTGGTAGAGTTGTGGAAAGTCCAGCCGAAAGGTGGGACTAACTCTGTAGTAAAATTGGTCCTCACAATCTTCCACACTAGTGAGATCAATTTGAAGCTCTGTTGTTTTCCTGACCTCATCTCCTGTTCTTACTCTCCATTTCTCCTGGCAACCTTTTTTGTCTCCCTTTTGCCCCAATAAAATATTTTTAAAAATTCTGTGTGTGTGAATTTAGCCCACTCAGAGTTTTTTTGCAGCAGGAGTGCATGTGGATAGGAATTCCAGATTTTGTAGTGTTAAACTTGAGAAGCATAAACTTCAAGGGTCACAAGAACAAGATTGCAGACAGCCACTCTGAAGTTTAGGTCTTGCCTTTCCTGATTCCTATAATCATGACTCTGAATATCTAACTTGGTCTAAGACTCAGTGTTGTCATCTATAAACTAAGAATGATGCTTTGCAGTTTACAAGTAGAATCTGGGTATTCAATAAGTTGAGATACATAGTGTGAAAGAGGCTATACGAGCCCCCTTGAGTAGGAAGTTACCCAAGCCCCTCTCCCTCCAGGACAAAAGGACAAACCCCCATCCTGTCATCTACTGGTATCTGAACTATGCAGCCTGCAAGCAGTCACCCAACTCCACCTTAAAGGGAACAAACAAAAGGCACCAGCCCTGTTCCGGGAAATTGTATCCAAAAGGTCACTTCCCCATTCCAAGAATCTGTGAGCACATGCAGCTTGGCACGTGTCCCTTACCAGCCCAAATTAGGATTCCTTAAAATGATTGGTAAACGTATGTGACTCAGTGTAAAATGATTGGCTGCCTGCGATGTGTTGCTTTAAATCTTTTGGTTACAAATGCTCGGGCTTTACCCTAAGGGATAATAGAGTCCTATATAAGGTCTCCCTCAGAAAAGCTCGGGCTTTCAGTTGCTGACTGGTTTATGGTCATGCTGTGAGCCCGAGCCTGCTCGAATAAACCCTTTGCTTTTGCATGAGAACGTTTCTTGGTGTCCTCCATTCCGCGGATGCGCTTTCAAGTGCTTAGGTCAGTGCCTGGCAATATTAAATACACTTGCCAACCCCCTCACCCAGCACAAGAAAGTGTCCTGATATGTTGTTTTTTTTTTTTTTTTACAGTTACCTGTCTTTTCTTTTTTCTTTGGTACTGGGGCTTGAGCCCAGGACGTTACACTTGCTAGGCAAGCACTTTGCCACTACATCCCAGCCCTCTACAGTTATCTGTAGTTACAACATTTGTCATATTTTAGTTCTAGTCATTAAAAATGGAATAAATAAAATAAAAAGAGTAAGAATGTGACATCCTGAAAACACTTAAGGATACAAGAAATAAATGCAAACTTCAATAAAAACTCCCTCAGTATTGAGACGGAAAAGTACACTAAGGCTTCAGGGAGAACGCTGAGAAAAGTGCTTCCTCACATCCAGGATGACGTTCCATCCAGACCAAGGTCATGATTACCTCCCTGTGCTGGGATGAAAGAGCTGATTTCGATAGCATGCATCATACACCCTGCTGCACAGAGGCTCCCTCATGGTCCTCTGTTAGCGGTGGCAGTTGGGAAGTGATAGGCAGTCTTTTTACCGGGGTCCTGACACCTTCTGCTTCCCTGAGTGACAAAGGAGCTCAGATATTTAACTCAGACATTTCCCCAGGCAGCTCCTGAGCAGCACTGCCTGAGCAGCTTTCCTTCCAAAGTCAAAGGCAGCTCCAATCCTCCCTGGGAGGAGCACTCACCTGCGTAGTCTCTGTAGCTGGCTCAGGGTAGGTGTTCTGATCAAATAGCATCAGCCAGGTCCTGTTGGTCTTTCTCTAAGTCTCCATGCTCAGAGTCAACCCTCACTATTGGCACGATGCACTTCTGCTTCATGAAGGGAGAAGGCGCCTTCTATAAATCTCTATCTCTGAGGCATAACTCTGCCCTCCCCCTGCTGCTCTGTAATTAGCAGTGCCCAGAAACTTGCTGAGTCTAATTAAATTGTGAATGTGTAATAATGAGGCACTGTAATGATGAATGGTTTCCCAAAGGGTTCAGGTTTCTTTGACTTTGTTATATTCTTTCTTTATTTCTTTTTTTCCTAGTTTTAGGGCTTGAACTCAGGGCCTGCATACTGTCTCTGAGCTTCTTGTACTCAAAGCTAGGGCTCACCACTTGACCCACAGAACTACTTATGGCCTTTTCTGAGCAGTTTATTGGATATGAGAGTCTGTGCAGGTTGGCTTCGAACTGCCAGTCTTAGATCTCAGCTTCCTGAGTAGGTAGGTAGGCATGAGCCACCAGCACCCAGCTGACTTTATTATATTCTTCTCATTTCTATTTTACCAAAACCAGGAACTAATTTCAAAAGAAACATCTAAGGATTCGTAGTAGTTTCTTACTGAACATTTTCAAAATATTCTTTCACTCTTCTTAGAATGGAGCTCACACCTGTAGTTGGTGAAACTGTTATCTCTAATTAACCACCAAAACCGTGATAACACTTGCATGTGGAATAGAAAGCACACATTTGCAGAATTGTCATTTCAGAGGCTGGAAGGAAGAAGAAAGGATTTCAGTTAAAGAGTACAAGCTTCCATAAAAAGCATGAAATAAATTTCAATGTGTATATCTCATATCAAATATTTGAGGCTTGAAAGAACCAAAACTTTTGGTAATGTTATTTATCTCTAGTGCAAAGGTTCTACAAAGGTTATCTCTGTATATGACAAATTATTTTATATGCATGCATAATACTCATACACAATAAATGTTGTAAATGTTAAAAATATTTGAGGCTTTGTATTAATAAACTATATTTAAGCATCCCCTCTAAAAAGGTACCTATGTGAAGTCATAGATAATTTGATTACTAATGGTTGTAATGAATGTATTAAAACATCATATTGTTTACATGAATTGTATAATATTTGCTAATATACCAAAATCTGAAAGTGAAATACTTTAAATATTTTACTATTGCAATATAAAAACACTCAAAACAAAAGAGAATATCACAAAAGCATCTAAATATGTACATCAACAGTCCTGTCCATTACCTAAATATGCCACGGGCCTACTTCTTCTACTGCCTCCTTTTGGAAGCTATTTCAGCATCAGAAAATGAAACACACCACTACCTCATCCACATCCACAGAGTATCTACCACTTAAAACAGCCTTGAAGATTTGCTTGCAAACATTTTGATTCATGTGGTTACTTATATTGAAGAGAAAGTGAATAAGAGTTTGTCTGGCACCACGTTACTGTTGGAATTTGGAGTTGGGCCTTTAAGTCTTAACTTGTTCAAAAAGTTCACATCACCAAATTTAAAATATTTTTAGCCATTGTGCTCTTCAAATCTCATGTATGATTTGAGCATTGTAATTGAGATTGGAGCATTGAAGTTTGAATCTGGCTTGGAAAAGTTTGTGGGACTTCATGTTAACCCAGCCTGTGTGCAGTGATGTAGTGGTGTGAGCCTATTAGCCCAGATCCAGGAAAACTACACAGTGAGGCACATTTGCCATCCTGGGCAACACAGGGAAGCATAACTACCCAGGATCAGTTGTCAGTGCCACTGCCCAGGCCAGCCTGGCATAAAGTAAGACCCTCTCTTGAAAATTACCAATGTAAAAAGGGACGAAAGGCATAGTTCAAGTGGCAAAGTGTCAGCTTGACACAAGTTTAATTCCCAGTACTGCTAAAATAAAAAGATGCATAAATTCTTTTTATAATGAGGTCTGATTCTGTTTTAATTTTGTTTGATTTTTGTCCTCTTAGCTTCTACAATGAGTACACTGTCATTATTTTTCAAAATAACGTCATGACATATCTGATTGCTAGAGCCACATATCTCTGTGTGGGATGATTGCAGTATAAGAGACAAAGATCAAAATTCCCCATTGAATAAATGTAGAGCCAGATTATTTTGTTGGGCTTTGTGGGAAGTACCCGGGCAGTAAGTAATGATAGCTAGAAACAATTTGTTTTTAAACATAATTTATTTGTTATTTATCAAAAACATTGACCACTTGGAAAATAATCAGTTTCTCCACTCTTACTGTGATTTTCTCAAAGTCTATAGGTTCTCCAGAGATTCCTTATTTACATAGCATGATGATGGTGGATCTATGGCTCACAGTGGAAGCACTTGCCTAACAGGTAGGAGGCCCTGGACTTGATCTAGAGCCACACCCCCCCCCACACACACCCACGAAATTCTGAATTAGTCTTGCATTGTTGTTTCATTGTGCTAGTACTGAAACGGTCTTTAAGAAATAATGACCACTGTATTGTCAAATATTTTCCTATTGTTATTCTCAAAGAGAAAATACAACTGTAGACTCAGGTCTTCAAAATGGAAATCCTAGGCAAAAAGAATAGATATATTCCTAATTTTCTTACACTATAAAATAAATCCTTTAATTTTGCAAGTGTTTAAATAAAATAGTTTCAGTGCCTGGTACCAAGTGTCTGACATCTGTAATGCTAGCTACTGAGGAGGCTAAGACCTAAGGATTGCAGTTTGAAGCCAGCCTAGACAGGAAATCTATGAAGCTCTTAACTCCAATGAACCCCTTCTCCCCAGCCCTGCCAAAAAATATAGAAGCCACATGTGTAGGCATGGCTGAAGTGGTAGAGTGCTAGCTAGCCTTGAGCAAAACAGCTCAGGGCCTGGTCTAAAGGTCCTCAATTGAAGCCCCAGACCTATGACAACAAACACACAACAAAATGAGAAAAACAATTTTATGCTTACATCAGCCATGAAGATAAGTGCACAAGTTACTAGGACTTATACTTCTTTTTAAGACTATGACAATTCAAGAATGACCTCTGTGCATAGCATTATTCTTAATTCAGTAAGAAGGAATCTTAAGCTTTGAAACTTTCTGCAATATCATTCTCAATTCCTAGAGAGCAAAAAGAAGTCCACGGTTTCCACTAATCTCGTGCAAATTACCTTTCAGTTCACAAGAGTATTTTTTCTGACCATCTTATAAATTAGATGAGACATTAGTAATTTACATAACGTTTACATAAAGTAGTTATCTACTTTTGGAACAGTGGTAGTGAAAGAGCATGCTCACAACTAGTAGAATTCAAACCACTTCTGGAGGGTGGCAGTGGAAAATGTTATCTCTGCTGCACACTAGTTGCAAATGATTTCTGACAAGAGAATTGTTAGTTAAAAATAAAATATTACATGTTTGATTAATTCATTGTGACTTTGGTTTTATACATAGCATAACAGAACTGGGATTCTTTCAGACTTACTCAAACAGGAATAAAATAGAAATACTCTCAATGTCTTTCTGTTCAAGCGAATATAACAGCAGTCAGACAGATGTCCATCTCTGTGAATCAGCACAAAGGGGCTGAAAATTGCATAATGGTAAAAACTTCCTGAACATGTAGAATGATGGAATAATTCTCTAAGGAGAAAATGTAATAGAAAGAAATAAAGCTATCTGTCCAGTGAAAGAAAAGAAAACAAAGCATCAGAAGAAGAACACGTTTAGCAGCTTTTATTTCAGGAGGAGTTTTGCACAGAAGCGTGGAGTTCTGAAGGTAGAGAACACATAGGTGGTGTTTGTGAAGAAGAAATACCATGTAGCCACTGGCTGAACCCATGATACTCTGAAACACAACATCTCTCAGAGCCATGAAAGTGACAGGAATTTTGTTTCCTTTCTCATTTCCCTGTATAAAAAAGCAATAGTGGTCACTTTGACTAAGTTGTGATGTGTTTGTAGGGCTATAACTGGAGTTGACTATCCAAAAGAGGACCAAGAAAGGAAAGATATGCCAAACAAACCTGGGTTTGAACCTTTTGAAAGGTGGAAGAGACATGCAGATTTTTTTGACCCTGCCAGGGCTGGCTCTTAACTCTGCCCCTCAGATCTTAGCCTTCTGAGTAGCTAAGATTATAAGAGCGAGTCACAAGTGCTTGTCATCCACTGTGTCTTATATTTGTTGAGCATTCTTTTATGGTTTTCAATATTCTACTTGATCTCACATTTTTTTTTTTTTTTTTTTTTTGCCAGTCCTGGGCCTTGGACTCAGGGCCTGAGCACTGTCCCTGGCTTCTTTTTGCTCAAGGCTAGCACTCTGCCACTTGAGCCACAGCGCCGCTTCTGGCCGTTTTCTGTATATGTGGTGCTGGCGAATCGAACCTAGGGCCTCGTGTATCCGAGGCAGTCACTCTTGCCACTAGGCTATGTCCCCAGCCCGATCTCACATTTTGATCAGCATGCTAATTTCCGGTTTTATGGTTTTTTTTTTACCTAAGTTTTATGTCTTTGATGCATGTACTTCAATGTTTCTGGAATTGTAGTTTATTTAAACTTCAAGTGAAATCTGTAATTTCCATGCTTCACTGATTTTTAAACAAATATTCAGTGATTTTTTTTCAGTTGTTATCCTGAAGGCTTAGGCTTTTGCTATAAATTCCAGTGATCAAACATAATCAGCCAAAGATATCCAGAAACAAGTCTTCGTGTGAAATATGTTTGTATCACCAACTGGCTGCAGTCAAGGAGAATGTCCCAGAGGAATCCTGTAATGTTACCTAGGAGAGTCTTTAAGAAGAGATCTGAGTTCCATTGAGTGCTGTCAGGGGGTCTCTGAAAGGAAGCTTGGATCAATTCTGAATGTGATGAGATATATCAAGGTGGATCAGGAGAACAGAATTAGTTGTTACTTGTTGTCATGAGATGAAGAATCTTCAGGAATACCTTCAAGTAGTAGAGAAGTTTGTGGCATCACTGATTTGTAGATCATTCAAGGGGTCATGATGGCATGTGATAACTGCTGGAGGAAACAATGATTCCAGTTAAATTTGTAATTTGGTTTACTTTGTCTTTTCTTCTTTCTCTTTCCTTCTCAACATATTTTTATTTTCATTAAGTAGTTGTACAAAGGAGTTGCTATTCAACAGAGCAGTTAATGAATACAGGGCCTCTTGCCTAATGTCACCCCTTTGAACATTCTTATCTGCCCCTTTCACCTCACCCCTTCACTCAGTTTTCTTCACTTTTAGGTTATGTACTGCATTTTTTTCCATTTCAAAAAGCAATTATGTGTACAATGTATGATGATCTGTATTAGTCCTTCAATATCTTCACCCCCCTTTAGCCCACCCCTTCCCTAATTTTCTCAGGTCTGCAATATATTCTTGCCTGTATTCTACTCATGTTCCTCATTCATTCTTCCTCCCTCTTTGCTTGTCCACCCCATGTAAGTACCTATTACCTGGTAGTTATTTTGTTGGACTATGGCTTAGTCTTTCTAAAGAATTATGCCTTTTGTGTTCTCCATAGAGTCTATTATACTTCAGTTAGTTCATTTATAACTAATTGGGTTCCAGTTTCTATTTGTACTTCTAAATTTATAGGCACATTCTAGCTCCCACAAATGAGGAAAACCCTGCAACCTTTGTTTCTCTGGGTCTGGTTTATTTCATTTCGTATAAATATTTAAATATAATTCCAATCTTTCCATTTCCTTACTAATGGCACAATATCATTGTTTCTAATGGACATAGCTATCTCCTAGTTTTTCCACTTAGTGTCTAGTGAGTACCAATGTTGTATTTGTTCACTCTTGTTCCACCTCTAGGTTCCCTCTACTTACCCTCCCAATACAAACAAATAAGACAAAAGAAAATAAAAATAGAAACAATGAAATTACGTGTTCATAGGAACACAGATGCCAACACTAGAAAAAAGTTACTAGTTTTATAACAAAATGCTTTAACAAAAGTGATATTGAAATGCTCCTTGTTGCACCAAATTGTTAGTTGTTTTTCCTATTTGTGTTTATATTATATCATACCACATCATATAATGCTTCATATCATATCATCATATATCTCTATGTCTCTGGATTTCCCTACTTAGAATCAAGGATGAGAACCATCTTACTTATACAGGTTATTTTTTCATTTACAGTGGAAACATTTTTTAACCCCTATGAGCCCTGCCCTGTCTTTTTAACTAGGTTGGATTCAAAATAATGATTACTTGGAGTCAGTGAAAGTGCTACTGCAGGCAGGGAATGGGATATATAGGGGTTGCTGCAGGTGTTAAGGAGCTGCCAATTGATCCTGGGATCCCCCAGGTTGGTTGCTTCCTTGCAGAAATCCCTGAGAAGCAACTTTTATCCATCAATTTCTCTGGCCACCTGTAAGTGTACAAAGCACTTCAAAGCTGCTTTTTCAAACCAAAGCTGTTTCTGTTAGCTGTCAAGGCATGAGATCTGATTGATTCTCAGTGCTCTAGCTCCCCAGTTCTTTGTCTTAAAATCCTGGCTTCTATTCACAGATAACCATCCTTTCGCGTTTGTTCAGAGTTTGTATTACTGCAATATGTTGGTGTTTTTGTCTTCAATTCTGCCTGCAGCTCAGCTCTCAGCTCATACTTCCCATTAAGTAAGTTATGTTGTGGAATCTGAGGCCAAGTTATAACCAGTATCCTGGATCTGAAATCATTTTTCTGGTTATCTTGAGCTTAGTTAGTGGTAAGTCTTTGAAATTTGGACATACGAAAATGTCCAATGTGTCCCCAGCAAGGGGGTTTGGGTAAGATTGCTCCTGAAATAACTTCCCTCCATCTTATCAATCAATAAGCTAAGAACTCCTAGCAGTCTTGTTATCATGATCTGAGTTGTTGATAATGTGTTTTAAAATTTATATTTGTAAACTGATGTCTGCTGCATGCTTGTGGATTTTCCCAAGCTTTCCTTTTAGCCTTTGCTTCTAAATCCCTCCCCATCCCTTCCCCTATCCCCACTTTTTTTGGTCTGTTATGCGGCTTGCATTTTGGGGCTGGGCGCCATTCCTGAGCTCTTCAGCTCAAAGCTAGTACTCTACCACTTAAGCCACAGCTCCTCTTCCCATTTTCTGGTGGTTAATTGGAGATAAGGGTCTCAGAAACTTTCCTGCCAAGGCTGAATTTGAACCATGATCGTCAGATCTCAGCCTCTTGAATAGCTAGGATTACAGGGGTGAGCCACTGCTGGTTGCCTAGCTGGATTCTCCTGCTACACTGTCATGCTGCCCAGTGTTCTTCAGGGTTGTTTGTTTTATAAATCTAAGGTTCAGTATTTCTGGATTTCATCTAAATTTTCTTGTTGCCCTTCCTTGCTTTTCCATATCAGATGGCTGTCCCTGAGTTATGAAACTGGTGTTTTGTTTCCTAATTGATGTAAAATTTCTAGAGACACCCAAATTCTGTGTTTCCAATCTGCCATCTTGGAATCCTTTTTCCCTTGTGTTCCTCAGCTTTTAAACCCATTTGTTAAGTGGGTATGGGAGTCAGCAGAAAGCAAGGACTTTGGTGAACCCTACATGAAGGGGTTTTGGGTGACAAGTTATAGAAGATGCTAAGCATTCATTCCCAGTGAGACCAAGGGAAGATGCTTGTAAGGGAGGAACACAAAGGGACAATGCCTATGTTTATCTGATCATATAAAGTAGTATTTATCAAAATGAACTTCAGGATATGGAAACAAGAGGCTTTCTGTTTGTTCCTGTTTTTGTTTTCTTTTTATTGTCTTTTTAAAAATCTGTCTTTGGAAGGGTAAGGTGTTACAGAAATGAAGGGACAAAGAGTGAACAAATGTACCCCTGGTACTTAGTATACAGTATGGGTGGGAATGGGAGGGTAAAACTGGGAGAGAGAGATAGAAAGTGTGACAGTGTCCACAAAGAAATGCAGTTGTTACCTGACTGATGTAATGGTAACTGGATCTTGGCAAATCACCTCTTTTTAAAATTAATTAATTTTTTTCCAGTCCTGGGGCTTGAAGTCAGGACCTGAGCATTGTCCCTGGCTTCCTTTTGCTCAAGGCTAGCACTGTACCACTTGCCCACAGTGGCACTTCTGGATTTTTCTGTGTATGTGGTTCTGAGGAATGGAACCCAGGGATTCATGCACTCTATTACTAGGCCACATTCCCAGTGCCAGTACATCACCTTTATAATTCAATAAACCAGAAATTTCCCTTACTAGATGTGTAATCTGCCAGCACCTTGTCAATTTCTTATGTTACAGAACAATGAAAAGTAAATTCCTGTTATTTACAAGCTAAAAAATGTTCTGGTTTAAGGAGACAATAAAATGCTATTAATTGGAAAGTGTGTTTCTAATATTTTTTTCTCAGTGCAAGCAACAAGCTAGGAACCACATGATAAGGATGGTAGAATTGGAGACAGGCAAGATTTTTATTTTTCCAATTCCTACAATAACCAGACTCAGATTGCTTAAGAAATGATTGATGAGAGAACAGGCTTATCTGTTGCTATAACCCTTCAATAGTTTAATGTTCTGAAATAATAAAACAACAAGGTATCAAAATTCCTAATGAATGCATCTTGAATTTAGGGAAGATGTCTGTAGAAGTATAGATATCTGTCCTCAGTGAGCCCTCCCGGATTTAGCAATATTGACGTCCCGGCTGATCAGGACCAAGGGGCTGAGAACAGCATATCCAAGTTCTAGAAATGTTTTAATGTTTAGTTTCATGAAATCATGTCTCAAGGTAGAACCCGTGTAGACAGAGAACATGAAATCTGCCCAATAAAAGACAAGGAAACAGATCATGAGATTGAGGGTACTTAGAGTAGCTCTGATTTCTGGGCTGGAATTGTTTGCAATCCTGGATCTGTGAAGATAGAGGACTTGCTTGTGATGTTTATACAGATGGAAAGCCATGTGCCCACTGCTCCAGCCCATGAGACTCTGAAAGATCACATCCCGAAGAGCCATAAGGAAGAGGAAAAGCCATCTAACCTCTTGTCTAGATGGTAGCATATAACAATTGACCGTATGTATTTCAGTTCCAGATCCATTCATGCTACTGACTGCTGTGATATAGTATAGCAGGTTTGAGCTGATCAGAGAATTGATGATCCAAAAGAGGAGGAGATAGGGAAGAACTTGCCATGCAGTCTGTGGTTTGAGCTTTCTCCACAGGTTGCTTCTGGGACTGATGGTGATGGCCTGGACCATGCTGAGGAGACAGGTGGTGCAGATGGAAAGGCCTCGGGCCATCCTCCTCAGATAAATCACAGTTTTACAACTATAATCATCTAGGAAATTTCTGAAATAAGCAATGATTGCTATTTCTCTTATGCCTATGCTACAAATAATGATCATATTTGAAAAAGCCAAGTGGATGAGGATAAGATTTACAGGTTTTTTGTCAGGACCCATGACAAAAGTACATACATGTAACACAAAGATAAAGATGTTCCCCACAATTCCAGGTCCGGTAAGAGAAAAGAACATTATTTCCTGGATGACTTTACTCCAAATCATCTTCAGGCTTCATACTCAGAACTAGGAAATTCATTTTAACAAACATAAACATTAATGACAAATTTCAGAGGATATATTTCTGTTTATTAATAGGGAAAAGAACAATTTTTTTCTTGTTCTGCCAATAAATGAGTTGGTTGCTTCTAGGAAATTAAGCCTTTATTTTCTAAAAGAACAATTTTTAAAGTGTGTGTGTGTGTGTGTGTGTGTGTGTGTGTGTGTGTATTTCTTAGATCTTATGTTTGCCTTTTTTTTTTTACTCCTTCATTTGCATTCTCTAACATAGAAGTGATGATAAACACAGTTTGGAAATAAATTCCATGGTCATATACTCACTTACCTTTACAAATGTCCAGATGAGTCCTTCCTTTTTATTATTTACAGATCATAAACCCTCTTGTATTGTACTGAGGCTCCACTGGTTTTCTCTTTTTTTTTTTTCTTTTTGCCAGTCCTGGGCCTTAAACTCAGTGCCTGAGCACTGTCCCTGGCTTATTTTTGCTCAAGGCTAGCACTCTGCCACTTGAGCCACAGCGCCATTTCTGAGTGTTTTCTGTATATGTGGTGCTAGGGAATTGAACCTAGGGCTCATGTATACAAGGCAAGCACTCTTGCCACTAGGCCATATCCCCAGCCACAACTGGGATTCTCATTATCACCCTAAAAAACTCATTTCTCTGATGAGAATACAGCTAATACTGGACTGTATTATTCTCTAAAAATTGTTTTAGACCAATTGGGATAACTTCCTTGGGGAGGGTCACATGATAAACTCAACTCCCACAACTGTGCATAGATCTTAACTGTGCAAGATACACAAGTAATTTAGCCGGGGAGTACAAGGGTCTGGCATCCTTGCCTCAAGGTCATACTAACCCTGTATATTCCCGTTATTCTACATGGTGGATTCACTGAAATGAATGATTTTCTCTGTTACCTTGTTCATACTATCCATTTATCCTGAGAGCTTCTCCCTTCACAAAATGTCAGCAAAACAGTTTATTTCTGTAGCTGCTGTCCTGTGGACTCCATCTGAAAGAAGACAGTAGCTCTGTGTTTTAAAGCTTGTGCAATCCAATTCTTTTTCAATATCAGAAATGCCCCAGAAATGCTACTGGATCATACTGTGCATGATGTAGGCTATCTTTAAAGAGATTACTTTTAAATCACTCTTACTTTTCACTTGCCATATCTCTCTATTGATTTACTTGTGGTTAGGTTTTCTTTCCAGATTTACCTGTCTTTGGGGGAGATACTATGAACATACTTCGGGCTAAGGAACATGTCCCATGTTCTCAAAGGAGTGTTGTTTCTGAATTGAAAAGCTATACACTATGGGAGGTATTTGCAAGAAACATTTGTGTTTTTGTTTTAACAAGATTAGATAGGGTTCTTCTACTTTTGTAAGGATAACCAAAATGCAGTATTTGTGACTCATATAGCAATTTTTGATGCAATTTGTGGTGGAGGTAGAGCATAGGTATGCCTAAGCAAAATCACTGAACTTGAAAATTATAAAGTTCAGGATTTCTAAGAAGAAGCCTTGCAAACAGCCACTCTAGAGCACATATGTGTGAGTTGAACATGTTAGATCGCTTGTCTCAGTTCCACTCATTTGTACCATACCGGTGAACTGTGTGGATTCAATGAGCTGAGGTATAGTGCTTATATTAGTGAGAAGTAAGTATTAAAGAATCATTTTCTAAAAGTAATTGCTAGTGTTATTATGTATGCTGATGTCTGTCCACCCCTTCAAATCTCTGTAGTTATAGATTGTTATATTTTGGACTATGTTAATGGGAATTCAAAATAAATGAAATCATCATAAAGAAGCCAAGAATACTGCATCTTGAAAAGGCTAAACAACACCTGAAATAGGATACAAGCTTAAGCAAAAATTCCACTTGATTGAAGGAAAATGCACAAAGACTGGTATGTGGTGTAGAGAATATGACTTTTAAGTGTTATTGGGCCTCACTGTCTCCATGCTCCTTGGCCTGTATTAAAAGAACTGCTTGTGTCACAGTGTACATGTGCATGTGTTGCATTTCTGCACAAGGCTGCCCTCCCAGACCAAGAAACATAGGTTTCTGGTTGGTGTTATAACATCAAATTAAATATGTTGCACACCATTTTTAGCTCCTTTATTGTGCCATTGCTTCCGACTTGATTAAAATGAAACCTTATATATCATTCCAAATGAATGCATATTCATTCATTTATTTGCTGGTCCTGGTCACTGTCCCTGAGCCTCTTTGTACTCAAGGCTAGTAGTTTTCTACCACTTGAGCCACAGCACAGCTTCCAGCTTTTTCTGAGTAGTTTATTGGAGATTAGAGTCTCACAATCTTTTCTGCCCAGGATGGCTTTGAACCACAGTCCTCAACTCTCTGCCTCTTGAGTAGCTAGGATTGCAGGCATGAACCACCAGTACCCAGCTTCTTGGGTTATTTTATACATTGTCGAATGCCATCTGAGGACTTAAAAAATATAAACTCTGTACTCATTTTTTTTTTTACCTCCACAGTAGCAAAACCAGTCTTCCTACTAAAATCCTAGTATATCCCATCCACATTCAATGCCAGGATGGTACAATTCAGGCAACTGATTTAATTCATACAAAAAATGTTGCCACTAGAATTTTTGCTCTTTTATTTCTGTCATACTCTATCATGCCCTGTGGTCATATGTGATCTGTTTGCCTTCCCTGCATTCCCCGCCCCCCCCCAAAAAAGTCTTACTTCCACTCTTTAATTTTAGCTATTACTTTTTTTAAATTTGTCAGTCATAAGGCTTGAATTCAGAGCTTGGACACTGTCCCTGAGCCTTTTTGCTTAACAACACTCTACCACATTGATCCAAGGCTCCACTTCTGGTTTTCTGGTAGGTAATCGGAGATGAGTCTCATGGACTTTCCTGCCCAGGCTCGTTTTGAACTGTGATTTTCAGATTATCTACCTCCTGAATAGCAAGCATTACAATTGTGAGCTACTAGTGCCTAGCTAGCTCTTACTTTATAGCCACATGTCAGCTTCTATATCATCTCAAATTCTGTTCACTCTCCCCTCTATGTTTCCTTTTGAAGAACAACCATTTCCAAGTTTGGCTTTTGCCTTCAATTTTCATAACTTTGTTGCCTAATCTTAATATTTCTGATATATATTTGAAACTCAATTGATTCTGTAATTTAAGATGGCATATTCTAGGCCACAATATGAAGTCACAGTGGGTAGTCTTATCAGTTAATTTACAACAACTAGGCCTGAATCAATGCAAGATCCTGAGGAAGATGACTCTGGTATGAAACAGAGATAGTTAATTGGTTGCAGTCAGAGATGGTGCTGTAGAGGAAACTTGGAATATTTCCTAGGAAATGTGGGGAGAGACCTGAATACTAACAGCTATCTCAGGGGCCTTTGAGGGAAACTTCAGTTATACACATATTGGTGCTTTTAAAAGCAGATTGGGAAGAGAATGATTAGGTGTTAGGTTCTGTGTTGAGATGAGGGAAGTTTATGAAGTGTGAAGTAGGAATTGGCAATAATAGTTTCCTGGAGGAAAATAGATTGGGACATCATTGATATGAAATGAGATCTTTCAAAAGGGGAGACATGATGGCATTTTCAACTGCTGTATATTTTGGGGGAGAAGCGATGATTTTAGGTAAATTTTCAGCCTGTTTTACTAGTTTCTTTTTCCTTCAGCTTAATTAACAATGAGGTTACTGTGATCTTTCTTTAGTCCAAGGTGATTTCTAGGCTTCAGGTCTGGATAGGATTTTACTTTCATATGCAAGAGTTTCAATCTTGTACTTCTCTTAAAAACTTAAGTTAAACTATGGACAGTTTTTCCTCAATAAAAGAAACGTAGAAGTTTGATCCAATCCCTAGGATGTGCATATACTCTGTATGCTTCTAATGCAATTCTACAACCCCCCCCCCTCTCTCTCTCTCTCTCTCTGTATGTGTGTGCTGGTCGTGGGGCTCAAACTCAGGTCTTGGGAGCTGTCTCTGAGGGGTTTTGTGCAGGGCTATGAATCCTTGAACCACAGTTATGCTTTGGACTAATCGGAAATTTATTGGAGATACGAGTCTCACTGACTTTCCTGTAAAGGACAAGCTTTGAAATGCAACCTTCAGATCTCAGCCTCCTGAGTACCTATGATTACAGTCTTACAGTCGTGAGCCATTGGAACCTGGCTACCTCTACCTTCTGCTAATTATTAAATGCTTGCTTTAGAGCTCTCCAGTTCTTGTCTGCATAGCTATGTCATGATAGCTGTATATGCAGGCTTTACCTGGAAGCATTAATTACGAATATAGGAATATCTGTTATGGCCTTTCAACATGTGCTTCCTCTCCTTACATATGAGATTAAAGAATGCCTTAAAAGGTTAAAAGACACACATAATCCTAAATGTTTGATACAAGTTTTAATAATGAGTACAGCAATCAATTAATAAAACAGGAATCCAAAGTGATCCAATCTTTAGTCAGGGGTTGGAAACTCTTAAAAATGACTGTACTTGGATGAGTGTGTGTTTCAAGTGGTAGAATACTTGTCTAACAATACAAGGGCCTGAGTCTCAAACTCAAGAATGGTGAAATAAGTAAACAAAAAAAAAATGCGTGTACTTACAGAGCATGGGGCTACATGCTTGTAATCTCAGCATTTGAGAGGCAGGAAGATCATGAATTGTTGCCAGCCTAGGCTACATAATTAGATTTTGTATCAAGGAAATAAAACAACAAAACAAACAAAAAATGACTGTACTCCAAAAGGAATACTATGAGAGACTTACGTAAACCAAGACTTACATACACCAAGAACTGGAGAAACAAAATGTATGAACCCTCATAATACTAGCAGGTAAAATTGGAGGTTCATGAACATTTCCTAACTTCTGGAAGAACATAATGTGAGACCTTTTGGAAAACCCAACCTACAGCTCTGTGATGTCACCACATTAGAGACAGAGGTTTTCAAGTACTTTTAGAGGAAGATCTGCTGGATTGGTGGTCTCCATCTTTCTAGTTGGCATATGCCTTCAGATATTAGAAAAATGACACTTATAAGTCTCATATACCTTCTCAGAAAATTTCAGGTTTAATCAGAGAGAAAGAGGAATGTTTATCTCTCTATGATAAGTTTACATGAACATGTGAGTAAATCAAAGAATTATCAGGTCTGCTTACCTTGGTAGCTGTGGTGTAGTCCAACTCTGGGTTAATTCTGCCCAGATGAGGCTTTTCAAGCCAGATTTATATCTTTAGCATGTGAGTCTCTTGGCTCCCACCAAGAGTAAGGATGATTTCACTTTTCAACAGTTGTCTCATTGTCAGGGAGAAGAAAACGATTGCAGAATCTCAGTCCCTGAAGTACAACTTTCCCTCTCCCTATATAATTATCATGTGAAATTGACTTAGAAGATCACTCAGGCTTAATTAGGGTTTACTTCTAGAAGATTGTGAAATGAGAAAATGAGCAACAAGCAAAACTTCTGTGTCTAGTTTTTATTATCTATTTGCTACTGGTTTCTGTAATATGCAGACCTATCTTTTCCTTCTCAAAGTTGCAATTGGTGAAGTAGCATAGAGATGAGTTCTGAGACAGAGTTTAAGTCACTTCTCTTTAATTATCAAGTCTTTTAATTCTGAATGGCCAGTTATGGAAACTCTGCTGTATGTGCAACTAAATACTTGAACAGCACTACCGCCACCTTGCTCTAGCTATGCCCAGAGGAAGTAAAATGTTTTTACCATTAGCTATGGTCAACCTGGTAGGACTTGAAGATTTAACAGTACAGACATGTTGGCGAGCACAGGAAGGCCCTGTTTTAATCTTCAGCATCCCTAAGTAAGTAGATAAATGAAAAAGAAATGAGTGAGGAAGAAATTTTAATAAATTAAGAAATGAAAGACAATTGGGCCTACCTTTTCAAAAATTATTCCATATGAAATTTCAAGAATATAGAAGTCATGTATACTTGGAATGAGCTATTTATTTATTATTCAGTTTATTGCCAAGGAGAACCTTTCTAGCCATTGATACAAAGGAAAGTAAATAACTATGACCATGTGGCTGAAGTTAACTTGAGAACAGCATCTTGTTTCTAGAAGTGATACAAGTACTGTACTGACCTGAAAGGAAAATTCAAGTTGCAAAATCATTTCCTGCAGAAAAGGTGAGGATTTTGTGTGTTTCTTTTTTCTAAAGAGAAGAACTAATTAATCACCACAAAAAACCCCTCACTTTTTAAACTGGACACCACTTCATCTTTGAATACATGCTTTATATTGTATAACATTCAAATTAGGACAAACACATTTATTTCTTCCACTATTTACTATTTAGAGTGAAAACATTAAAATATTTTTCTTCTAGCTTAATGAAAAGTACAGTACATTATTATTATGTATACTTACTTGCAATAGCACATCAGAGATCTTTAGGCTATAACTATAACTTAATTCCTTATGCTGGAACTTTCCTTATCCTTAACTGTGTACTACACTCTTGATCCTCTAATATCCACTCAACCATTCTCTATTTAACTTCTATGAGGTCAATATTTTTGTATTTCACAGTGAGTAAGATCCTGTGGAATTACCTTTTGGTGCTTGACTTAGTTCATGTAACATGATGATCCCCAGTTCCATTCAAGTCATACCCAAAGACAAGATTTCAGTGTCTTTTATAGCTGTCCTTATTTATTGACTACAATGTGTGTATTTTCTTAATACGTCTTATCCCTACATCAGTGGGTACAAATTTAATTTGTTTCTATTTCTTTACTCTTGTGAGTATTGTTTGTAGTGAATACAGGAATGCAGGTGTTTCTTCTACGCATAGGTTTAATTTCCTGTTGATTTTTACACAATAGTTGGATTGCTGGAACATAGTAGTTCTATTTCAGTTTTTGGAGGAAACTCTGTGTTGATTTTCATAATATCTAAATTTATTCACAATCCTACCTATACTGTTTAAGAGTTGAATTTCCTTTTTTTTTTGGCCAGTCCTGGGTCTTGGACTCAGGGCCTGAGCACTGTCCCTGGCTTCTTCCCGCTCAAGGCTAGCACTCTGCCACTTGAGCCACAGCGCCGCTTCTGGCCGTTTTCCGTATATGTGGTGCTGGGGAATCGAACGTAGGGCCTCCTATATCCGAGGAAGGCACTCTTGCCACTAGGCTATATCCCCAGCCCCTAAGAGTTGAATTTCCATTACACTCTTACCAGCACTTATCCTTTGTGTATTGACGGTTCTTATTTTACCTGGAGAGAAGTGGTATCTCATTGTAGTTGAGCACTCATGTTTTTCCTAAGTAATGTATACACACACATATATACTAATATATATTTATGTATACAACATATTCAAGCAAATGTTTTTCTTTGTGGTTCTTTTTGCCACTGGTATTCTTTTGTTTTTTTGAATTATTTTGGTATTGAGCTTTGTTTTACGATGCTAAGGGTCAAACTCTGTGCCTTTTGCATGCTTGACAATTGCTCTACATCTTAGCTATAATCCCCAATTTCTGCTACTGAGTTTTAAAAAATTAGATAGTTGTACAAAGAAGTTACAATTCCATTGAGTCAGGGTATGAGTACAATGCATATTGACAAACATTACTTCTGCAATTGCTCCCCATTTCCCCCTCCCATCCCCCCTCACATTATGTAGTTAAAGCTTTATATAACATTGAGTATAATTGCATGCGCCCCCCACAATTTTCTGGTATTCATTTTGTTAAAACAATTAATACTTGTTAGTCGTTCAGAAGAGTTGCACCATTGGACTCCTCTAAGTATGCCATTCTTTAGTCAGTGTGTGTGCACATACATAAAACTCTGCATATGGTATCATGTATGTTTGTATTTTAGATCTAGCTTCCACATATAGGAGAACACATGTACCACTTATTTCTTTGAATCCCAACTATCTTCACTTAACAAACTTACTGCACTTAACAATTTTTTCCTAAGTCCACCCATTTCTCTGAAAATGACATAATATTCTTTCTGATAGATGTGTAAAATTCCATATCTATCTATCTGTCTGTCTGTCTGTCTATCTATCTATCTATTGATCTATCTATCTATCTCACAAATTTTCTTGATTCACTCATCTATTATAGGACATTTGGACTAGTTCCATAACTTGGGTATAGTGAAAAGTGCTGCAATGAACATGGATATGTCTTTACTATACTCTGACTTGTCATATTCTGGGTATATGCCAAGGAGTGATATTGCTGGGTCATAGTGAGGAATCTTTCAACCACCTCCAGAGTGGTTGAAGTAGTTTACATTCCCACCAACAGTGTAATAGGAACTTCCTTTCCCCCTACATCCTCACCAGCATTTGTTATAGTTCTAATTCTTGTTTTTGGTAAGTCTATGGTGAGATGGAATTGCAATGCTGTTTTGATTTGCATTTCCTTTATGGCCAGAGATGGTAAGTATTTCTTCATGTGTCTATTAGGCATTCTTACTTCTTCTTCTGAGAAGTCTCTATTTAGTACCTTTACAATCTATTAAATGAGTTATTGATTTTGTTGGGTTTAGTTTCTTGATCTCCTTGAGTATATTCTGGATATTAGGTCTCTATTGGATATAGAGCTGGTAAAAAGATTTTCTTAGTGTGCTCTTATTTGTGGGATGGAATTGTTTGCAAATTTGGAGTTAAGAAGGTGAAGAACTTGTTTCTGAAATGACACAGATAGAAAGTCAGGCGCCCATTGAAGAGCTGAGAGAGAGAGAGAGAGAGAGAGAGACAGACAGACATACAGAAAGACACACACACACAGAGAGAAAGAGAGAGCGAGCGAGCAAGAGAGCAAGCGAGCGAGCGAGCGAGAGACCACCTATTTACCTATTTCTCTGAATGGTGGCATATAACAATATCCTGTATTCTAATCCCGGATCTGTTAATGCTACTGGCTAGTGTGCTATCATATTGCAAATTAGAATGTATTGGAGAATTAAGGATCTAAAAGAGGAGGAGATAGTCATTATCTTGCCATGTAGTCTGGAATGATCTTTCTCCCCAGGATGTCCCTGCGGTTGATTGTGTTGGCCTGAACCTTGCCGAAGAAACAAGTGGTACAAATGGAAATGTCCAGAGCCACTCTTCCTAGATAAATCAAAGCTTTATAGCTAATATTTCCTGGGAAGTTTTTATAATAAAAGGTTGGTTATATAATATGCATGGTTCTTTCCTAGATGGTACTTTAGATCATTTTTTCTGTTTTTCTTCTTGTTGTTCTTGTATTAACTTGAGAGCACTGATAAATACAATTTGAATGCAAATTCCATGCCAATGTATCTACTTACCTCTTGAAAAGATGCTTTACTTGTCCTTCATATTTAAAATTTATGTGATTGTTTTCTTCCTAACCATAGGGCAATATCACTCAGTCATTTACAAAGCCAACCAGATCATAAGTATTAGTCGCATGTCTAAGGATGCTTAAATACATCTATCTTCAGTCTTCATGTTCATTAAACAATTTTGGGTTCACTTTGTGTAAATGTTGAGCTAATAAAGAATTTTAGTTTCTCTAAAAACTCCCCCAAACGAGTAGGTCAAATGAAGTATGTTCCTTGGGTAGGTCAAATAATGAATGTTGTGAGTACACCCTGCCATAGTGAAACAGAAGCAGTTTTAATAGGGAAGTGGAAAATCTAGCCCTTTGTTTCAAGAAAGAACTGTGGCTAAATTTGTATTTCCAATCTTTCACATGCATGGGATCTATTTCAAAGATGTTGTAATTTATATAACATCTTTACAAATAGTATCCTTTTTCTGTTTCTCCTGTATTATATTCAAAGGGTTGAAACAGTCATTTGGTTTGCTTCTTGAAGTTGATATACACCTGCAGATGACACTAATTCTTTTTGTCCTCCACAGTTTGGCATTCTGTCCTTATGAAACTTCTGAATTGCTTTAAATTCCAGCCATACAAATATAACATTGTCACTCACCTTGCCACAAGTTCTGGTATTATTTCAACCACATCGTGTTTGTAAAATAATGTATTGCAATGCACACACATTTTTCTGTTGTAATTCTCTAAGAACAAGTATATTTGTAAGGTTCAATCCTAGAAATGGAATTCTAGGACAAAAGCATAAGTAATGATGATAAAATTTACCAAATGGTATCTAAAATAGTGGTAGTAAGAGACCAGTCCCACAAATTTCTAATTAAATCCATTTCATGAGAGTGGTAGAGTAGCAAATGTGATTTCTGTAGTACTCTAGTTGTCTGTGAGTTTTGGGTCAACTCAGAGCTGCATGTTACTAGCATTTTTGTCTGACCAAAACCCATTACATATTTAAGTGAATTGATTTGATCTTGTTTTAACACAGACTAACAGAATTAAGAGTTCCTGCAAATTTACATACTAAAACAAGTTGAATGAAATAGACATGTTTTTCAACTTCTTTCTTTTCTACCAAGGACTCCAACATGCAGCTAGATTTCCATCTCTGAGAATCAGCACAAATGGGCTAAGAATTGCAAAACCAAGAGTCAGAAATTCACGAATACCTAACACCACGGGATTATTCTCCAAGGAGGAATATAAAAGTAGAGAAAACACACACTCTGTCCAATAAAAGAAAAGAAAACACAGCATGAGAAGGAGAACACTGTGAACAGCTTTCATCTCGGGAGGAGTTTTGTAGAGAAGCTGGGGGCTCTGAAGGTAGCGAACCCGCTGGTGGTGCTTGTGGAGAAGAAATATCATGTAGCTACTGGCTCCACCCATGACACTCTGAAACATGATATCACGTAGGATCATAAGCATGAAAAAAAGCCATTGTATTTCCTTTCTCCCTGGTAGAAAATAACAATAGTAGTTATTTTTACTGATTTGTGATGTGTTCATGTTGCTACTTCTGATTGAATTGAGTAAGTTCATACTTATCAATGAATTGAGAATCCAAAAGAAGAGCAAGAAGAGAAGGATGTCCCATGTAGACCTCAGCTTAAGCCTCCTCCACCTGGAGGTGCTGGGACTGATCATGATGGCCTGGACCACTGTGAGGAGACTGGTGGTGCAGATTGAGTGGCCACGAGCTACCCTGTCTAGAAAAACAATAATCTTACAGCCTGTAGAATCTAGAAAGTTTCTCAAGCCAAATGCTGCTATTGTCTTTGGCATCCCTTTGGAGAGGAGCATTATGATATTTGTCAAAGCCAAATGGATAAGAATAAGATGTATAGATTTCTTTACAGTGCCTTCCCAGAAACTGAAAATATAATTCAGAAAAACAGAGATGTTTCCTATAATGCCATGTCCAGTTAGAAAAATGCAGATTGTTCCCTCGATGAGGTCCAATTCCATTTCTTATGTCACAGGCAGAAAAACTTCGATCCAGCTTCTTGATGATATGTATCTGCAAAATTTATTTCATGTCACAGCTCTTTTCTGGTATATACAGGGCAACCATGATACACATAATGGTGCAGATTTTTGTCTAGGAGAACTCTATGTCTTTATTGTGTCATTTGTTTGGTCATTCTATTAGTCTCAAATGCCTTCCTGAAGACTAGCACTCAAAAACATAAAGTTTGTTTTTCAAAAATTTATTGTTATTGTAAAGGTGACATAAAGAGGGGTTATGGTTACATAAATCAGATAATGTGTACATTCAAAAGTTCCAAAACTTCTATCCAGATTTCTTTTAGCTTCACAGTAGCAAAGCCAACTTCTCACTCAGATCCTAATATATCCCAGCTGCGGGTAATCTCAGCACAGCTGAATTGAATACAAATTATTTCCAACCACAACTTCCATCCTTCCTTCCTTCCTCTCTTTCCCTCTCTTCTTTCTTTCTTATTCCATTCTATCATGTTCCCATTATCCCACTTCAAATGTCATAACCTGTCTGTCTGCCTTCCTCATACCCTATATTGAAATACTGACAAAATCCTGTTATTTCAACATTTTAAGTGTCTCATAATTTTAGCCACATTTTATTTTCCATATTGCTCAGTTTTCATTTGACTCTTACCTTCTGGTGATATAATAATTTTCAGAATTAAGTTTGCTTCTGATTTTTTGTGTATGCTATAGGATTTGAACTCAGGGCTTCACAGGTGCTAACTAAGTACTCTACTGTGTTGAGTCATGCCTTCAGCCCTTTTTAAAATTTTTTTTTGCTCTGGTTATTTTGAGATAGGGTCTTACTTTTTGCCTGACCCTCACCTGAACTGCAGTCCTCCTTTTTTGGGCTTCCTGACATGGCAGTGTTGACTGACATGTGTTAACATGTCCAGCTTCTTCCACTGATAGGGAGTCCTCTGAACTTTTCTTGACCAGGATAGCCTGAAACTATGATCCTCCTTATCATGGGCTCCTGTGTAGCTGAGATGGCAGGTATGTGTCGTGCATCCAGTCCAGTTACTGGCTGAGAAAGGTTTTCACAAATATTTTGCCTGGGCTGGCCTTGAACCTCTAGATATCAGCTTCCTGGGTAGCTAGGATTACAGGCACAAAGCACCACACTCAGCTTACTCCCAACTTTTATACCTTTGATGCCTAATAATATTCCAAACTATATTACTAGGGTCTTTAGGAGGGATCTGAGTACAAATGAGTGACTTCTAGGCCTCCAAAGGAAGCCTTTTTCAGCTACTTCCCACTAATGATTAAAGATTGCTTTAAATATCTCTCACCTGAAGGTTTCAAGCAGCCTCAACTGTGCGGTCTGTGAGACTCCACAATTAACCAGCAGAAACCCAGAAATACAGCTGTGCTCAAGTCATAGAGTGCTAGCCTTGAGCTCAAAACCACAGAGACAGCATCCAGGCCCTGAGTTCAAGTTCCAGCACACACACACACACACACACACACACACACACACACACACACACACAGAGAGAGAGAGAGAGAGAGAGAGAGAGAGACTTGTTATAGCTGTTTAATATGTTCCTCAAATAATAGACATCAAAGGAAAGAAGTAGACTTCCATATATGGGATAATATTGTGTGTTAGAATAGGGAAGCTTTAAAGACAGTTGTCGAACAAATATCTTCATTTTAAAGACAAAGGTATTTATGAATTTTGGAACATAACAGAAAGGAAAAATGGCATAACTGAAAACATAATAATTCAGCTAAACTTGCATAAACAAAATTTGTGAAACCTAATAATGCTGACAGTGTCAAAGTACCAGGTGAAATTAGAGGAGATCAAGAGACTTTTTTCTCTTAGTAATCTGAAAAAAAAAACCCATACATCTTTTGTATTTGAAAGAACACAAGGTAAAGTACTTTATGAAAATATCCACTCCAGAGCACTCTGATGATACTAGATCCTGAACACAGTGACAGTGATGCTCAAATATTTCTCAAAGGACATTGGTAGGACCAGTCCTCTCCATTTTTCTAGTTCCAAGATATCTAAAGGTTCAGGTCCTAAGGTTATGTAGGTCCTAAGGATCAGAAATCTTCTATGTCTTCTTTGCCCAATCATAGAAAGAGTACAATTTATTATTCTCAGGAAATTGCATGGTACAAGTGAAGCACATCAAAGAATTAGCAGATTCACTCACCTTGGTAGCTGTGGTGCAGTCAAGCTCTGGGTCAGTCCTTCTGTCAAGAAGAGACTTCTCAGGTCCTATTTATACCTTCAGGATTTGTAATGCTCTTGCCTCTCAGAAAGTACCAAGGAGATTTCAATTTTCACAGATGTCACCCTGTTAGGACTGTGAATCCCTGAAGGACAACTTTCCCTCTTCCCTCACAATTACCTCATGGATTTGACTCAGAAGTTATCTCAGACTCAATTAGTATTTAATTAGTAGAAGGATGTGAAGCAAGGAAGTGAACAACAAAGCAGGATTCCATATCTAGAGCTTTCTTGTCTCCACACTTGTCTTTGTCTTCCCAGAGTTCTAAGCTGTGAATTACCTTGGAAACCAGACTCTGAGCTACAGAGGAAGATCTATCATGGAAGCCTGTCATCTTTCTGACCCTATGTCACAATGTAGTTGACCTAGGTCCTGCTCAGTTGTCTTCCACTAGTTACCACAGTAGTTCATACCATTGATGATTGTATGCTGACTGGCCCCATTGAGGGTGAAATTTAATCATTAGATAAGAGGCTGACAGGGAAAGAATGACTTGTGATCCTCAGTTTGACCCTTATTCTGACATGGTTTAGTGAGAGCCACTTCATTTTGATATATTAGGCATCCATTCTGTGTCAAAGTCTCTTGGAAGTTTCTTGTTTTGTTTGTTTATGTATTGAGACTTGAATTCAATGTTTTTTCACTCAAAGATGGCAGTCTTATCACTTGAGCTAAAGCTCCACTTCTGGCTTATTGGTGGTTGATTAGAAATAAGTCTCATGGACTTTCCTTCCTAGGCTGGCTTTGAACCACAATCCTCAGATTTTAGCCTCTTGAGCAGCTAAGATTACAGGCCTGAGCCACTGGTGCCGAGCTCTTTGAAGCTTCTTTGAGATCTAAGATTATGCCTGAGTGACACATGTAAACTCAAGTAGAACACCATAAATTTATGATTATGAATTATGATTAGAATTATGTTAAGAGCATTGCTCTTTATTCCCATGGATAGATTACATATTTTAAGTACTCACTTTTATCATATCAGTTAGATAGATTTGAGATTCTATACAATTAGGTGTTGTTGTTTTTTTAACCCTATACAGTATCTTTAATGAATGTTGACCACTCTCTTCAACTTTCTTGGGGATAGCTGATAAATGCTCTTCCATTTGTATTGGGAAGTCCATTATAATCTTTTAATACTGTTTATCTTCAAAACATACTCTAAAATCATTAGGCTGATGATTTTATGGTTTGGAAAAATAATATGACACCAAATAAAATGATCAGGAAGAAATTTTTCTCCCTTCACACATTCTGATAATGGTTAAAAAAACAAGGCATTTTTTTTAAACCACCAATCTCACTTATACATGAAAGCTATCACACATTTTGAGATCTGAGATGATTTCTTAACATTAGGCTAATTTTGTTCTTCCTATTATGTGTTTACTTATGAGCTCTGTCTGTCCACCTATCAGTGAACAAAATAAAATTAGTGTTTGATATTCTTTATTTTTAGTCTCTTTTACTTTCAACTTGTGTTTCATCTAAAGTATTAGATTGTAATTTTATGATATTACATATAGTAATTTCAAAGTATAATTGATATGAGTTTATCTATACAGTTTTCCTTATATTTTCTTTTTAAAGTGTTTGACATTTTCTTCAGTAAGCTCTGTAGAAATGTGCTTGATATAAGCAAATACTCTCAAAATACTTGTTTCAATGTTATCCCCTAATGCAGACTTCTCATCTAAGTACATATCATTATTGCAGGCAATCCTACAGATTACTATGTTATTTTAAATCTGTAGTCATTTTTCGTGTGTGTGTCTGTGTGTGCACGCACGCGTGTGTGTACATGTGTACCCTGCCGTGCCAGCCGGCAGTGAACGGGAATCCTGAATGAGGGGGGCGAGGATTAAAGCAAAGGAAAAATACAAGAGAAGAGAAAATAGACAAGAGGCAAAGATGGGGTACAGGAGGTCTGCATCTCGAGACTGAAACTCAAGACTGCAGCCAAGTTTATTCTTAACTCCCAGCTTATATGCAGTTTTGGAACTAGGGAATAGCATAGGGTTGTTAAAATTCAAGAACACAAAGAGGCTTTGAAGTTTGCAACATTTGATTACAGTAAACACAGGATAAGGTTGATTAACATAGGAATCTACTCCAGTGGACATAGCAAGGTGCAGACATAGCAAAGCAATTCCGGATAGTGGTTGTGAACAAATGTCCTTGCATCTAGCATATCCTGGCGGTAACAGAACAGCCAGAGGTGAGAATGAATTTAGCTGCAAGTTTGGCTCCTGACATTCTGGCTACATGGGCACAGCCAGAGGTCAGGATCAGCCTAACTGCTAGCTCGGCTCCTAGCTGTGTAGTACTGGGATTTGAATTTAGAACCTTTCTTTTGCTAGGCAAACACTCATGTTGAGCAATGCCTCAGTCCTTTCAGGCTGTAGTTATTTTTTTTCCTGGGTCTCATATTTTTTGCCTGGGGCCTAGCCTTGTACTGTATGTTTGCTTTTTTGTGTGCCCATCCTAGAGCTTGAACTCAGGGGGGCTGGGCACTGTCCCTTAGGGTTTGTTTTGTTTTGTTTTTTGCTCAAGAGTAGCACTCTACCACTTTAGTCACGGCTTTACTTCAAGCTTTTTGTGGGTTGATGGGAGCAAAGTCTCATGAACTTCTCTGTTTCGGCTGGCTTCAAACTACCCATACTCAGATCTCAGCCTTTTGAGTAGCTAGGATTACAGGTGAGAGACACCAACTCAAGCTCTACCTATGCTTTTCATGTAAGTAGGATTACAGATCCACAACACATCCAAGTATGATGTTGAAATGAGACCTAGCTACTTAAAATATTGTTTTGCTGTACTGGTCTTGAAGCATGATTCTTCTGATTGACTGTTGTCTCCCAATTAAGTGAGATTACAGGCATGTACCATCATATCTGGGCCCTTTTTAAATGCCCTTAAAAAGTGTCTTTTTGTAATATATTTTTTTATTATCAAACTGAATTACAGAGAGGTTACAGTTTCATACATTAGGCATTGGATACATTTCTTGTACTGTTTATTACCTCGTCCCTCATTTCCCCTCCCCCTCCCTATTTCTCTTTCCCCTCCCCCCCCCATGAGTTGTTCAGTTGTTCAGTTTATTTTCACCAAACAGTTTGTAAGTATTGCCTTTGTAGTTGTTTGTCTTTTTTTTTTTTTTTTTTATAAATGTCACTTAAGAAATTGTTTGGAGTTGGAGGTGTGGCTCAGTTGGTAGAGCACCAGCCAATGATCAAAAGTGTCAGATCAAGAGTTCTAGTCTATAAAAAAACAATGTTTCAAAAAGCCCATCTTTTCAGCACATGTAGTTGTTTCTAAATTCTGGGAAGACTGTCAGCCCTGCTTCCTGAGGGTTTTATATTTCCCAGTTGAGAAGGGCACTGCTAGCTGAGAACTACTTTGGTTTCCTCATGTTTGCATCCTAGCTTTAGAAATAGACACTGGTCTTTCAGTAAAGCTTGAGAGGATTTCAAAGTTTCAGCTTCAGCGAAAAGATGTTGCATCAACTTAACTCATTTTTTTTATGTATTTGTTTATTTAAATGATGCAAAGTGATACATATTTAAGGGCACCATTTGCTGTTTTGACATATGCATTCATTGTATAATCTTTACATCAAGACAAACACACAAATATTCAGAATATCTACTTCCAACATTTTGGAAATATATATTGTATTATCATTGTTTATATTCACTGTAGAGTGATGCAGCATATCCAAACTCCTTACTCAGATCTAACTGTAACTTAGTATACCTTGATGAACATTTCCCCCTCCTTTTCTCTCCAGTGCTCTACTGGAGCCTCTGGTATCCACCATCCCACTCTCAACTTGTTTGACATCACTTTTTCACATTTTACATGTGGTGCTTGTTCTTAAGGGCTTGGCTTAGTTTCCTTAATGTGATCATCTCTAGGTTGAACCATGTTATATCATGTATTGTGTTTTCTCTTTAAGAAATCCATGCATCAGTGGATGTACATTCAAATGGGTTCCATTCTTTTGCTATTGTGACTACTGCTACAGTGAATCCTGACTACAGATGTCTCATATGTAGAACTTCACTTTCAAATCATACATAGCATCCTTTGAAGGAGAAGTTTTCTTTAAGTGTTTGGAAGTTGATTATAATGACTATTCTTACCTGTTAAGGCTTTCAGAATCAAGTAACAGAAAACAATTGCCCATTGAATCCATTTTGCATTAGTGTCAGAGTCATTCACTGGTCATGTCTACTTTGTCCTACAACCCAACTTCACACAAATATTGCCTGACACTTTTCTTCCTCATTTGCTTTTTAGGCTAAAGGAAGGCCATTGGCATATACTTAATAAGTGTGTGCCGAGCTGATAAAGATTAAGTCTATATGAGTGAACACAAAGGTGGCAAATAGTTTAGGAGTCTTGGTTGATTAAAAAATTGACTTGAGGAAAAAAGAAAATACTGGTTTCTGGCAACAGTGTTACATCCAGTATTTTTCCCAGTGAAAAAAGAAGCTAAAACTCACATACTTGATAGAGATGGGAGGCTGGCAAGAATCTGTTCAACTTGCTAGAATCGTTGAACAAATTGTGCAATTTTCCTATTATCAGACTTGGGCAATTCCTAATGTATACGCCTGTAGTTTATGGAGGAATTAGAGTAGAAAATAATTTCTTCACCTATCAACGAGCCCTCCAGGATTTAGCAACACAGATATCTCGACTGATTAGGACCAAAGGACTGAAAACAGCATAACCAAGTACTACAAAGGTTTTAATATTTAGTATTTTGAAATTGTTTCTCAAAGTGGAACCTATATAGAAGGAGAAAATGAAATCTGCCCAGTAAAAAATAAGGAAACAGGTCATGAGACTGAGAGTATTTATAGTAGCTCTGATTTCTGGACTGGAATTGTGTGTGAGCCTGGAGCTATGAAGGTAGAGGACTCTCTGGTGGTGTTTATACAGATGGAAAGCCATGTGCCCACTGCTCCAGCCCATGAGACTCTGAAAGATCACATCCCGAAGAGCCATGAGGGAGAGGAAAAGCCATCTAACCCCTTGTCTAGATGGTAGCATATAACAATTGCCCATATATATTTCAGTTCCAGATCCATTCATGCTACTGACTGCTGTGATGTATTGTAGCAGGTTTGAGCTGATCAGAGAATTGAAGATCCAAAAGAGGAGGAGATAGGGAAGAACTTGCCATGCAGTCTGTGGTTTGAGCTTTCTCCACAGGGAGGTTCTGGGGCTGATGGTGATGGCCTGGACCATGCTGAGGAGACAGGTGGTGCAGATGGAAAGGCCTCGGGCCACTCTTCCCAGGTAAATCACAATTTTACAACCAACATCACCTAGAAAATTTCTGAAATAAAAAACAGTGGCTATTTCTCTTACCCCTGTGCTACAAATAATGACTCCATTAGAAAAAACCAAGTGAATGAGAATAAGGTCTATGGGCTTTTTCTCAGGACTCATGACAAAAGTATGCATGTGTTTCATTAGTATAAGGGTATTTCCCACAATTCCAGTTCCATTAAGAGAAAGGAAGATCATTCTTTGGATGAACTTAAGCCATACCTCTTCTGACTTCAGGAACAGATCCAGTGAAAACATTTTGAGAATCAACAATAAGTAAGAGGCAGGTTTTTTTTACTTGCTTTAATGAAAAGTTTCCTGAAATACATTAAATGTACAATGTTATTTCCTAGTTTATTTCTAACTTCATTTTTTGAATATTTTTATTAAGCAGTTGTATAAAGGAATTGGCGTTTATCAAAGTTGTTTATGAATACAGTTCATCTTGATTGGTATAACCTCATTTTTTGTTCTTTTTTTTGCTTCTATTCACACAGAGATAATCGTCACTATATTTTGGACACAAGTCTCATGCTAATTCATTCTTTGAAAATATCCTTTTTCATACTCCTTATTTTTAAAAATTATTTATATCATTTTCTTTGTAGACAAATTTAAGCAAAAGGTAATATTCAATTTCTAAGCCATGAACCTGATTATCAGTTAAGATGCTTTCTTCTTTCACTTTTACCCTAATAACTGCCCTCAGCCTAGTAAATTATACTGTGGCTCCTCCCTAGATTCTCCTTAGCATCTCCCTTAAATTAGTAATAAATAAAAAGCTAAATACAATTGTTTCTTCTCTAAAGAATTGCATAACGGGGCTGGGAATATGGCCTAGTGGCAAGAGTGCTTGCCTCCTACACATGAAGCTCTTGGTTCGATTCTCCAGCACCACATATATAGAAAATGGCCAGAAGGGGCGCTGTGCCTCAGGTGGCAGAGTAGCTGCTAGCCTTGAGCGGGAAGAAGCCAGGAATGGTGCTCAGGCCCTGAGCCCAAGGCCCAGGACTGGCCAAAAAAAAAAAGAATTGCATAATGATAAAATGATGTGGCTTCCAACAGAAGTCTGAAACTCATGATTGTCAGACCATCAGGAACACAGTAATTAGATAGATAGGAGAGCAGAAAAGTACAGCCAGCCTTCTTTCCTCAAGGTTGACCTAATCATCTGGAAAAATTTATACACCCAATCTTTCACACAATGGGATGGGATCAGAATGGAACTGAATTCTTCTCTTCCTACATATCCAGTTCTTATTTTCCATCTTTCCAAAGAACATTTTTCTTACCCCAGGAAGACATCAGGAAAACAATTTCCACATCAGGCACTGATATTGTGGATTTCAATTAAAGGGACTTCTTAATGATTCTGTTGTTCAAGATTTACCTAATTAGTGATTTTCTTAGTAGAAGTAACTGACCTAGTAGGTGTGTACTCTAATAGCTCATCTTGTGATTTGTGCAACCACTTTATAAATTGTATGCCTTCTTTTGAAACAAATCTATTCCTTTTGCTTTATTTCTCAAATTGCATAGAGTATCACATGATAACTTTAATTCTGTTTGTCTACCCATAAGAGTATCAATTATGGTTGATTTTCACTTGTCCTATCTCTCCCTTGACCTGCTACTGATGAAATTTTTTTCAAACATACTTCAAATATTTTTCTGTGAGACAGCAATAACAGATTTTAGAACAAGGAGCATAGCTTTGCTTACCTGAAGAGTGTTACATGTGGGATAAAAATCTATACACGTATTACAAATCTGAAGGCTATAGGGAACAGAAATTTATATGAATATTTTAATTAGTATTCGCAAGTTTCTTACCTTAGATATGAAGATCAATAAAATGCACACTGTATGAATCCAGTCAAGTCAAGGTTTTCTGTAGCATATGTGTGTGTAGGGGGCTGTTGTGCGGGGGTAGGTGAGGTGGAGTATATATATTTCAGATGTTGGAATATCAAAGATATCATTAAACTTGAGAAGAACAAAGTTCAAGATTGTTAACAAGCTTTGCGGTCAAATACTCTGAAGTTCACATCCTATTTTCCCAATTCTTACAATGCATGAACTTGACATTGTGTGTGTGTGTGTGTGTGTGTGTGTGTGTGTGTGTGTGTAAGACCCGATGTTTTCATTCATAAAGCAGAGACAATGAAAGCACATAGAATGCAGCTTGTTTTGAGTGGAGGCTGGGTACTTAGTAAAGTGAAAAGCAAGGAGCAAAGATTAATTTTCTGAAAGTAATTTAATTTCATTATGTGTTCTCAAGTTTTTTTTTTTCTGCCCTCAATTCTATATAACTATATAACATAATATTTTTGGATCCAGGAAATAAAATTCAGAATAAGTAAAATTTAAATAAAGAAGGCAAGAGTATTTTAGTATGTGAAGACTGAAGGGCTCAAGAAATAAGACACAAGCCAGGCACCGGTAGCTCACTCCTGTAATCCTAGCTACTCAGGAGGCTGAGATCTGGGGATTGCGGTTCAAAGATAGCCTAGACAGGAAAGTCCATGAGATTCTGTATCTTTAATAAACTACTCAGGAAAAGGCCAGAAGTGGCCCTGGGCGTGGCTCAAGTGGTCGAGTGCTATCCTTGAGCACAAAGAGGCTCAGGGACATTCCCCAGGCACTGAGTTTAAGCCTCACAACTGGGCAAAACAAAAAAGAAATAAGACACAGTGTTAATAAAATCCCCATTAAATACAGCAAAAATACAGCAAATATCCAGGAAAACCACAGAGAACAGTGCTTGCACACATCTGACTGAGCTGCCATTGAGGCCCAGTGTCTCAGTACCTCCCTGGTCTGGATATAAAACAGCAGCTTTGGATGTAATGTATCAAACACAGTGGCCCTGATGGGGCACTGAAACAGAAGCTTCTGGGTGGCAGTTAGGTGTTGGGGATTCAGCTTGGCCTTGAAAGGGGAAGGGCAATGAAAGCTCTCCGGAGATGCTGCCCTTCCCCTAGCCCTGGGGCAGTGTGGAAGTAAGCCACACCTATCTTCCTCTGGGTCTGGAACCAGAAGGGGTAGCTTTGAGACCAGCCCCCCCCCAACTTCATGCCAGCAAGCATGTGTGCCCCTTTCGCAGGCTTTGCTCAGAAGGCAGTACTATAGGAAGTGACGTTAGCCCATGAGGGGGTCCTAGGACAAGCTTGCCAGCCTATGGCCAGTTCCTGGTTTATCACCCCCTTCCTCCTCACCATTACTATATTACTGTTAGCCTCTCCCTTGAATAATTGCTCTCTGAAGTGTCTCCGGGATACATATGCGCCTGGCCTCCTTGGAGGGTATGAGGAGGGAGGAAAAAGGGGTCTCATTCGGCCACAAGCACCTGAGGTTTGCCCGTGTTCCTTCACTCCACCTTGGTCACCTGCAGGTCAGGCGGCCAGGGGAGAGGGTGAGAAAGGGAGCACAGATAAGGGAGTAAACTTAGCATCCCCGGACCCAGGGGAAGTAAATCTAGCCCGGCAGTTAGGAATAGGGGGTAATTCTATTTTGTCCCCTTTCCTCTTCTCTAAAAACAAGGGAGCTAAGAATTTTCTCACTACCTAACCTTGACCAACCTTATCTCAGCAGCTTCTCTTACAAAGACAAAGACAGCCCCGATGTCCAACATCAGCAACACTTACCTATGCAGTCTCAGCAGCATGTTTAAGGTAGGTGCTCTGATAAAGCAGGAACAGCCAGGCCCTACTTATCCTTCCCAAAGTCCCAATGGTCATGCCCTATTCCCAGTGTTGTCAAGATGTCACTGGCTTTACCAGGGGAAAAGGGATCCTTCTCTTCATTTCCTTCTCCAACTTTGCCCTTTCTCTGCTGCACTTTAAATTGTTGAGTGCTGAGACTTGCTCAGTTTAATTACAGTAAACATTCAGTAACCAACAGAAGGCACTATCAATGATGATCCGTTCCCTGACAGGTCAATTTTTCCTCTATTTCCACAGGTGGGCTACCAAAACAAGTAGAAAAAAAATGACAATCTAGGTCCTTCATACTTATGATGTGACATACATTTTGTTGTAATCTCTTCCCATTTCCTCCATTCACCACCAAAGCCAGGAAAATTTGGAAGAAACATCTGAAATTCCAAGTTGGCCAGTTTCTGAATATTGTGCAGGTGTACCTCTCATTGTAATACAAGATCAGCAAGTGCCAGAATCAGGATCTACTCAAGGGTGTAATATTTAGGACACAGCACAGCTGGGGGATATCCCAGAAAGTGGTTATTTTTCTCTTGCTTGATCTGGGTTCTGACTAAGCATAGACTCAATATACCTCATTAAGGTGTTCCTTATGTTTCTCCACTTATTTAGATTGGTCATTAATTTTTTTCCTTTGTAACTGTTTTAATAAATATCAATTATCCAAAATCAAAATAGTAAAGTTGTTAATATGTTCATACATTATAAAACATCAATTATACAATCATATCAAGAAAAATTTACAAGGTAAATGTTTTCAGTTGGTGAACATACAAGACATAATCTCCATTGGGAATGCTAAAATGATTTATTAAAAGTATAATGCACAATGTTGACTTTACTTTTTAGCACTTAATTATTCAGTGGTTCCATACGCTGGAACACTATACAAGAAATAAACTTATCTAGACGCAACTGCCACCTCCTCCGCTTGCTCCTGTTCCTCATGAAGCTCCTACTCACCTGGGAACCATCCCTGAGCATTTTTGCTCAAAGCTAGCATTCTACCACATGAGCCACAGCACCAGTTCTGGCTTTTTTATGACTAGTTGGAGATAAGAGTCTCACAAACTTTCCTATCTGGCCAGGCTTTGAATCATGATCCTCACATCTCAGCTTCCTGAGTAACCAGGATTACAGGCATGAGCTACCAGTGCCAGACTTACTTTTCTTTTCTTTTTTAAAAATTGAAGCATAAGTTTCTTTCTAGGAAATTTTCTTATGGCACACATAGTTTAATTTCTCGTATTGTGTGAATTTACTTTAGAAAGATTATCATCTAAGCCAAGTATAATGGCACACACTGCACTTATGGTCCAGTCTCTCACAGCTGATTATTCCCTACCTCCAAATTCCCTGATTGGGCAGTGATATATGTGGTTTATGTGTTTCTCCTGAAGCTGAATTTGATGATTCATCAGCAGGACTGTCTGATTTTACCTGGTGTTGCTGTCTTTCTTGAGAGCTTTGTTTGGAGGTTCTAGCAGGTGAGCGCAGCTACTCCTATACCCTTGAACGAAGACCGGTCCTCCACTATTGGGGATGGTCGTCCTCTTCGCAGCTTCCACAGCTTCCAGAGGAACACACATGGAGCAGTGAAGGAGGAAAGGGACACTGTCTAGCTGTCCAGATCAGCCGAATCAACCCTGGCAACCAATGGGGTGAAAGATGTCGCAGCCAGATTGCCCTCACATCCATGTTGCTGTCTTTCTATTTCCCTGCCCCAGCCAGGAAACCAGGTGCAGCTTCAAATTCCTTGCCATTTTTCTTCTACTTTGATTGCTTCTCTGTGATTTCCTGGGTTTGTATGAACTCCTTCTAGTTTCTCCGTTTTTCCCTTTCTCAACATCCTCTTTTGTGTGATTGTTTTCATCTTAGTCAAGGAGTAGAAATAGTAAATGCTCTTAATTTAAGACCTTCCCCTACTTACCTTATTTTTCAATAAATATTCTCCCATGTATCATCTAGAAGGTACCAGTCAAAGGCCATTTTCCATGTAAGGCACAAATGTTCTGAGTGTTCTTTGTATGCCAGATGTATCTCTAGGTAATGACAATGGAGTCAGATAGAATCAAGAGCCGAGCAAGGATAGGCCTGTTTCACAGGCAAGCCTAAAATTACTGATACTTGTGAAAATGATGCTATTCTCATCTCCAGTCTCAGCCCTGTGTTCACAATTGTTTTACATTCCTCCGCATGAGGGCCTAGAAAATTCCTCTGTGGCAGTAGAGTGAGTGAATAACAGAATAATAGAAATGATATTCTTAATTATATTTGAATTTGAAATATATTCTTGATATTAATTTTGTGAATGGGGTGGGTCCATGTGCATTTTGAGTCCTACTTGAAGCTTAATAAATATACTGTACCTATACTAATAACTAGAGCAATGTGCCTCTTGTCCTGTCCGGGTCTGTGTTTGGAACTTGAGGAAAAAACAGCCCTTGATGTTAATCATGATTTGTTCTACCATCTGTTTAAAGAAGGACTTGAGAAAGAAAGAATAATTTATTTTTATACTCAAGAAGCGAATCCCAGGTGGATTCTCAGTTTGGAACTTCAGGACGGTGAAGACAGGACTGGAGAAATTGGAAAATCTGCTTCTCACTTCCCATACTTTTGTGAATATAGTTAACTCTAATTAATGCTAAAATAACATCTGAGCCAAACAAATGAAGTAATTTTGGAAGGAGAATGAAAGTTGTACTTCAGGGACTTAGGTTCTGCAGAGAGTTTCTTTCTTTCTGACAGTGTGACTCCTGTGAGTTATCAATGTCTTCATGGCACTTTGTCTGAGCCAAGAGTATTGCAAATTCAGAAAGTACAAGTAAGACTTGGAAACACTCACCAGGCAAGAACAATCAACACCTTCACTGTGGCAGATACCAGCTACAATGGTGAGCATGCCTGAAAATAGTGACAATAGTTTGATTACTTGCTGGTGCTATGTAAAATTTCCTCACAGGCATTTTATTGGTTCTTAAACTCTGGGCCTAGCACTCTCTCTCTCTCTCTTTCTCACTCAGGGAAAATGTATAGCTAGGACAGTTTTGGATTTGATTCATCCATGCTGAGACAGAACATAGGTGGGATATACAAGAAGACTGGTTTTTAATGAGGCTAAAAAGGTCTGGGAGGAAAATTAGATTTTTGCATCCTAGGAATCAAAATAACATTTGAGAACATGTATAGTAGCCCATACAGCATGCCACAGAAGGATAAATAGAGTGCTTAAAATAGAATTTATACTGTTACATATATCATAACTGTCTCATATATACCAAAAAGGGCTGTAATGTGAAATATTTATTTACAGATAAATATGATTGCTTTCTTCACACAGGAGTTTGCTGGATCCACAATTTTTTTCCTATGAACCAAAAAATGGGTTTGAAGCTGCTCAAGGGACTGGTTTTCCTCCTTCTAACAGGACTTGGGATTTTTGGAAACGTCTCTGTTTTTGTGCATTATATGTGCAATATTGGGGAAAGCACTGAGAAGAAATCTGTACAATTTATTCTGATCCATGTGGTTTTTACAAATATTATAATGCTTCTTTCCAAAGGATTGCCAAGAACAATAGCAACTTTGGGATTGAGAAACTTCCTAGATGATCTAAACTGCATGAGTGTTATTTACCTGCAGAGGGTGTCTCGGGGCCTTTCCATCTGTACCAGCAGTCTCCTCACAGTGGTCCAGGCCAGCACCATCAGCCCTAGAGCTTCTTTGTGGAGGAGGATCAAGCCAAGGTCTGCATGGCGCATCCTTCCTTTGTTGCTCTTCTTTTGGATTCTCAATTCTTTCATTAGCATGAACTTGCTAAACTCCATCAGAAATACTAGCTTACTCGGATCTCAATTTGGTGGAAGTGAGCACTATTGTTATTTTCTACCAGGAAGTCAGAAAATAAACAGTATTTTTCTCACTTTCATGGCCATGAGAGATACCCTGTCTCAGAGTGTCATGGCTGTGTCCAGTGGCTACATGGTATTTCTTCTCTACAAGCACCACCAGCATGTTCTATATTTTCGAAACTCCAAGTTTCTCTACAAAACTCCTGCTGAGATGAAAGCTGCTCACAGTGTTCTCCTTCTGATGCTTTGTTTTCTTTTCTTTTATTGGACAGAATGTTTGATTTCTTTATATTTAACTATCTCTTCACAGAGTAATTCCATATTAGTAATTATTCAAGAATTTCTAACCCTTGGTTATGCGATCCTTAGCCCCTTTGTACTGATTCACAGAGCTGGACATCTAGCTGCATGTTGGCTAGCTCACTGGAGAGAAAGACATTGAGAAAATCTGTTTAGTTCATGGTTTTAGTAAGCTTTAAATTAGAGCTCTTAGTTCCATTATGTTTTGTACAAAACAAAGTCTAATGATAGTGGCTTAACTCTGCCACTTTCAAGAACTGGTTTTAGGGACTTTTCTTTGGGGTCTTCAAATGGAGAGTCTTGCTTTCTTTTCAGGGCTTTATTTTCACCTTTAAACATTTTCACTGTGTCTTAAAAAAACCAGTTTTAATTCTACTAATTTGAGCATGACCTTTTATGATCCTGTTCTAGTAGTAAGCATGAAGACAATAAATTGATAGTGTATAATCCTGACTTTTTTGGTTTCAATTCATCTTTCTTACAAGCTAGATGAAAATTTGTGATAAATTATTCGGAAGCAATGATGAGTTTGATTTTTTTTCAATTTGTGTGATATTAGATAATGCAATTCTAGAAAGCCAAACCATATAATTGAAGTTACAGTTCCTTTTATTATACCAAAATAGTGCTATACACAAACAGGTGCTTAGTTTGTGGCTTGAATAATGCACTGTAAGCTGGCAAAATTGTGCTTATCTTCAAGATGGACGTAAATATAAAACTGTTTTCTCAAACACTTGAAGTCCTAAAGGATTTGTTTTATATTGCAGAAAAACTTACTGGGACATCTATCCATCTTGCCTACAA
Organism: Perognathus longimembris pacificus; assembly: GCF_023159225.1. Taxonomy (NCBI): domain Eukaryota; kingdom Metazoa; phylum Chordata; class Mammalia; order Rodentia; family Heteromyidae; genus Perognathus; species Perognathus longimembris. Next base: position 17,010,772 of record NC_063166.1, on the reverse strand, counting down.
TTTTCATTTTGAAGAAATGAGCCTACAAATATCACTAGTATACAATAATATGAGTATTCTTTCTAAAAACTTCAAAAGAGATGCTTTTCTTTCATCGCTGATGAGTATTCATCAATATTCCACTGTAGAGTAGGATTTTATGGAATTTATGAAACAGTAGAGGCCTCAATCTGTTTTCAAATGGAATGAAATACAAAATGTAATTTTGTTTTGTTTTGTTTTTTTTGATGCCCATCCTGGGGCTTGAATTTAGGGCTTGAGATTTGTTGTGCAAGACTAGTATGCTACTATTTGAGCCAAAGCTCCACTTCAGATTTTTTTTGGTCGTTAACTGGAGATAAGAGTCATACAGGGCTGGGTATATGGCCTAGTGGCAAGAGTGCTTGCCCCATATACATGAGGCCCTGGGTTCGATTCCTCAGCACCACATATACAGAAAATGGCCAGAAGTGGCGCTGGGGCTCAAGTGGCAGAGTGCTAGCCTTGAGCAAAAAAGAAGCCAGAGACAGTGCTCAGGCCCTGAGTTCATACCAGGACTGGCCAAAAAAAAAAAAAAAAGTAAGAGTCATAAAGACTTTCCTGCTTGGGCTAGTTTTGAACCAGGAGCCTTACATCTCAGCCTCCAGTGTAGCTACGATTACAGGTGAAAGCCCCTCTCACTTAGCCATATAAGGTGTACTTTTAATCCATGAAGATCAATGCATGACTAATGGGATCCAAAATGGAGTGCAACAGCTTTAATTTGATGCTATATACACAGGAATCTTTGAAAAAATGCAAGGGACCTTATGTTTTTTCAGAGAAACTAGTTAAGTGAAAGAAAAGATAAAACTTTGTTTATTTCCTAAGGTGTTGAAATTGTGAATTTGTCTTTGTTCAAAAAGAGTAAATAAATACATTATATTAAAAAACTAATTGTGGGGCTGGGGATATGGCCTAGTGGCAAGAGTGCTTGCCTCGTATACATGAGGCCCTGGGTTTGATTCCCCAGCACCACATATACAGAAAATAGCCAGAAGTGGCGCTGTGGCTCAAGTGGCAGAGTGCTAGCCTTGAGCAAGAAGAAGCCAGGGACAGTGCTCAGGCCCTGAGTCCAAGCCCCAGGACTGGCTAAAAACAAAAAAACAAAAAAAAACCAAAAAACTAATTGTGCATCTTTCTAGATATCATTTGTTATGCCCTGGTGTTCTCCAAAATTCTCAGTCTATCATAAACAAGCTGTGAAATAATCTGGGTCTAAATCACTTAAGTAATTTTAAGTAAGTTCAATTTATCACTTCCTAAGGTGGACATATTTGAAACAATTTGTGTGAGTATGTGGTTCTACCAATAAGACATGCAATGAAGACATTTTGAAAGTTAAGTAGTACTTTATTTTATAGAAGCTTAGAGCACAAAGTCTCAGAGTTGATAGAGACAGGTGCACACAATGTTTTTAAAAATAATTCTTGAATTGTATTTCATTATTGCTTCAAATATGTAGGCTAAGGGCTAAAACAAGTCTACTTGTCCTAACTATTATGACTACCTATTTTATTTGATTTGATTACTGTTGTGTATGTATTTCGTTCAGTTTGTTTCCTGTGTGTGTATGTATAAAATCTTTAAGTATGCTTTTCTTTCTGGTACTTGGAATTGAAGTGAGGGCCTGCTAAATACTAGAGCAGTTTACCACTGGAGCCATGGTTCCATCTCCTTTTGATTATGTTTTGTTTTTAACATAAAATATCCTAACTCTTGCATAGGATTGTCCTATTTCTACCTCCCAACAAAGTAGCTGAAATTTTCGGTCAGAATTACCCAGCTTTTAAATAAGTCATTTCTTTCTCCTTCCTTCCTCCCTACCTCCTCTTCTTCCTCTCTCCCCCTCTTCTTCTTCCTCCCTCCCCCTCTTCTTCTTCCTCCCTCCCCCTCTTCTTCTTCCTCCCTCTCCCTCCTCCTCCCTTTCCTCCTCCCCCTCCTCCTCCCCTCCTCCTCCCCCTCCTCCCCCCCCCCCTTCCTTCTCCTTTTTGATACTGGAGGTTGAGCTCAAGGCCTTGTCTTTGCTAAGGCACTCTGTCACTTGAACTATGCTCCCAGCTGGTTTAGCTTTTAGATTATTTTTCAGCTAGGGTCTTGAATTTTTGCCTAGGACAAAAATGGATCTGGATTCATCTATATATGTTTTTCTACATTACTAGAGCCACCAGCATGTCGCTTCATGTATGGCTTTTGGTTGAAATGGGGGTCTCACTAACCTTTTGCCTAGACTTTTCTGAGGTATGAGCAAATGAATCACTCTTAAATCTCTTTCTCTTTCTTTCTTTCTTTCTTTTTTGCTGGTGCTGGGGCTTGAAATTAGGGCCTGGGCACTTTTCCTGAGCTTCTTTTACTCAAGGCTAATGCTCTACTACTTGAGCCACAGTGCCACTTCCAGCCTTCTCTTAGTAGTTATTGCTGGTAAGAGTCTCACAGACTTTTCTGCCTGGGCTGGCTTTGAACTGTGATCCTCAGATTTCAGCCACCTAGGTAGCTAGGATTACAGGTGTGAGCCATTGGTGGCTTAAATAAAATTTTTGTATCCTAATGTCTTACTGTAGCTTATTTTCCTAATATAGGTGAGACTTGCTTAAATGTAAGGGGTATATTATTTATTTTAGTTTTACAGCTTTATTGCTAAGCCCTTTCCCAGTATAAACAATAGAAACCAGATGAAGCTAGTACTTTCTGCATCAATTATTAGAATTTGACTCAAATGTAAGTGATATAAAAACATGGAAATAAAATTGAATATGGCTTGTTAAATCTGAAATAAGAAACTATTGAATATTAGGATAGGGCATTCACTAAGTCCTAAAACAGCATGACTGTGGCCTGAAATTTGTCCCAAATCAGTGGCTTTCTCTGAATATTTAGAATGTAGTTGCAAAATAAAAAGTAAATCTAAGTGTTGATCAGAAGATACCTAAATATAAAGAATAACATGACTGAAGTCATTATAAATCTAAATGACTGAGATGTAGGAAAGACTATTTAAAAATATAAACACTAATAAGAGTCAACTGTCTTTCAGACTCCACATTTTGTTCATGAAATGTTATATACAACTTTAAGAAAAATAAGATTCAAAGCATTTCAAATTTGATGACTTCAGGTAAAAAATATTAAGGTAACCCTAGGTAGGGTACACTTCACTCCAAACATCCATAGCAAGATATAACAAAAACAAATTTTTGAAATTTTAAACCATGAAAAAAATAGTGAATGTGTTCTGAGAGAATCAAGTCATTTTCTATTAAGATCAATATGTGATCTATTAATCTGTAAATGAGAAGAATCTTGAGAACAAAGACCATACTATAATATGAAAATTAAAAGAGAGGATGAACATTGAGAATCAAGAGAAATATGTGAGTATAGTTTAAAAGATAGAGAGGAAGTCGAGGTATGCCTCAAGTGGTAGACTGCCAGCTATTAAGAAAAAAGTCAAGGGAGGGAGCTAGGCTCTGAGTTTACAAGGTCTTGAGATCATGAGGTCCTAAATTCAGGGCCCAGAGATTGTGGTGACAACAGATTGGTGGTCAAAATCTTAGTTCTCAAAAGCCTTTAATTTAGTGTAAGCTTTTAGTGCTACAGTGATCCAGCCTGAATGACAGGCTAGTACCATTTCCCATATCTTGAAGTGCTAGAGCTCAGAGTCATCTTGAAAAAAAGCCAATTGATGAGAATGATATACTCTGGGTCTCTGATAAATCATAAATCAGGGATCCTGGGGACATCTTTCTACAGTGTCTGGGTGGGAAATGGTCACAGGGACAGTTATTGAGCAAGGAGGGATTTAATGTGGACCTGCTGATGACTGTAGTCATTAGCAAGCTCAGGTTGTGGAGGATGTGGAGATAAGTGTGGGGAGTAAGCCTCATTACCAGTGGATTGCTACAGAGACTCTGGGCTCTGAGTCTCTGGCCAGAAATGTCTTATCTTCTGTAGCTGCCTGCTTATTGGGTATAATTTTGTACCAGAGAGGACTGGGAACTCTGAGGCCCAGTTCAGAGAATCACTGGGCTTCCTGATCCTCTTCCCTCGTGAAAGATGGTTTATAGCTGAGAGACAACTGTTTGACAAAGTGCTTTCATTTTCTAGGGAAGAAGAATTTGATACTCTGATTCTTCCTGAATTTGATAATCTGAGGGACATTGCTCAAGTTGGATAATGGCCAGTCTTTCATGTGCAAATGGAAATCTTCAGGAGTAAGTGGGAACAGGTCAAGCTCATAGACCCTGAAGTTCACTGTGGCCAACAAAAGTTCTCAGTGTGTGCTGAAGCTGACAGCTAGCTGACCTTTGATTTGGTTGACGCTCAGCCCACAAACCGCACCTTTGGAATAATAGAAAGCAAACTAGTGTCCAAGTCCAGCTTCCCATAGCCCACAGGGCAGATCCCAATATTGCAGGGTACAGAGGAAGGTTTTCCAATTCTTTGTCCTTCATGAAACATTTTATTATATATTCTTTATGTTTTATACAAAATTTATATTATATATTTATATTTGCTTTTACTTAAAAAAATATTTTATGAGCCTAGTGCTGGTGACTCACCCCTGTAGTTCTAGCTCCTCCAGAGGCTGAGATTTGAGAATTGCAGTTTGAAACCAGCTTAGGGAGGAATGTCAGTGAGATTCTTATCTCCAATCAACCAGCAAAGAGCCAGAAATTGAGACATAGCATTTCTTTTTTTTTTTTTCAATTTTTTATTATCAAACTGATGTACAGAGAGGTTATAGTTTCATACGTTAGGCATTGGATACATTTCTTCTACTGTTTGTTACCTTGTCCCTCAGACCCCCTCCCTCCTCCCCCTTTCCCTCCCCCCCCCCCAGGTGTTCAGTTCACTTACACCAAACAGTTTTGCAAGTATTGCTTTTGTAGTTGTTTGTCTTTTTTTACCCTGTGTCTCTCAAATTTGGTATTCCCTTTCAAAGCATTTCTTTCTTAAGTGGCAGAGTGCTCACCTTAGTGGAAAAAAAGCTAAGAGAAAAAAGCATAGGCCCTAAGTTCAAGATCCAATATGGGCTGTAGAAAAAATGTTTTATTTATTTATTTATTTTTTATTTTTATTTTCAAACTGATGTACAGAGAGGTTACAGTTTCATATGGTAGGCATTGGATACATTTCTTTTACTGTTTGTTACCTCCTAAAAATGTTTTAAATGCTTGGTTGTTTATTCTTCTTATTATTTTTATCTAATTTTGATATATTTTCTCTGTATATATTTTTCTTTCTGTATATATATATTTTTTTCTGTATATATTTTTGTAATCTGATTTTTTATATTTTCTCCCTTATATTATTTTACCTTTTCTTCTACCTTTTTTGTAAGCCATATAACTTGATCACAGGGTATGGGTGCTGTCCCTGAATTCTTTTGCTCAAGGCTAGTTAGTGCTCTACTACTTTGAGGTAGAGATCTACTTCTGGGTTTTGAGTGGTTAATTGGTGACCAGAGTCTTATGAGGACTTTTCTGCCTGGACTGACTTTGAACTGTGATCCCCAGATCTCAGCCTCCTGAGTAGCTAGGATTACAGGCACTTTTGTTCTACTTATTGGATATTGTTTTATACTACCGTATAAATAATTAGGTCAGTCATGGCTCTTTGGTATGTCATCTTCCAGACTTTTCTGGACTGCATCAATAGGTACACAACTTTCATCTATATAAATATAACAAGGGAATTCTTTACCTATATAGCTCCAGGTTTGCAAACAATTCCAGCCCAGAAATCAGAGCTATTCTCGTTCTTATGACCTGTTTTCATCTCATGGTATAAATACTGTCTCCACCCTCTACATAAATGTCACTGCATTGTAAGTTCAACACCTGCAGAAAAAAGATTAGAAAATCCTAACATAAGGGAAAAAACAGGGGCTAGGGATGTGGCTTAGAGGTAGAGTGCTTCCCAAGCAATCATGAAGCTCTGGGTTCCATTTCTCAGTACCACAGAGACAGAAAAAGCCAGAAGTACAGCTTTGGCTCAAGTAGTAGAGTGCTAACCTTGAGCAAAACAAAGCCAGGGACAGTGCTCAGGGCCTGAGTTAAAGCCCCAGGACTCACACACAAAAAAATGATGGCCGGGTGAATTCACATTTAGGTCTCCAATAAACTCTAGAATATTAAAAAAAATAAAAAACAGAAGAGAAAAGACAGGGGGTGTATTAAATCGTAGAAAAATTGTATAGCATGTATTTAAAGCTATATACATATACACACATATATACATATATATATAATAAACAGTCAAAATGAAGTAATCACTCATCATTGTAAACGAGAGTTGTGTAAGACCAAATGTTCAGGGACTATAATAAAAGTATGGTACAAAAAAGTAGTACAAACTTATTTGTACTAATGCAAAGATTTTGTGCTCTAAACCTCTAGTATGAGTGAAATACCATAACGTTCAAAATGTCCACACTATTATCTGATTGCTAGGGCCATGTATTCAACCCAAATACTGGTATAAAAAGTTCCACTAGAAAAAAAAATCAAGAATTACATTCCTCATTTCTATTAACAAATCCTCACATTTATTTTCAAAGAAACTTTATAATGAAGATAGTGATAAAGAGCATTGTATTATTGAGAGTATCAAAACAAGGAAAAGCCAAAAACAGTTCACAATTTTATTTGAAAGTAATTCATTTTTTAATGCACATTTTTAACAATTTAGGAAATGTAGGATAATAAAAACCATTTTTTTTTCTACTGAGTGTTCATTTACCTACTTCTGTGAAAAAGTAAAATTTTTCCTATATTTTCTTAAGATTTCGGCTGTAGCTTTCGCCAGGCGTCCTCGTGATAGTGACCTCGTATTTAAACCCTACGGGGTAATCCCTGACGCACCGTCGTGATGCCCAGGGAAGACAGGGCGACCTGGAAGTCCAACTACTTCCTTAAGATCATCCAACTTTTGGATGATTATCCAAAATGCTTCATTGTCGGAGCAGACAATATGGGGTCCCAGCAGATGCAGCAGATCTGGATGTCGCTCTGAGGGAAGGCTGTGGTGCTGATTGGCAAGAACACCATGATGCGCAGGGCCATCCGAGGGCACCTGGAAAACAACTCAGCTCTGGAGAAACTGCTGCCTCATATCCGGGGGGAATGTGGGCTTTGTGTTCACCAAGGAGGACCTTACTGAGATCAGGGACATGCTGCTGGCCAATAAGGTACCAGCTGCTGCCCGTGCTGGTGCCATTGCCCCATGTGAAGTCACTGTGCCAGCTCAGAACACTGGTCTGGGGCCAGAGAAGACTACCTTCTTCCAGGCTCTAGGCATCACTACTAAGATCTCCAGGGGCACCATTGAGATTCTGAGGGATGTGCAGCTGGTAAAGACTGGAGATAAAGTGCGAGCCAGTGAAGCCACCCTGCTGAACATGCTCAACATCTCCCCCTTCTCCTTTGGGCTGATCATCCAGCAGGTGTTTGACAATGGCAGCATCTACAACCTGGAAGTGCTTGACATCACTGAGGATGCTCTGCATTCCCGCTTCCTGGAGGGTGTTCGCAACATCACCAGTGTCTGCCTGCAGATTGGTTACCCAACTGTTGCTTCTGTGCCTCATTCTATCATCAATGGGTACAAGCGGGTCCTGGCTTTGTCTGTGGAGACTGACTACACTTTCCCACTTGCCGAAAAGGTCAAGGCCTTTTTGGCTGATCCATCTGCCTTTGTGGCTGCTGCTCCTGTGGCTGCTGCCACCACTGCTGTGCCTGCCGCTGCCACTGCCCCAGCCAAGGCTGAAGCCAAGGAAGAGTTGGAGGAATCAGATGAGGATATAGGATTTGGTATTTTTGACTAATTTCCTAGAAGCAATCAACTTGTTTATTGGCAGAACAAGAAAATAAAGGCTTACTACTTTGTCAAAAAAAAGAGAAAAAGATTTCTGCTGTATATATCATCAAATTATATATGTTATACTCCATTTTGAATGATATTATTCTTGGATTTGTCTTCTGTGTATTAGAATTATACTTTTTATGGCATTCTGTAAGAATACAGACTGAACTCTCCACTGGTTTCATAAATTCCATAATATCCAATTCTATAAGGAGTTATGTTTATTGTCAAGAGAACAAAGGGAGAAAACCATGGCTCTTTTACCTATTATTTAATTAAGTGATGTTTGAGAAATAACACTTCATTGTATATTTTCTTGTTGTAATTATCAAGTAAGTATACTTAAAGTTTATTTCCTCAAAATGGATATCCTAAGCAAAAAAAAACCCTGATGATTAGTAATTTTTACATAATATAAAAATCCTTTAATTTATCTAATGTTAAACAATTTTAAAGTCAATCTGGGACTGGCAAGGTGGCTTAGAGGTAGAGTGCTTGCTTAGCAAGTTAGAAGGAGGAAAACCAGTCCCTGAAGCAGCTTCTAAACCATCTCATATTGCATACGGAGAGAAACTCAGATCCACCAGCCACCTTTTTAAAGGATGAATCACTAATGATCATATTTAAAGTGCAAAAAAAAAATTTTTCACAGCATAGAACTTTTCTGATATATATGGGGCAATTGTGCTACATGTACATCTGTAGTGTATAGTGTTTACTCATAGGACTCGAATCCCTTTTCCGTGGAACTCCTCATAGATTAGGTGGAAATGCCATTTCCATCTCCATTGTGGAAAGAGCTAAGATTTCTACCCTCAATTTAGCAAAACCAATGGAATTCAATGTCATATTATGTTGGACCTGGGTAACTGCAACCGTAGTCAGGACACAGGGGATGCAGAGGCTAGTGGACCAATGCACACTTTATTTCAGGAGGGCCAGGGTTTATATATGGTTAGAAATCAACTGACAACTTCCAGGGTAAAAGCGAATACAGCATGATATCCATCTCAAATACAGAAATTGAGGATGATACTACTGGGAGGAAGGAAACTAAGACAAAAGTTTACCTACTACAAAAGGTGGCTACTTCAAAGAGTGTTTACTATTAAGGGCTGAGCTACATCAAAGATTGTTGACAGAGGAGTAAACCAGTCAAGGCAAAATGTTACCAAAACTAGCCACTATTTGCTCAAGACTTTGACCAAGACTCTATTAACTGTGAAGAGACTTTCCTATTTACTAATGGCACCTGGTCAAGCAAGTCTCCCAAGGGAGGCTTGGTACAGGGAAAGGGGAGATTCTCATGACAAAGAGTGGTTTCCTTTGGCCAACAAACATAAAGGAACTCTTTACTGGGAATGTCTCCCCAAAGGCCTATTAGTGTGCTAATAAGGCATCAGAGTAACTGTGCCAAGGCTAAGTCCTCCACTGGTCAGAGAAGTTATTCTCCCACAATTCCCCCTTTATTTATTATTTTTCAACAGCTGCTTCCCTAGTAAGCTTAAGGGCAGTGAGTAAAATATTAGAAGATCTATTCTTAGCAAAACGCTTCATTACTGCTATGATAGAACAGTATCCTAAGGTAAAAACACCTAACATAAGTATTTAAGGCAATAGAAGCACTTCCAACATTATGTGTAATACTTTATTGTTGGGGTCATCTGTGCCTTTAAGAAGCTACAGCTGACCTTGGCCTGTCCCTCCCCTTCCTGCCTTTAACAGGAAGAGAAGCCCCTGCTCCTGGGGCGAGCACGTGTCTGATGGCCTGATGGCGGGGTACCCCAGAAACCCAATCCTTGGGGGGCTGGGCCTCCGCCCACAAGGGAGGTCCCTGACATCACTTGATGGACACCCCTCGTGGCCAATCTGTTCTCCCTCTCCTTGTGCCTGCCTTTGGGGTATATCTTTGTGGCTTCTCATCTGAATAATTCAGAACCATCCCAGAGACGATCTCCGGGACCTCACGCGCTCGTGTCTTCCTTGGGCTGGCGAGTATGGGGGTCTCGCGACCACACGTGACCCTAGGCTAATCCGGCTCCCCGCTCCCGCGTCTGATCCCTACTGGCCAGGGGGGACGTGAGAGAGTGAGTATGGATGCCCAGAAGAGGAGATAGATAAGCCCAGGAAGCCTCCCCACAAGGTTGGGGAGGGATAGAGCAAAGCCCGGCAATTTAAAACCCAACAATCCCTGGGGTCTAATCCTTCTAAGGTCTGGGCTAGTCCCTGGGCAATCTCATCAAGAGAAGAGGCATTTGGTAATTCCTTTTGAAAAACTTCAAGAACCTCCAGTATAAACTTTGCTCACTTAAAGAACCATTTACTATGGCTCTATCTATAAGCATTTGTATATCATTCCATTTACATTCAGAGGCATTATATTTATAAGGTGTTACACAGACATGACTAGAATTCCAATCACAGGTTAAAAACAATCATTGCTGCAAAGCCAGATATTTCTGTCCAAGGCAGAACACTCCTCCTTGGATGGCTCTGTCTCATCTTGAAGATGGGTGTTTAACTTCCAACTGTTGTTGCCACAAATTGTGAGAGTCGTGGTGCCAATGCACCATAAAGTCATGAGTTTATACAGATTGTACCAATGCGGCTCCGGATATGGCTGCGGCAGTAGTGATGGCAATCAGTCCGATAATCAGTCCTGCGATGATCAGTCCAATTGTATGACGACTCCTCTTTAAAATCTGCTTGAAAAAGCATATTACTAGTCCTTGTACAGGTCCTCCAGTCCAGGGATGATGCATGCAAACAGGCACCCAAAGTGAGTGACGCTGGGTCAAAATCACAATCCTATCTTGACACAGTAGGGGTGCACAGGGTGAAGATGTTGATTCTTCCAGATGACTGTCAGGCTGTCCATCTTAACCCAAATAGGATGAGCAGGGGCCCTGGAGGCAGCAAGCAGCAGAGTCTCCCAGTGACTCCAATGGAATGTCACACCTCCTGCTGGGCTGCCTGCAACTTTCTGCATAGACTGGTTAAAGAAGCTAGGTTATAAAGCCTGACTTGAGTAAAATCTACTATTTTCCTGGTTGCTTTTTAAGTACACTGGCTTTTGCAAGCTGGTGTCCCACTGAATTTCAAAACACCTTAAAGCAATCAATGGCCCATAGGTAATTTTGCCACGGCAATAAGTTTTAATAATCAGACGTTTTTAATAAGGCTAGGATTTTCCAGGCCAACAATACAGGGTCCAGAGAGGCGGCTAATTTCCGCAAATGACGTTGGGAAGGAAATAGCCTGTTTTCATGGGCAAAGGCAGGCCAGGGGTCACTAAAGCCTACTCCAAACCATCCTAAAAAAGCTGTTTAGCAGCCATGGAGTTGGACATGTTCATAGATAAAGCAGGGTTACAAGATGTGTTATATTCAGTGCAGTTTTGTAACCACACACCAAAAGGTCCCCAATCATACCAAATATGTTGGGACGTATTCCATATAGTTGGAAAAATTCCTAGACAAGTTTCCCAACTCCTTTCAGTAAAATTCAAGTTCAGGTAAGAAAAATGTCACATTTAGGCAGGCCAGCAGGACTAGGATTAGTGTATTAGTGTACTAATTAGTGTACTAATTAGTGTACTAATAAGGCATCAGAGTAACTGTGCCAAGGATAAGTCGTCCACTGGTCAGAGAAATTATTCGCCCACAATATTAGGAGAACCAGTCTAAGGGTTCAAATTATTATATATTATGTATCCCAGCTAATTTCTCTCTCATTGTGCTTTGAGACTCAAAATTTCCCAAATATAGTCTCTCCCATTTAAATATTTCATTCTATAATGTTCCCATCACCAAATTCCAAAGTTTTGTGACTCATACTTACCCTGTCTGTCACCTTTGTATCCTGTGTACAGATACACATAATCCAGAGTCTTTAATTTCTTTCCTATCTCAAATTTATCTACATGTTAACTTCCAGAGTATCCTTTATTTGTTCAGTATTCCAGCTGATCTAACATTTTAATAAGTAAGAAAATATCCAATTCTATTTTGGGGATCCAAGTTTTATGTATTTGATGGTGATGCTTTAATAATTTAATATGTATTTTATTTTATTTTATAAACTTTATTGTAAAGGTGATGTACAGAGGAGTTACGGTTACATAAGTCAGGTAATGAGTACATTTCTTTTTCAACAGTGTCACGAGCTCCCTCATTTTCTCCAGTTTCCCACCCCTCTCCCCAAACCGGCTCTCTTCCCCTCAAGTTGTATCATTCATTTCCAATGTAGCCTCTAGTGAGTATCACTGCTGAATTGGTTCAACCTTATCCCCACCATTTCTGTGCTTTCCCTTCTCCTCCCCCAAATCAGAGAAACTTATATGCAAGACAAATAAAGGATACAGCAATAAAAAACAGTGACAAAAGAAAATAAATCAAAGTAAGAAAAAAGAATCCTAAACAGTACAATAAAATAACGTCTCGTTTCCATTTCTAGATTATTTTGCTTGTTTTGTTTTATTTATTTTTTGCCTGTCCTGGGGCTTGAACTCAGGGCCTGAGCAATGTCCCTGGCTTCTTTTTGCTCAAGGCTAGCACTCTACCACTTGAGCCACAGCGCCACTCCTGGCTATTTCTATAGAAATTGAACCCAGGGCTTCATGTACACAAGGTGAGCACTTTACCAGTAGGCCATATTCCCTGCCCCATTTGTAGTTTATTTATTTATTTTTTTAAATTTTTATTGTCAAACTGATGTACAGGCTCTTGAGTACCTAGGCTTACAGGCAATGTGCCACTGGCCACCAGTGCTTTGCCTCACTTTCAATAGTTATGGAGATCTCACTATTTTTTTTTTTTTGCCTAAGCTGGCCTCAAAACACAATCTTTTTGATCTAAAACTCTCAGTACCCAGGATTACAGATATTAGCCACTGCACTCAGTCTTCAATAAATTTTTTGTTTTACTGGAACTTGTTTAAAGGTTTGTCTTCCTAATATAGATATGCCTTGTATATTATTTATCTAAGATTCACAGCTGTAGTTCAAAACCTTGTTCCTATTATCCACCATAAAAACAAGACAAAGCAAGCACTTTCTGCATTTCTTGTTAGAATTTCAATTAGATGTAAGTGACATAAAAACTTGGGAATGAAATTGAGTAGGGTTCATTAACTCTGAAATAAGAAGGGTGTATTGAGTGTTTAGAATAAATAGTTCCTTAAGTTATGATACAGTATGACTATGTGTGGCCTGGAAGTTGTCCCAAATCAGTTGTATTTTCTGGGTTCTCTATGAAAAAGTAAGAATTCAGTTGAGAAATTTAAATTAAAAGATTCTATGCATTCAGTAGGAGATAACTAAAAATAAGGAATTACACTACTGAAAGCTCTGTAAATTTAAATGAGAGACAGGGAAGAAGTCTGAAAGCACGGATTTTCGAGCTCATCAGTCTCCCTTGTCTTTCAACTCTCTGATTTTCATAGTTTTGTTATCAGAGATAACACTGCACTGATTTTTGTCAATGAAATATTACAAGCAACTTTAAGAAAATATGACTTAAAGTATTTCATAGTTGGTAACTACAGATCAAAATGTTAAGGTAACCCTTGGTAGGATATACTCTACCTCAAATATCTGTACCAAGACACAACAAGAACAAATTTCTAAATTTAAAACAATAGTGAATGTGTTCAGAGACAACAGTGATTTCCTATAGATGAACCAAGATTTTCAAATAACAGTATATTTCTCAAGGCCCGCACTCTTGTCATTAGGTCATATTCCCAGCCCCCATGTATATTTCTCAAAAGAAACCATGAACCTAAGACCAACTTCTACTAATCACCTTCCTCTATAAAATCCCTGTGCTACCTAGAGGTACACAGTAACACTGGAGTATTATTGTTGATTCAGAACTAGCAACCATTCCTTTCTGAAAAGTCTAAATAAATTTCCTTCTTCCAGATCTGAAGGACACTGAAAAGTTGAATGTAGATTAACATGACGCATTTTTGGTAGCATAACTGAATGGGAATCTGGCCTCACTTTCCCTGAAATGGTTAAAACATTGAATGTTGACTCATAACCAGAGAATTGACTGGTGATCTTTGTTAGTGATCAAGCCATATTTCTGTTTACTAGATTTTCCCTGTGATTTTTCTCTGTATGAAGATCATTCACGTCTCTAGTAAAGGTTACTGAATTCTTCTACAGGTATGCAGGTAACAGACGATACAACTAGTCAATTATACAATTCTTTGTGATCCAGAGTATTGTGATTATTGTCTATTTCTCTAACCACACACACCAGTATATTAATGTCCACATTTTCCCTATCACCCTGGTATTGAATTAACCCATAGTGTTTATTATTTTGTTCCAACAGGGAAGACCCAACACAGAGCTGGTCTAGGTTGTTAGGACAATGTATCATCATAAAGTTATTGCCTCAGCCATGACACAGGGTTTGTCTCCTACATTAACATAATTGATGAACAGATTTTACATGGTAAATCATCTAAGGAATACCAATTTTTCCAAGGCTCTGGCACATTTCCCCTAGGATATAATATGAATATTCTTATATTTCATCTTCACTTACTGCAGAAAAATTTGGTTCAACCAAAATAAAGTTAAGATGAAATACTGTGAACAAACCCATTTGTCTATTTGTTGTCACCTTCATCGTTATTGGAAAATGGGTCATGAATCACTAGGCTCACAAACATTAGCAATAAAGCTACTTTATAAAGGTTGCAGGAAAAAAATTTCTGTTTCACTTTGGATGTCTATGAGTTCCAGGTCAATTCAGACAAACAGGCCAAAAAGGTCATTGTCTGAGAAGAAATAACTGAGAAAAACTATTTTATATGGTTTTGTTTGTCATCCAGAATAACAGAACTGAGAAGTCAATTAGCTAAAAGAATGAATGGTATACAGATAGTTAGTATCTTTCCCTTCTATGCACCCCAAAACATTCAATCAGATGTCCATTTCTGTGAATTAACACAAATGGACTGAGAAATGCAAAACCAAGAGTTAAAATTTCTTGACTAACTTTTGGTATGGAATTGAACTCTGAGGAGGAGAGTAAATAGAAACACAGCAAGCAGTCTGCGAAATAAAAGAAAAGAAAACAAAGCATTAGTTGGAGAATACTTTCAGCAGCTTTCATTTCAGGGGGAGTTTTGTAGAGAAACTTGGAGTTTCGAAGATATAGAACTCGCTGGTGGTGCTTGCAAAGAAGAAATACCATGTAGCCACTGGCCACAGCCATGGTACCCTGAAACACAACATCTCTCACAATCATGAAAATGACAAAAATATTGTTTAGTTCGGGACTTGCTGGTTGAGTAGTACAATAGACGTCAGTTTTAAAGTGAGACGAATTCATGTCGGTTATGATGATAATATTTAGCAAGCTCATGCTAATGAAGCAACTGAGAATCCAAAAGAAAAGCAACAAGAGAAGGACATGCCATGCAGACCTTGGCTTGAGCCTCCTCCACACAGAAGCTCTGGGGCTGATGGTGCTGGCCTGGACCACTGTGAGGAGACTGCTGGTGCAGATGGAAAGGCCCCGAGACACCCTCTCCAGGAAAAGGGTAATTCTGCACCCTGTAACACTTAGAAAATAATTCAACCCAAAAGCTGCTATTGTCTTTGGCAATCCTCTGGTAAGAAGCAACATGGTATTTGTGAGAACCAAATGGATGAGAATCAATTGTGTACAGTTCTTCTCAATACCTCCCCCTGAGCTGTGCACATAATTCACAAAAACAGACATATTCCCTAAAATGCCAAGTCCTGTTAGAAGGAGGAAAAGCAGTGCCGTGAGAAGCTGCAAACCCATTTGTTTCTTCATAGGAAGAGAAACTTGCATCCACCAGTCACCCTTTGGAAGTTTGCATCGGTAATGATCCTATCTACATCTGCAAAAGTTCAGATGATAAAACTTGTGTATTGTACATGGGGCAACAAAGAGAGATAGACAGACAGACAGATAGATAGATAGATGGATAGATAGATAAATAGGTAGATAGATAGATAGATAGATAGATAGAGATAGATTGATATCTGTAGTTTTTTTCACAGAACCCTATTCTTTTCTCTGAGGTTCTTTTCATAATTTAGGTAGTTTCAAATTCCTTTTGATGCCCCATATGCAAATAATCTTCTATGTCATATTAGGAGAACCAATCTAAGGGTTCAAATGATTACATATTATGTATACCATCTACGTTCTCTCTCATCATGCTTTAACTAAACCTCAGTTTACCAAATACAGTTTTTCCCACTTCAAAATTTCATTCCATGATATTCTCATCACTAAATTCCAAAATTTTGTGGCCTATGCTTGAGCTGTCTTCTTCATGCCTCATGTACAGGAACATGTAATCCAGAGGCTTCAATTTCTTCATATCTCAAACTTAGCTACATCTTAATTTCCAGAGGGTCTTTTATTTTGTTCAGTATTCCAATCTGTCTCACAGTGTAATGAGTATGAAAATATCCTATTCTATTTTGGGGAACCCAGCTTTATGTATTTGATGGTGATGTCTTAAATTCCACACTAACCTTGTCATTTCACTGCTTGAAAAACAGTTTCTTTTTTCTTTTTGTATTTTTCAATATCAAGTTACACTACATACAATTTCAATATAAGACCTAGCATTTAAGCATAGTGGAGCAAAGAGGTCTAGAACCAACTTTCTTGTCTGCAAATTCATATGCTCAACTTGCTACAGCCAGGGAAGAGCCATGCAGGAATCCTAGGATTCTAAATAAGAATATCTCCAGGAAAAGTCTAAGTTCCATTGAGTTACCTCAGAGGCTCCTAAAGCAAAGCTGGTCAGAACTGGATGTGATGGTGTGTGGCAAGGCAGAATGGCAGAAAATACTTTGCTGTGGACTGTCAGGAGATAAGGGAAGTTTAGAAATTTTTAACAATAGCTTCGTGGAACAAAGGAGTTTGGGATATAATTGCTGTGAGATGAGATCATACAAAAAAGATTCATTTAGCATCTGATTGATATTATATGACCCCAGGGGGGATTTCAGCTGAACCTGCACCTTTTTTTTACTTGCGTTCATTAAATGAAAGGACAGTATTAGTAATAGTTGTATTGGGATTGGTATCTCTTCTCCAAGTCTGTGGTTTTCAGACTGTTGGCATAGATAGGATACTATTCCCTCACAACTGTAATCTCCATTCTCACATTATTTCTAAGTATGAACAGTATATCTAGGATAAAGGCAGCCAGATGGCTGATCCCATCCCCGTGATTCATTATATTTTACATACTTATATGTAAACTTATATGCAACTGTCAAGGTTTCAAATTCTCTTTCCTTCTAAATATATTAAAGGTTTAAGTTACATTTCGAGTTTGATATCAAGTAGCTCTATGCCTGTAGGAACATGAGTTAGTACCTTTCAACCTCTGTGTCCTCCTCTTAAGTATGCAGAGACTGAAGACTGCCTCAGTATCTAAGAAACCAATATATAATTTTATATACTTCTAACACCTAGTGAGTTATGCTTCAGAGTCTTATAAATAGGCTAGCAATGTTAAATAAAAATTAGGAATGTGCAGTAATTAAATAATTCAGACATTGAAATCTCTTTAAAATGACTGCACTGAAATTATCTTTGACCTGCGATGGATTACTTATGTTTTTCAAAGTCTACCTAGAGATCCCAGTTTTGCCCCAGCCCTCCTTTTACCTTTGAACTTATCAATTTCTGATGCAGATCTGGAAATTTTCTCTGAGACCCCTTAGAGCCACTTTTTCTCTCTGCAAAAATTGAATGACAAATATCAGATCAAGGAAGTGCCTATGCTACCAGATAGTTTGAAAAACAGTGTAGTAAGCAGTTTTAAAAGACAGGTATTGCATGAGGTAGAAACGTTTGTACAGTATACTCATTACTCTTTCCCTGATCATAGGATTTTGATGCAACATCACAGCAGTTTCTGGTACCTGAACTGGTTTCTATCGTTACCTCATACAGCACAGAAATCTAAGTAATTCAGAAAGGAGGGAAGAGGCCTGGTCTAGCCTATGATGGTATGGATTAGGTAGATGCTGCTAGAATGCTGCCTTCAGGCCTTGCCAGTCCTGTATTCCTTTAAGCAAACAAAAAGTCTTCCTGATCCGGGCTTGAGCCACATGCAACTGGAAATCCTTCTTGTTCTCAAGCAGGAATTTGTGGTTTCAGACTTTTCCAGACTGAAATCCAACCTATCTATACCCTGAATTGAGTTAAACAACAGTTGAGAGCGTCCAAAGCAAAAATTAAAGTAAATTGTGATTAATGTAACTTACAATGTTTACTTTGTGCATGCATTTATTGGGAAATGAAGTCAGAATAATTTGTCTGAATCTAATGGTATTATTTCACAGGCTAATCCAGTTTGTATTTGGGTTAAAATACCAAAGGGAATTATTGAACTACAGAGTTTAGTTTTTCTTAATTAAAAATAGTCTTTTATTAATGTAGTGTTACATATCTTTCAAATTTTAGGATTTAGGTTTAAGATGTCTAATAGATGTATTAAGATTTTACTGTAAACTCATTGCACAAACTGGAATTACTTTCCAAAAAGCTTAGGGAATGAAAATGTAATTTGTTAAATGCATTGAGTATTGTAAATAAAACAAACCATTTTTGTTTTGTTTAAAAAAATAAAATAAAAGAGAGGGTGCCTTTATCACAGACTTCGTTTTCTTCAGTTATAGAATGATATCATTACACATTGTTGCATAAAACATATAACTTAAATCTAAAGTATTCTTATTTATAATAATTTATAGCCTGAATGAGTTATGATTAGCATTCTTGTTTTATAGGTCAAAAGTTTTTTTAATTTTTTTACATCTCTTAAGCCATGAATTCATAGGGAATAGGTTCCAATAGTTCAGGCTCCTTTCCATTGGTTCCCCACAAAATGGGCTTCTCTGGGTGGAGCAGGCTGGTCCTTCAGTTGAACCTAAGTTCCTTTCTCTTTGGCTTGCTTCTTTTTCTGGTCATTTTTCTTCACTCCTTTCAAGAAGCTATCTTGGCTCTTAGAGTGCTTAATATGCTCAATATGCACATGAATCCTGTTGGCAAGGATCTTGTCCTTAACTTGCTTGTTCACAATAATGCCAATAGCATGCTGGGTAACATTGTAGACCCTTCCAGTTTTGCCATGGTAACGTTTGTGGAGCATTCCTTTCTGAACAGTACCCATTCCCTTAATGTCTACAATATCACCCTTCTTGTAGATTCTCACGTGTGTGGCCAAAGGAACAACTCCATGTTTCCTGAAGGGCCTAGAGAACATGTATGGGGTACCTCTCCTCTTTCCCTTTGTGTTCATCATTTTGGCAAATTACTGAAAGAGGGTGGTTCTGACCAAAAGGCATAATTAGCATTCTTATAAGAAAAATTGTACATTGTCATTATTGGCAATAGGTTTTGTGTCAAGCAGGCTCATGAATAATGAAATTTTTCTATATGATATTATAATAGCATGTTTGAATACAGAAACTTTGAATGTAAATAAGAAAGAAAACATCATATTAAATGTATATGCATATAGGAGTTAATAATGGTGATAAGCATAATGCCAGTGAAACTAATTCCTTAAAAAAAAAACAAACAAGGGCTGGGGATATAGCCTATTGGCAAGAGTGCCTGCCTCGGATACACGAGGCCCTAGGTTCGATTCCCCAGCACCACATATACAGAAAACGGCCAGAAGCGGCGCTGTGGCTCAGGTGG
The DNA here is from genome assembly GCF_023159225.1 of Perognathus longimembris pacificus. Classification (NCBI taxonomy): domain Eukaryota; kingdom Metazoa; phylum Chordata; class Mammalia; order Rodentia; family Heteromyidae; genus Perognathus; species Perognathus longimembris. The sequence continues at coordinate 16,991,162 of NC_063166.1, read as the reverse complement.
CAGAGTGCTAGCCTTGAGCAGGAAGAAGCCAGGGACAGTGCTCAGGCCCTGAGTCCAAGGCCCAGGACTGGCCAAAAAAAACCAAAAACCAAAAACCAAAAACAAAAAACAAAAAAAAAAACCGGCCAGGCATTGGTAGCTCACACCTATAATACAGGCTACTCAGGCATCTGAGATCTGAGGATTCTGGTTCAAAGCCAGTCCAGGCAGGAAAACCTGTGACACTCTTATCTCCAATAAAATACTCAGAAAAAGCCATAGTGGCAATGTGGCTCAGTTGGTAGATCACTAGCCTTTAACAAAAGAAGCTTAGGGATGGTGAGAACCCAAGCACAGTGTTTAAGCACCAGGACTGGCGAAAAAGAAAAGAAAAGGAAAGAGCAAAGCCCTTTTATCCTTCTAACTATTGGAAGAACAGAAGGTGAAAACTTTATATAAGGATGCAGCTTAAGCTGGGACAAATATTCTCAAGCATTTTGCAGTGACATCTACTGGGATCGTCCAACTCATTTTTCCATACTGTCATATTAGAAGAGTGTATCCTAAGTGGTACAGAACCTCTCACTAACTTACTTGCATGCCCAAAGAGAAATAAGGCCTATGCGATGTGCATAAGGAAATGCTACATGGGTATTTAGGTAAACTGCAGTGTTATCAGCTCTACTTACCTTGGTAGCTTTGATGCAGACAACCTCAGCATTGGTCATCTGTGAACAAGAGGCTTCGAGAGTGTTATTTATAACTTCCAGATTTGTAGAGTTCTTGCTAGCTAAAATACCAAAAAAGCTTTTAATTGTCACAGTTGTCATCCTGTCAGGAAAAAGAAGCCTTCTGCAGAATTGTAATCCCTAAAGTAAAATTTGCCTCTCCCTCCACAACTATTACATTTGTTTGGCTTAGAAGTTGTCTTAGGGCAATTAAGATTTAATTATAATGGCTAGAAGAGTGAATTAAGAAAGCAAACAATTAGCCAAGTTTCCATATCTAGAGTTCCCCACTTCCTAGAATCTGAGGCACAGAATAAGTCATCCCCCAACCCCTCGGGTCCTTTTTCAAGCTCAGGAATGTAAAGTGATGATCAGTGTAAAAGAATGATTTTTCAGCAAATCGCATACAAAGACTTGAAGGAGACTAGTTATTTTGATATACTTAGGCTGTTTGGAAGGTCAAAAATCTTTGCCATAAGTGTCTATTAATTATTTGTTTATTAAACAAAAAGTGGGACTCAAACACCAGACAGGCCCACACTTCATAAATCTACTCATGCTATCTAAAGCACCAAGAACAGTTTTCTAGTTCAAATATACCAAACAAGTCTTTCTATTACTCTACTCTCAAAGAGGAACTCTGTATTCCCTGATGGAAAGGAATAGCAAAATATGTGCACACAGGGATGAGAGTAGGAGTAGGAACAGTGTGATTTTCTACAAGTAGGAGCAGCACTTGGCTGGCCTGTGAGGCAGTCTTCCTAGACAGCAGTCTGATATTGTTTTTTATGTGACTTTATTTCTTTATCTAGACGTGAACTTGGCATTGAAAAGAATTACAACATGGGGGCTGGGAATATGGCCTAGTGGCAAGAGAGCCTGCCTTGTATACATAAGGCCCTGGGTTCGATTATATATACATATACAGAAAACGGCCAGAAGCGGCGCTGTGGCTCAAGTGGTAGAGTGCTAGCCTTGAGCAAAAAGAAGCCAGGGACAGTGCTCAGGCCCTGAGTCCAAAGCCCAGGACTGGCAAAAAAAAAAAAAGAAAAGAAAAGAATTACAACATACTTATGCCATCAATGAAAATGGCTTTTTGAGATAAATATGATTTTGATCCTTGACTTAGATAAAGGCAATCAAGACACAGAGGGAGTTAGTATTTGGAAAATAATACAGGTAAGAGTAAGTAAATGTGAATCGAAAGGCTAAATTGTTATATAAAATAATACAAATTTCTGATACAATAGAGTGCTTCTCTTTCACACTTTTATTAGGTTACATTGCTTTGACAATTGAAAATAGTTTTGTAGACACAAATACATTTGTATACTTACATAAAAATATATGTAGATACATGTATATATACATTCTACAGAAATATGTGTATATATGTTGTATATGCACCTACATGTGCATAAACATAATCATATGCATGTATATTGGCACATATATATGGGTACTATACACACAAATGTATGTTGTGCACTATATATTTGAAAATATATTTCTGTGGAAAATACATATACATAAATATAGGTAGCACATGTACACACATACATTCACATGTATATACATGTATATGCATTTATATTTGTTCATGTATATTTAAAAGCTGTACAAGGAACTCATTAGTTTGACAATTGAAGTTTGTTTTATCCCCAAGACCACAGGACCTTATTTACAAACCTAATCCTCAAGGATTCAGATTTTTTCATTGAATTTGTGAGAATATGAACAAATTCAACATTTTGATATGTAATGAAATCTACAAATAAAATAATGAACACATATTAGCTATCAGTAATATATCATATTATTTATGTTATTAATCATATATTTACATAGTCTTCTTTATTGTTATTTATTTTTATATTTTTGAATGCTTTTATTATCTTCAAAGAGTTGTACAAAGGTGTTATTATTGACCAAAGCAGTATTACTAAGATTCTTTAAAAAGTAAAACTTTAATGCATGAAGTCTAATAGTATTTAAAGCAGAATATGGTGATATATATTTTTGGATGTTCTCCATAATATGAAACTGTGGAAGATTATAAAAATATTTGGTGAATAACTGCTGTCCTCCAAAGAACCAGTGTATTGGAAGCATTCCTCTTTATATATTCTGTTGTGCTATAGATTTAAATGAATTATGTGAATGAAATTAATTTTAATCACATTCATGACTCCTTTTCATATTTCATTGCTTTTTTTGTTTTGTGTTTTGTAATTGTCATTGTCTAGGTGATGTACAGAGGGGTTACAGTTACATAAGTCAGGTAGTGAGTATTTTCAGTTTTGAACAGTGTCACCGTTCCCTCACTTTCTTCCAGTTTTTCCTTCTCAGCCTTCCCCCTCAAATTGTATAGTTCATTTTCAACTAAGTGTCTAGTGAGTCTCACTATTGCATTTGTTCACCCCCCGTTTCACCATTTCTGAATTCCCCCAATTGTTTCCCAAACAAAAACTTACATAAAGGACAAAAGGTACAGGAAACAAAATCAATGACAAAGGAGGAAAGAACACACAAAAGGAAGAACAAAAAAACCTCTCGTTTCCATTTGTTGGAATTCATTTCAATGAATATCATTTTCATCTAAGCATATCCTCCTTTGGGCTCACTGTGTGAATGTCTAGAGTTCTGTATAATTGATCATGTCCAGGTGTACTTTTTTGTCCTTTACCATCCAATGTGTGGTTTCTTGGTGGGAGGAATCAGACTATGCTACATGTGACAGAGAATGCCTGATTTCCTTGAGTTATTTGGGGGGGAAACTGAATGCTCTGTTTGGTCCTCCCTGTCTCCCTTTGGGGACTTTTCTCTGGATATTACCTACTCCTTCTTGCACAAACTGAAATCTTCAGAAGCAAGTGGGAACCTGCCCTCCTCATAGATCATAAACCTCTTAGGCCCAGTTATAGCTCCCAGAATGCAATGAAGCTGACAACTGACCCTTAACTGGCCTGGCCCTCAGTCAGCATTCAGCACCCACTCAAGCAGTAGGAAATGCAATAGTTTCTAGCTCTAGCTCACTACTGCTACCTATGGCAGGTTACAGTATTAAAGCACCCAGTGTGGTTTCTCCAATTCTTTCACTTAAAAAAATACGTGTGTGTGTGTGTGTGTGTGTGTGTTTGCAAATATGTTAACAATTTATTTTTGTTTTAAAATATTTTATTTTCCTAACTTTTTATTCTTCTATCTCTTCTTCTATTTACATATTTTTCTTTATTTTGTAAACAGATTTTTAAATATTTGATTCCCCATTTTCTTTGCTTTTTTCCCCATTGCTTCTTTGATATTTTTAGGTAACTATGGCTATTAAGGGTGTGATCTCTAAAAATTTTTAAGCTCTGTGGTCTTCCATCTTAATAAACATCAGAGGCAAGTTCTCTTTCTTTGTAGCTCCATGTTTCCAAACAATTGCATGCCAAATATTAGAGCAGCTCTCACTTTTGTGATTTTTTACAACTCTTGATGGAAATCGCATTTTCTCTCCCTACACAGACTGCATTGAATGTAAGGCCGTGGCCAGCTCAAAATAAAGTTAGGAAATCTTACCTCCTGAGAGGAAATATAAATAATAAGATTGGGGGTGAATTAAATGGTAGAGCAATTGCATAGCATATGTTAAACTGAGCATGTATAATGTACAAACAACCAATGCGAAGTAGTCATTCGTTGCTAAGTACAGCTGTTTAAACTCAAAGGTTCAGGGACAATAATGAAATCTGGTAGAAGTATTCTTTAAAAAAAAAATATAGTGTGAACCTATTGGCATCCATGGAAAGATTGTGTGCTACAAGCCTTTATAAAAAATAAATGATCATTAATAAACTTTGAAAATTCCCTCCATTTAGGCTGGCACTGGTGGCTCATGCCTGTAATCTTAGCTACTCAGAAGACTGACCACAATTCAAAGCCAGGCAGGGCAGGAAAAGTCTGAGAGATCTTTAGTTCCAATTAACCACACAAAGCCAGAAGTTATGCGGTTCAGCACAGGTCTTCAGTTCAAGTCTCAGGACCAGCTCACCCACTCTCTCTCTCTCTCTCTCTCTCTCTCTCTCTCTCTCTCTCTCTCTCTCTCTCTCTCTCTCTCTCTCTCCCCTCTCTCCCTCTCTCTCTCTCCCCCCTCTCTCCCTCTCTCTCTCTCTCTCTCACACACACACACACACTCAATCAATATCGAATTTCCAGAACTCCATATTCAACTCCAATACTTGAATTGTACAGTTCCTCTTTAAGAAGTGAAGAATTAGATTCTTCAAAATTAAGAAATAATCACATTTATTTTCACAGAGACTTTTATTATAAAATATTGACAACTTTGTTTATTGAGAGCAGATAAGATACTTAAAAGTAATATCAGGAACAATTCACAATTGGTTTTTAAGCATAACATTCAATTTGAAAAAAACTGAAATTTGCATTTTAGCAACTTAGGAAATGTACAAAGATGAAGCAAAGGTTTTTTTCTGTGTGTTACTTTATCTACTTCTATAAAAGTATGGTTTTTCTCCCATCTCTACCTATATTTAACTTCAAATTAAACATGGGGCACCTGATTTTAAATCCCATTAGTTTTGTATTGATCTTCATGGATTAAAATTTCACCATCATTTCATTCCAAATGAATACAAATTGAAGTCACTAGATTCACAAATTGCTCAAAATCCAATTCTATATATTGACATTTCTGAATGTTCTCTAATGGCCAGAAAAATGCCTATTTTTTGCTACCATTTAATTAAGGGAAGTTTAGGAAATGTTTACCACTCCATTGTATATTTTCCTATTGGAAATCTCAAAAAGTAAATACATTTGTAATCTCATTTCCTCAAAATTGAAATCCCTGGCCAAATGAATATGTTCACTTGTAAATTTTCCATAGCATAAAAAATCTTTTAATTTACCAAATCGTTTAAGAAACAATCATAACATAGTTAATCTAAACACAATACATACAGTGTACAGTAGAACAAAAACAAGAACTGCAAAACAACCGCAAACACCTGCACTGATTATAGCAATATTCCAAATTCAATATAGGGGAATGTTAAACTTAGAAATGTAGTTTCTTTTTTCAAATTGTATCACCTCTTTTCACAGAGATTAAAAATAAAATTCACCTTTTCTCCCTCATAATTTGCCCCGTACTCTTGCTGGCTCACTGGAAAGCTAATTTCTGGCATAAGTTAAGATGATGCACTAATTATTTTAATTACATTTGTCTATTTGTTGACTTTCTCCCTACTACTAGAAAAGTGGCCATGACAGATTGGGCTCACAAATATTAGCAATAAAGCCACTTCATGCAGGCTTCAGAGAATAAGATTTCCATTTTACTCTGGATGTTCATGAGCTCTCAACTAGAGAGAACATCTGCTGAGAATGAATAATTGCATGTTAAACTGTTTGATCTGTTTTTATATCTCATACAGAATAACATAACTGAGAGGTCTTTCAAGCTAGCTAAAGAAACAATGAAACACAGATATTTTCAATGCCTTTTGGTCCACTGAGCCTGCCAACATTCAGGCAGATGTTCATCTCTATGAATCAGTACAAACGGACTGAGAAAAGGATAACCCAGGGTTGCTAATTCTTGAACACGTGCTAGTATGGAAATAGGCTCTGAGGCGACAATTAAATATAAAGACAGCAAGCAATCTGTCAAATAAAAGAAAAGAAAAGAAAGCATCAGGAGAAGAATACTTTGAGCAGCTTTCATCTCAGGGGGAGTTTTGTAGAGAAGCTTGGAGTTTCGAAGATATAGAACATGCTGGTGGTGCTTGTGGAGAAGAAATACCATGTAGCCACTGGCCACAGCCATGATAATTGGAGACACGGCATCTCTCACGGCCATGAAAGTGACAAAAATATTGTTGATTTTTAGATTTCCTGGTTGAGTAGAACAGTAGTGGTCACTACTAAAGTGAGATGAATTCATGTCAGTTATGATGATAATATTTAGCAAGCTCATGCTAATGAAGCAATTGAGAATCCAAAAGAAAAGCAACAAGAGAAGGACATGCCATGCAGACCTTGGCTTGAGCCTCCTCCACACAGAAGCTCTGGGGCTGATGGTGCTGGCCTGGACCACTGTGAGGAGACTGCTGGTGCAGATGGAAAGGCCCCGAGACACCCTCTCCAGGTAAAGGGTAATTCTGCAGCCCATAATACTTAGAAAATAATTCAACCTAAAAGCTGCTATTGTCTTTGGCAATCCTTTGGTCAGAAGCAGCATGGTATTTGTCAGAACCAAATGGATGAGAATCAATTGTGCACAGTTCTTCTCAATACCTCCCCCTGAGCTGTGCACATAATTCACAAAAACAGACATATTCCCTAAAATGCCAAGTCCTGTTAGAAGGAGGAAAAGCAGTGCTGTGAGAAGCTGCAAACCCATTTGTTTCTTCATAGGAAGAGAAACTTGCATCCACCAGTCACCCTTTGGAAGTTTGCATCGGTAATGATCCTATCTACATCTGCAAAAGTTCAGATTATAAAACTTGTGTATTGTACATGGGGCAACAAAGAGAGATAGATAGATATCTGTAGTTTTTTCACAGAACCCTATTCTTTTCTCTGAGGTTCTTTTCATTATTTAGGTAGTTTCAAGTGCCTTCTCTTGCCCCATATACAAATAACTAATCTTCTATGTCATATTAGGAGAACCAATCTAAGGGTTCAAATGATTACATATTATGTATACCATCTAAGTATTCTCTCATCATGCTTTAACTGAACCTCATTTTACCAAATACAGTTTTTCCCACTTCAAAATTTTATTCCATGATATTCTCATTACTAAATTCCAAAATTTTGTGGCCTATGCTTGATCTGTCTGTCTTCTTCATGCCTCATGTACAGGAACATGTAATCCAGAGGCTTCAATTCCTTCATATCTCAAATTTAGCTACATCTTAATTTCCAGAGGCTCTTTTATTTTGTTCAGTATTCCAATCTGTGTCACAGTTTAATGAGTATTAAAATATGCAATTCTACTTTGGGGAACCCAGCTTTATGTATTTGATGGTGATGTCTTAATAGTGCAGTGTTGTATTTTTAAACTCCACCCTAACCCTGTCATTTCAGTGCTTGAAAAAGTTTTTCTTTTCTTTTTGTATTTTTCAATATCAAGTTACACTACATACAATTTCAATATAAGACCTAGCATTTAAGCATATTGAAGCAAAGAGGTCTAGAACCAACTTTCTTGTCTGCAAATTCATATGCTCAACTTGCTACAGCCAGGGAAGAGCCATGCAGGAATCCTAGGATTCTAAATAAGAATATCTCCAGGAAATGTCTAAGTTCCATTGAGTTACCTCAGAGGCTCCTAAAGCAAAGCTGGTCAGAACTGGATGTGATGGTGTGTGGCAAGGCAGAATGGCAGAAAATATTTGCTATGGACTGTCAGGAGATAAGGGAAGTTTAGGAATTTTTAACAATAGCTTTGTGGAACAAAGGAGTTTGGGATATAATTGTTGTGAGATGAGATCATACAAAAGGAGTCGTTATAGCGTCTGATTGATATGACCCCAGTTGGGATTTCAGCTGAACCTGCACCATATTTTACTAGTATTCATTAAAAAAAAAGAACAGTATTAGTAATAGTTGTATTGGGATTGGTATCTCTCCTCCAAGTCTGTGGTTTTCAGACTGTAGGCATAGATAGGATACTATTCCCTCACAATGGTAATCTCCATTCTCACACTATTTCTAAGTATGAACAGTATATCTAGGATAAAGGCAGCCAGATGGCTGATCCCATCCCAGTGATTCATGTATATTTTACATAGTTATAATGCAACTGTCAAAGTTTTAAGTTCTCTTTCCTTCTAAATATATTAAAGGTTTAAGTTACATTTCGAGTTTGATATCAGGTAGCCCATGCCTGTAGGAACATGAATTAGTACCTTTCAACCTCTGTGTCCTCCTCTTAAGTATGCAGAGACTGAAGCCTGCTTCAGTCTATCTAAGGAACCAATATATGAACTTATATACTTCTAACATCTAATGAGTTATGTTTCAGAGTCTCATAAATAGGATAGCAATGTTAAATAAAAATTAGGAATGTGCAGTAATTAAATAATTCAGACATTGAAATCTCTTTAAAATGACTGCACTGAAATTATCTTTGACCTGTGATGGATTACTAATGTTTTTCAAAGTCTTCCTAGAGATCCCAGTTTTGCCCCAGCCCTCCTTTTACCTTTGAACTTATCAATTTCTGATGCAGATCAGGAAATTTTCTCTGAGACACCTTAGAGTCACTTTTTCTCTCTGCAAAAATTAAATGACAAATGTCAGATCAAGGAAGTATCTATGCTACCAGACAGTTTGAAAAACAGTGTAGTAAACAGATTTTTTAAAAATATTATTTATTAATTGAATTTTTTGACAGGGTGTTGTACAAAAAGGGTACAGTTACATAAGAGGGCAATGTGTACATTTCCTGTGATATCTTACACCCTGTTTTTCTTTCCCTTCCCTAGATCAGGTAGACATATACACATTACACAGTGTAGCAAAAACATATACAGTAGCCCTGTGGCAAAGGAAATTCACCTAGGACTTTAAATACTTTGTCAACAATAGAGTTTGCTTATCCCTGTCTTATATAATCATACATACATAGCTTTTGAGCTATTTTGATCCACTGAGAGGTCTATTTTTTACCTTTTATGTTGAGTAGTTGTTTGGTTATAGTTACATAATGTATGGTCGCTGACCCAAACCTGTGGGAAATACCATTTGACAAGAAGTTTTTTGTTTTGCAGCAAACAGCTTTAAAAGACAGGTACTTAGGTGCATTTATCACAGACTTAGTTTTCTTCAGTTATAATTACACCTTGTTGCATAAAACATATAAAAGTGAGACTAAAGTATTCTTATTTATAATAATTTATAGCCTGAACAAGTTATAATTAGCATTCTTTTTGTTAATAGTTCAGAGGTCTTTTATTTTTTCACATCTCTTAGGCCATGAATTCATAGGGAATAGGTTCCAGTAGTTCAGGCTCCTTTCCATTGGTTCTCACAAAGTGGGATTCTCTGGATGGAGCAGGCTGGTGCTTCAGTTGAACCCAAGTTCCTTTCTCTTTTGCTTCCTTCTTTTTTTAAAAAAAATATTTTATTGACAAACTGATGTACAGAGAGGTTACAGTTTCATACGTTAGGCAATGGATACATTTCTTGTACCGTTTGTTACCTCCTCCCTCATTCCCCCCTTCCCCCTCTCCCTTTCCCTTTTCCTCCCATGAGTTGTTCAGTTCATTTACACCAAACATTTTTCCAAGTATTGCTTTTGTAGTTGTTTGTCTTTTTTACCTGGTGTCTCTTGATTTTGGTATTCCCTTTCAGTTTCCTAGCTCTAATACCAGTAGTATATAGTTTCCAATGTACTCAGATAAGATACAGAGATAGTGCATGTACACCACAGGAAGGGGATACAAGAAAATCATCAATAATAGAAGCTACAGTTACACATAGCACGTTGAAAGTAGTTACAACAGTGATCTAACAATCGTTTCCATAACGGAGTTCCATAATGGAGTTCATTTCACTTAGCATCATATTATGTGTTCATAAGGTTATAGCTATTGGGCTCTTGTGATCCTCTGCTCTGACTTGGCTAAACCTGTGCTAATTATTCCCTATGAGGGAGACCAGAGAGTCCATGTTTCTTTGGGTCTGGCTCACTTCACTTAGTATAATTGTTTCCAAGTCTTTCCATTTCCTTATGAATGGGGCAATGTCATTTTTTCTGATATAGGTATAAAATTCCATTGTGTATATGTACCACATTTTCCTCATCAATTTGTCTACTGAGGGGCATCTGGGTTGGTTCCATATTCTTAGCTTCCTTCTTTTTCTGGTCATTTTCCTTCACTCCTTTCAGGAAGCTATCTTAGCTCTTAGAGTGCTTAATATGCTCAATATGCACATGACTCCTGTTGGCAAGGATCTTGCCCTTAACTTGCTTGTTCACAACAATGCTAACAGCATGCTGGGTAACATTGTAGACCCTTCCAGTTTGCCATGGTAACATTTGTGGGGCATTCCTTTTTGAACAGTACCCATTCCTTTGATGACTACAATATCATCCTTCTTGTAGATTCTCATGTATGTGGCCAAAGTTACAACTCCATGTTTCCTGAAGGGCCTAGAGAACATGTATCAGGTACCTCTCCTCCTTCCCTTTGTGTTCATCATTTTGGCAAATTACTGAAAGTTGGTGGTTCTGGCCAAAAGACATAATTAACATTCTTCTAAGAAAAATTGTACATTGTCATTATTGGCAATAGGTTTTGTATCAAGCAGGTCATGAATAATGAAGATTTTCTATATGATATTATAATAGCATGTTTGAATACAGAAACTTTGAATGTAAACGAGGAAAGAAAACTTCATATTAAATGCATATGCATATAGAAGTTAATACTGGTGATAAACTTAATGCCAGTGAAACTAATACCTTAAAAAAAAAGCAGCCAAGCATTGATAGCTCACACCTATAATCCTAGCTACTCAGGCATCTGAGATCTGAGGATTTTGGTTCAAAGCCAATCCAGAACAGAAGGTGAAAACTTTATATAAGGATGCAGCTAAAGCTGGGACAAATATTCTCGACATTTTGCAGTGACATCTACTGGGATTGTCCAACACATTTTTCCATACTGTCATATTAGAAGAGTGTATCCTAAGTGATACAGAACCTCTCACTAACTTACTTGCATGCCCAAAGAGAAATAAGGCCTATGCGATGTGCATAAGGAAATGCTACATGGGCATTTAGGTAAACTGCAGTGTTATCAGCTCTACTTACCTTGGTAGCTTTGATGCAGACAACCTCAGCATTGGTCATCTGTGAAGAAGAGGCTTTGAGAGTGTTATTTATAACTTTCAGATTTGTAGAGTTCTTGGCTAGCTAAGATACCAAAAAAGCTTTTAATTGTCACAGTTGTCATCCTGTCAGGAAAAAGAAGCCTTCTGCAGAATTGTAATCCCTAAAGTAAAATTTGCCTCTCCCTCCACAACTATTACATTTGTTTGGCTTAGAAGTTGTCTTAGGGTAATTAAGATTTAATTATACTGGCTAGAAGAGGAATTAAGAAAGCAAACAATTAGCCAAGTTTCCATATCTAGAGTTCCCCACTTCCTAGAGTCTGAGGCACAGAATAAGTCATCCCCCACCCCCTTGGGTCCTTTTTCAAACTCAGGAATGTAAAGTGATGATCAGTGTAAAAGAATGATTTTTCAGCAAACCGCATACAAAGACTTGAAGGAGACTAGTTATTTTGATATACTTAGGCGGTTTGGAAGGTCAAAATCTTTGCCATAAGTGTCTATTAATTCTTTGTTTATTAAACAAAAAGTGGGACTCAAACACCAGACAGGCCCACACTTCATAAATCTACTCATGCTATCTAAAGCACCAAGAACAGTTTTCTAGTTCAAATATACCAAACAAGTCTTTCTATTACTCTACTCTCAAAGAGGAACTCTGTATTCCCTGATGGAAAGGAATAGCAAAATATGTGCACACAGGGCTGAGAGTAGAAGTAGGAACAGTGTCATTTTCTATAAGTAGGAGCAGCACTTGGCTGGCATGTGAGGCAGTCTTCCTAGACAGCAGTCTGATATTGTTTTTTTTTTTTTTTTTTGGCCAGTCCTGGGCCTTGGACTCAGGGCCTGAGCACTGTCCCTGGCTTCTTCCCGCTCAAGGCTAGCACTCTGCCACTTGAGCCACAGCGCCGCTTCTGGCCGTTTTCTGCATATGTGGTGCTGGGGAATCGAACCTAGGGCCTCGTGTATCCGAGGCAGGCACTCTTGCCACTAGGCTATATCCCCAGCCCCTGATATTGTTTTTTTTATGTGACTTTATTTCCTTATCTAGATGTGAACTTGGCATTGAAAAGAATTACAACATACTTATGCCATCAATGAAAACGGCTTTTTGAGATAAATATGATTTTGATCCTTGACTTAGATAAATGCAATCAAGACACAGAAGAGTTAGTATTTGGAAAATAATACAGGTAAGAGTAAGTAAATGTGAATCGAAAGGTTAAATTGTTATATAAAATAATACAAATTTCTGATACAATAGAGTGCTTCTCTTTCACACTTTTATTAGGTTACATTGCTTTGAAAATTGAAAGTAATTTTGTAGACACAAATGCATTTGTATACTTACATAAAAATATATGTAGATACATGTATATATACATTCTACAGAAATATGTATATATATATGTTGTATATGCACCTACATATGCATACACATATTCATATGCATGTATATTGGCACATATATATGGGTACTATACACACAAATGTATGTTGTGCACTATATATTTGAAAATATATTTCTGTGAAAATACATATCACACATACATATAGGTAGCACATGTACACACATGCATACACATGTATATTCATGTATATGCATTTATACTTGTTCATGTATATTTAAAAGCTGTACAAAGAACTCATTAGTTTGACAACTGAAGTTTGTTTTTTCCCCAAGCCCACAGGACCTTATTTACAAACCTAATCCTCAAGGATTCAGATTTTTTCATTGAATTTGTGAGAATATGAACAAAATCAAGTTTTGATATGTAATGAAATCTACAAATAAAATAATGAACACATATTAGCTATCAGTAATATATCATATTATTTATGTTATTTAATCATATAATTACATATTCCTCTTTATTGTATTTATTTTTATATTTTTGAATGCTTTTATTATCTTCAAAGAGTTGTACAAAGGAGTTATTATTGACCAAAGCGGTATTACTAAGATTCTTTAAAAAGTAAAACTTTAAAGTATGAAGTCTAATAGTATTTAAGCAGAATATAGTAATAAATTTTTTGGATAATCTCTATACTACGAACCTCTGGAAGATCATAAAAATATTTGGTGAATAACTGCTGTCCTCCAAAGAACCAGTGTATTGGAAGCATTCCTCTTTATATATTCTGATGTGTTATAGATTTAAATGAATTATGTAAATGAAATTAATTTTAAACACAATTCATGACTCCTTTTCATATTTCATTGCTTTTTTTGTTTTTTGTTTTGTAATTGTCATTGTCTAGGTGATGTACAGAGGGGTTACAGTTACATAAGTCAGGTAGTGAGTATATTTAGTTTTGAACAGTGTCACCGTTCCCTCACTTTCTTCCAGTTTTTCCTTCTCAGCCTTCCCCCTCAAATTGTATAGTTCATTTTCAACTAAGTGTCTAGTGAGTATCACTATTGCATTTGTTCACCCCCCGTTTCACCATTTCTGAGCTCCCCCAATTGTTTCCCAAACAAAAACTTACATAAAGGACAAAAGGTACAGGAAACAAAAACAATGACAAAGGAGGAAAAAACACACAAAAGGAAGAACAAAAAAACCTCTCGTTTCCATTTGTTGGAATTCATTTCAATGAATATCATTTTCATCTAAGCATATCCTCCTTTGGGCTCACTGTGTGAATGTCTAGAGTTCTGTATAATTGATCATGTCCAGGCGTACTTTTTTGTCCTTTACCATCCAATGTGTGGTTTCTTGATGGGAGGAATCAGACTATGCTACACGTGACAGAGAATGCTTGATTTCCTTGAGTTATTTGGGGGGGAAACTGAATGCTCTGTTTGGTCCTCCCTGTCTCCCTTTGGGGACTTTTCTCTGGATATTACCTACTCCTTCTTGCACAAACTGAAATCTTCAGAAGCAAGTGGGAACCTGCCCTCCTCATAGATCATAAACCTCTTAGGCCCAGTTATAGCTCCCAGAATGCAATGAAGCTGACAACTGACCCTTAACTGGCCTGGCCCTCAGCCAGCATTCAGCACCCACTCAAGCAGTAGGAAATGCAATAGTGTCTAGCTCTAGCTCACTACTGCTACCTATGGCAGGTTACAGTATTAAAGCACCCAGTGGGATTTCTCCAATTCTTTCACTTAAAAAAAATGTGTGTGTGTGTGTGTGTGTGTGTGTGTGTGTGTGTGTGAACAGCTCTACTCACATTGGTATCTGTGGTTGGTTTTTCTGGCAAGAAGAAGCTTTCCATGTCTTATTTGTAATGTCTGGATTTATAGAGCTGTTTGTTGTCTTAAAGTACCATGAAGGCTTCAGTTTTTCACATTAGTCAGTTTTCAGCTTGTCAGGGGAATGAAGCTCTCTGTAGAATCTTGATTCCAAAAGTAAAACTTACCTTCTTCCTCTGCAACTATTACATTTGTTTGGCTCAGTTACTGTCTTCATGTAATTAAGGTCTAATTACACTGACAGGAAGACTGAATTGGGAAAGCAAAGAACTAGCCAAGTCTCTTAATCTAGAGTTTCCCATTTCCTAGATCTATATTAATTGTCACAGTTTCAAGCTGTCCTTGTAGTTTAAATATTACCCATTATTCTATTCATTCTACTGCCAAAGAGGAAATCTGTAGTCCCTGACAGAAAGGAATGGCAAAATATGTGCACCCAGGGCTGAGATTAGAAGTGAAAGTAGTGAAAAGAGCATTATTTCCCAGAAGTGTGAACAGCACTTGGCTGGCTTGTGAAATAGCCTCCTAGCTAGTGTTTTGTTGTTTTTTTTTCAAATTTTTATTATGAAACTGATGTACAGAGAGGTTATAGTTTCATACGTTAAGCATTGGATACATTTCTTGTACTGTTTGTTACCTTGTCCCTCATACCCCACTCCCGCCTCCCCCTTTCCCTTTCCCCCCCTGAGGTGTTCAGTTCACTTACACCAAACAGTTTTGCAAGTATTTCTTTTGTAGTTGTTTGTCTTTTTTTACCCTGTGTCTCTCAATTTTGGTGTTCCCTTTCAATTCCCTACTTCTAATACCAGTATACACAGTTTCCAATATACTCAGATAAGATTACAGAGATAGTGTAGGTGCAACCACAGGAAGGTGATACAAGAACATCATCAATAATAGAAGCTACAGATACAGATGGGACGTTGAATATAACATGTGATATAACAATCGTTTCCATAACATGGAGTTCATTTCACTTAGCATTATCTTATGTGTTCATAAGGGTATAGCTATTGGGCTCTTGTGATGCTCTGCTATGACTTGCCTAAATCTGTACTAATTATTCCCAATAAGGGAGACCATAGAGTCCATGTTTCTTTGGGTCTGGCTCACTTCACTTACCATAATTTTTCCAAGTCCTTCTATTTCCTTACAAATGGGGCCTAGCTAGTGTTTTAACTGTCTTTCATATGACTTTATTATCATTACCTAGAAGCAATTTTGGCATAAAAAAGTGGTTCAAAACACTATAAATGAAAATTTATTTTGAGATTTGTTTTGGGTTTTTCAAACTATTTTTGTACTGTATTTTTATTTTCTTGTCTTTTCTTTTTGTGTATAAGGGATTGAACTCAGGAGCCTGAGATAAATATAATTTTGATCCTTGATTTTGTATATAGCAACCAAAGCACAGAAGTTAATACTTGGAAAGATATGTATGTAAGTGTAAGGGCCTGTTTAAATTAAAAAAATAATTTCCACCAGGCTCCAGTGGCTCATGCCTGTAATTCTACTCAAGAGCCTGAGGTCTAAGGATCACAGTTTGAAACCAAGCCCAGGCCAAAGGGAGAAAAAAACTGTGAAACTCTCATCTCTCATTAAGCACCACCCACACCCCCCCAAAAAAAATAAAAGCTAGAAGTAAAGCTGTAGCTTTAAGCTGTAGCATAAAAGCTCAGAGACAGCACCCAGGCTCTGTATTCAAGTCTCAGGATGTGGGGGGTGTGGGGGAGGGAGGATCTCAACTTTAGAAACCCGATTCTCATCTTTTCCTTGGATTATTTCATTTAAAAATTAAACGTTCTCTTTTAACCACATACATATTCATATATACATATATATACAAACATACATGAATACATACATTAATTCACCGTGTACATAATAAACATATCTATTTAAAAGTTATACAATGCTCTTGTTGGTTGGACGACTCAGGTGTTGTTTTGTTTTTTTCCAAGACCTTAGAGTTGTGTTTACAAATGTAATCCTCAAGGAAAATAGTACCTTTTCCTCCATTCAATTTTCTTCATGGAATTTGCCAGAGAATTGGCAAGTTCAACATATTTTAAAATGTAATGATATTTAAGTGTATTTTTAATTAATTTTAAAAGTATGAAAACAGCCAGGTAGCAGTGGGTCCATCTGTTAGTCAGGAGGCTGAGATCTAAGTATGGAGTTTTGAAGCCAGTCCACGCAGAAAAGTCTATGAGATTCTTTTCTCCAATTAACTGCCAGAGCCAGCCGGCAACGAAGAGGGAGTCCTGATTGAGGGGGCGAGGACTAAAGAAAAAGAAAGATAGATGAGAGAAAAAAGAAGACAAGAGACAAAAGATGGGGTTCGGGAGGTCTGCACCTTGAGATTGTAACTCAAGACTGCAGCCCAGTTTATTCTCAACTCCCAGCTTATATGCAGTTTTGGAACCAGGGAATAGCATAGGGTTGTTAAAATTCCAGAACACAAAGAGGCCTAGAAGTTTGCAACATTTGATTACAGTAAACACAAGGTAAGAAAGCAATTCCGGATAGTGGCTGTGGACAAATATCTTTGCATTTAGCACATCCTGGTGATAATAGCACAGCCAGAGGTCATAATGAACCTAGCTGCACATTTTGGCAACATCAGCACAGCCAGAGGTCAGGATGAGCTTAGCTGCTAGCTAGGCTCCCAGCAATTAACTACCAAAAAGCCTGACATGGAGCTTGGCTTAAGTGGTAAAACAACAACCTTGAGTGAAAAATCTAAGGGATAGCACTCAGGCCTGAGTTCAAAAGCCAGACTGTCACAAAAGAAGTTATGAAGAATAATAGTATGTAAAATTCAATAGGTTAATATCCTTAATTGGATATTCTCTACATTATGAATATCTCAAAGAATACCAAAAACCTTTTCTTTTATATTTGTAGTTTCCTCCTTCCAAAGAACCAGTTTTTTTGTAGACATGTCAATAACAACTTCATCTTTCCTGTTATATTTTCTGGTGTGTTATGAATTTGAATGGATTTTGTAAATGAAGTTAATTTGGAATACAATTTACGGCTTGTTCAGATATATCGTGTATTCCATTGCCTTTATACTACTTGATGATATCAGTTTCTATCTTTAGAAATGTACAACATATTCTGGTTCTTTTTAGAAATTTAACTTTATTTTCTTGTAAAGGTAATGTACAGACCGGTTATAGCTACATAAGTAAGTAATCAGTACATTTCTTGTTCAACATTGTTACCACTCCTTTTTCCTGTCTCACTCCCCCGATTCCCCCGCCCCCAAGTTGTAATTTTTATTTCCAATCTAGTGTCTGTGAGTATCACTGTTGTATCCATTCTGGTTCTTCTTCTTCTTTTTTAATTTAATTTAATTGTCAAGGTGATGTATAGAGGGATTACAGTTACATGCATAAGGTAATGAGTACATTTCTTGTCAAACTTGTTACCTCCTCCTTGACTTTCCTCCCACCTTCCCTCTTTCCCAATTCCCCAGCCCCCAAGTTATACAGTTAATTTCCAACATATTGTCTTGTGAGTATTGCTGTTGCCTTTTATTATTAATATTATTACTATTTTCCAGTCTTGGGGCTTGGACTCAGGGGCTGAGACTGTCCCTGGCTTCTTTTTGCTCAAGGCTAGTGCTCTACCACTTGAGTCACAGCACTATTTCCAGCTCTTCCTGTATATGTGGTGCTGAAGAATTGAACCCAGGGCTTCATGCAGGCTAGGTAAGCACTCTACTACTAGTCCACATTCCTAGCCCTGCCTTTTATTCTTTTTTCACCATTTCGATGTTCCGCTTCCCTTCCCTAATCAGATCAACATATACAATACCCAGGGTACCAAAATCAAATACAGTGACAATAGGGACTAAACCATAGGGAAGAAAAACTAAAGAGAAAAATAATAACTTCACATAGTACATTAAAAATAATAACAACAATGAAAAATCTCTTGTTTCCATATCTTGGAGTTCATTTTGCTGAGCATCATGTTCTGGTTCTTAATTGATGATTTATTTTCATTTTTCTTAAATTGGAAACAAAACATATATTTGTGTACAATGTGTAGTTTTGGCAAGTGTTTGATCAAGTCATTATCTTTGATAATACTGAAGGTTGAATTCAAGATCTAGTGCCTTTTTTTTTTTTTTTTTTTTTGGCCAGTCCTGGGCCTTGGACTCAGGGCCTGAGCACTGTCCCTGGCTTCCTTTTGCTCAAGGCTAGCACTCTGCCACTTGAGCCACAGCGCCGCTTCTGGCCATTTTCTGTATATGTGGTGCTGGGGAATCGAACCTAGGGCCTCGTGTATCCGAGGCAGGCACTCTTGCCACTAGGCTATATCCCCAGCCCCTATCTAGTGCCTTTTTAATCAAGTGTTTTATCACTTGAGCAATGCTTCGATCAGTTTTTGCCTTTAGTGTTTTTTGTTTGTTTGTTTGTTTGTTTTTTGCCAGTCCTGGGCTTGGACTCAGGGCCTGAGCACTGTCCCTGGCTTCTTTTTGCTCAAGGCTAGCACTCTGCCACTTGAGCCACAGCGCCACTTCTGGCTGTTTTCTGTATATGTGCTGCTGGGGAATTGAACCCAGGGCTTCATGTATAGGAGGCAAGCTTTCTTGCCAGTAGGCCATATCCCTAGCCCCTTTAGTGTTTTTGACATGATAATTTTCCAAGGCTGAGCATGGACTCTGACCCTCCTAGATTCACTTCCTGAGTGACTAGGAACACTAGTCACTAGGCTTACACTATACCTGTGTGAATGTCTGTAGACCTGTAATTCAGCATGTCGCAATGTATTTTTCTTTTCTTTAACACCCACTGTATCTACTTGTGGATTTAGGCACATTCTAGTTGCCACAAATGAGGGAAACCATGCAACCCATTTTATTA
Source organism: Perognathus longimembris pacificus (assembly GCF_023159225.1). Taxonomy (NCBI): domain Eukaryota; kingdom Metazoa; phylum Chordata; class Mammalia; order Rodentia; family Heteromyidae; genus Perognathus; species Perognathus longimembris. Next base: position 16,971,516 of record NC_063166.1, on the reverse strand, counting down.
AGGCATGGCTTACTTCTCTTAATATAATTTGTTCCATGTCTTTCTATTTCCTTATGAATGGTACAATATCTTTCTCTCTGATGGATGAGAGGAATTCCATTGTTTATGTATATCACATTTTCTTGAGCCATTCATCCACTGAGGGACATCTGACAAAGGCCTCATATCTAAAATATATTTAAAGTTCAAAAAATTAACCCTCCCCCCAATACTCTCAAAGAAACAATAGCCCAATTAACAAATGGGCTAAAGATTTAAGGACAGACTACTTAGAAGAATAAGAATGGACAATAGACTAACAAAGAAATGTTCAAAATCTCCAGCCATAAAAACAGTGGAAATTAAAAAAAAATTGAAATTCTACCTCACCTCAATAGAATGGCCATTATCAAGAAACTAACAATAACAGATGCTGGCAGGGATGTGGCCAAAGAGGAACTCTACTACACTATTGGTGGGGATGTAAGCTTATTCAACTATTCTGCAAAGCGGTATGATAGTTTGTCAAAAGACTAAACATAAGAATTCATATAGGGGGAGACCCCACGGACACAAGGCAGGGTGCGGACCAAGACACACCGGCAGCGACGAGAAGTTCGGGTCCACACCGGGTTTGGACAAGGGAACCCAGCGCGGCAGAAATCGGGAACCAGGGAAGCCACCACGACACTTAGCCAACCCCTGGAGGGCCAACGGCTGCGAGGGACACACACACAAAGCGGCAAAAGTGAGTGCCCTCCCTCCCCCCTCCCCCACCCCTGAGGGAACAAAGAACCCACAAATCAGGCGGGGAAGCTCCCATCAGGCGCTGGGAAGTCAGTTTAGCAGGGGAAGGGCTCAGCAGCACCAACACCCCACAGGTTCCTGAACTGGCAGAACCGGCCCCGCCCCCTTCCCAACAGGGGCCGGGAGACAGCCGGTTGTGCAAACCCCACCCGAGGCGCCTGCACCTCGCAGACTCTTACAACTAAAACCACAGGCGCTGGTGGGCAATACCAGCCCAGCAGGGTCACTTGAGCCTGATCACGTCCCCCCTCCTCACAGCGGAGGTGAGGTCTGAAGGTGCCAAGCCACACCCGGACAGTCGATCCCACTGGGCCCCACACGTACCCCCCCCCCCCAACGGACTCGTGGGAGGGCGCAAGCACAACCCAACAACCCAGGACTTGCTCTGGGAGGCATATCCCGCCGAAGTGCCTGTTGCACTGAACGCACAGCGCACAGGAGGGCGGGGCCCCCGGCGACAGCGCCCGCTCTGGTAGGCGTACCCTGCACTGGTGGGCGGGGACACAGCGACAGCACCTGCTGCCGTAGACACGTCTACACAGGAGGGAGGGAGGAGCTACAAACCAAACCTGAGAAGCCATCCAGATCTCCAGATGCGCAAATCACAAAGAAACATAACTCAGTTCATCAAAGGGCAAGCCAACTCACCAACTCCAAAAAGCAGCACGACTGAAGAGGAGATGGAGACTAAAAAAGCAAATGAGGCCATGTTAACAGGAATGATCGAAAGCGTCAGAAATGAAATCAGAAAACAATTCCAGGAATTTAGAGCGGAAATCTGGAAGGACACCCAGGAAGCCAAGAAAGAAATGGAAGCAAAACTGGATACAATGCAAACCTGCTTTAAAGAAATGGAAGCAAAAATGGATACAATGCAAGCTGCCTTTAAAGAAAATCTCCACATCCTAAGAATTGAAATGCATGAAAAAATAGATTTAAAATACAACTCTTTAAAGGAAGAAATCTCCACGATCAGAGCTGATATGACAACCATAAATAGCTCTCTGACATCCATAAACTCCTCAATTGAAACCATGACACAAAGAGTAGACCATATAGAATCCAGAATCTCTCGCCTGGACGATGAAGCAGCTGACAACAACCAGAAAATGACCACACTCCAAGAAAAGGTGAAGCTTCAGGGAAGACTAATCCAGGAACTAATGGACAAAGACAAGAGATATAATCTGCGCATAATTGGAATAGAAGAAGGAGCCGAATACCAGAGCAGAAGGCTTAATCATGTTCTCAATAAAGTTATTGCAGAAAACTTCCCCAATCTCACAGGGGACCCCATCCAGGTAACCGAAGCCTATAGGACACCTGGCAGGCCAGACCCCAGGAAAGCCACCCCAAGGCACATAATATTCAAGACTACAGACCTCAAGATTAAAGAGCAAATTCTGAATTCAGCCAAAGCGAAGAAGGAAACTTTTTTCAATGGGAAGAGGATTCGAATAACATCCGACTTATCCACACAAACTTACCAAGCTCGAAGCGAGTGGAAGAACACCATCCAAGTACTCCAGAATAACAATTTACAACCTCGGATCAAATATCCAGCGAAATTGGAGTTCACATTCGAAGGGAGAACCAGATCTTTCCACACCAAAGAGGAGCTAAAGGAGTATGTGAATAAAAAACCAGCCCTACAGCGAATATTAAGAGGGGAACCCCACCCAACAGAGATCGTAAAAGACACACAGACAGAATCAGAAAGAAACTTCAATAGCCAAAGTCCAGCAGAAACACAAGCTCACTAAAGACAAGAAGAAAAAAAAAAAAAAGAAGAAAAAACAGCCCACCAAGAAAATGGAAGGAGAAAAAACACCCTTATCCTTGATCTCTTTAAATATAAATGGTTTAAACTCCCCGATAAAGAGGAGCAGACTGGCAGAATGGATTCGCAAACAAAAAGTTGACATCTGCTGTCTACAAGAGACCCACCTTACAGCAAGGGACAAAAACAGGCTTCGAGTGAAAGGATGGAGCAAGATCTACCAAGCAAATGCATTCACCAAAACGGCAGGTGTAGCCATCCTGATCTCAGACAAGCTTGACTTCTCTTTAAAGTCCACTCAAAAAGACAAAGAAGGACACTACATATTAATACAAGGAAAAATACAGAATCAAGAAATCACGGTGATAAATGTATACTCACCAAACAAAAGAGGCCCGACATATGTCAAGCAAATTCTCAAAGAATTACAGAGCAAGATAGACGCAAACACAATCATAGTGGGTGACTTTAATACTCCTCTCTCTCCAAGAGACAGATCCAACACCCAGAGGATTAGTAAGGGAGCTGAGGACCTAAATAACACCATTTCCCAAATGGATCTAACAGACCTATATAGAACCTTTCACCCCACAGAGACCCAATACACCTTCTTTTCAGCAGCCCATGGATCATATTCCAAAATAGACCACGTCATAGCCCACACAAAGAACCTCAGCAAATACAAAAGTATTGATGTCATCCCATGTATTATATCTGATCACAGTGGATTAAAGGTAACCCTCAACAACAAAGGATACCACAGAGCCTATACACACTCTTGGAGGCTAAACCCCACGCTGCTATCCAACACTTGGGCCACAGATCAAATTAAAGATGAAATCAACGAATTCATAAGCCACAATGACAAAGAAAACACATCACAAAGAAACCTATGGGACACAGCTAAGGCAGTTCTGAGGGGCAAGATCATTGCACTCAGCATCCACATTAAAAGAATGGAAGCAGAGCAGGTGAATACCCTCACGATGAAACTAAAACAACTGGAGAAACAAGAAATGACAGAATCTAAAACGACTAGGAGGGGAGAGATCACAAAGATTAAAGAAGAGATAAATCTGATTGAAAATAGAAAGACCATTCAACAAATAAATAAGACTAAAAGCTGGTTCTTTGAGAAAATAAACAAAATTAACAGACCCCTTGCAAGACTTACAAAAAAAAGAAGAGAAGAGACTCATATTCGTAAAATCAGGGACTCCATAGGAAAAATTACAACAAGTACACACGATATTCAAACAATCATAAGGAGCTATTTCCAAAACCTCTACTCAGCAAAAAACAATAATTCTACAGAAATGGATCAATTCTTAGAGAAGTACAAACTGCCCAAACTGAACCAAGAAGAAATAAATCAGCTAAATAAACCAATAACTTACGGTGAGATACAGGAGGTAATCAAGAACCTCCCTACTAAGAAAAGCCCAGGCCCAGATGGATTCACCAACGAATTCTACAAAACCTTTAGTGAGGAGCTAATTCCAATACTCCTCAAACTCTTCCGCAAAATAGAAATGGAGGGAGAAATTCCAAACTCATTCTACGAAGCTAATATCATACTAATTCCCAAACCAGGCAAAGACCCAACAAAAAAAGAGAACTACAGACCAATATCACTAATGAACACAGATGCAAAGCTCCTCAATAAAATATTAGCTAATAGGATCCAGAAAGTGATCAAGAATATCATACATCATGACCAAGTAGGCTTCATCCCTCAGTCACAAGGATGGTTCAACATCCATAAATCAATCAACGTAATTCACCACATAAACAGAACTAAAATCAAGAATCACATTGTTATCTCAGTCGATGCCCAAAAAGCCTTTGACAAAATACAACATCCATACCTATTAAAAGCTTTGGAGAGAACAGGAATAGATGGAACATTCCTCAAAACAATAAAAGCCATATACAACAGACCAACTGCTAATATCATATTAAATGGAGAGAAACTTAAGTCATTCCCCCTAAAATCAGGAACAAGACAAGGATGCCCACTCTCCCCACTTCTGTTCAACATAGTGCTGGAATCCCTAGCCATAGCAATAAGGCAAGAGGAGGACATCAAAGGGATCCACATCGGCAAGGAAGAAATCAAGTTATCCCTATTCGCAGACGACATGATCTTGTATCTGAAGGACCCAAAAACCTCAGTACCCAAACTCCTACACCTAATAAACCAATTTGGCAAAGTAGCAGGATATAAAATCAACCCACAAAAGTCAGCAGCTTTTCTGTACACCAGCAATATACAAACAGAAAAGGAAATTAGGGAAACAATTCCATTTACAGTAGCCAAAAAAAGAATAAAGTACCTAGGGATCAACTTAACCAAGGACGTGACGGACCTATTCAATGAAAACTACAAAAATCTAATAAGGGAAATCAAAGAAGACACAAGGAGATGGAAAGACCTCCCATGCTCATGGGTAGGCAGAATCAATATAGTGAAAATGGCCATATTGCCCAAATTGTTATACAAATTCAATGCAATACCTATCAAAATCCCAGCCACATTCTTCACTGAAATAGAGAAACCAATCCATAAATTCATATGGCACAGCAAAAAACCTAGAATAGCCAAAGCAATTCTAGGCAAAAAAAGCAATGCAGGAGGTATCACAATACCTGACTTAAAGATCTACTACAAGGCCATCATAACAAAAACAGCATGGTATTGGTATAAAAACAGATCGGAAGACCAATGGATTAGAACTGAAGACCCAGAAATAAAACCTCACTCTTACAGCCAACTGATATTCGACAAAGGAGCTAAAGATATACAATGGAATAAACATAGCCTCTTCAACTACTGGTGCTGGGAGAACTGGGCAGCCATATGCAGAAAACTCAAAGTAGACCCAAGCCTATCACCATGCACCAAGATCAACTCAAAATGGATCAAGGACCTCAACATCAGACCTGAATCCTTGAAACTACTGAAGGACAGAGTAGGAAAGACACTAGAACTTATAGGCACAGGAAGGAACTTCCTGAATAGAGTCCCAGGGGCACAACAAATAGGAGAAAGACTCGACAAATGGGACTACTACAAATTAAAAAGTTTCTGCACAGCTAAGGATATAGCCACCAAAATAGAAAGACAGCCAACGATATGGGAAAGGATATTTACCAGCACAGCAACAGACAAAGGCCTGATATCGGTCATCTACAGAGAACTCAAAAAACTAAGCCCCTCCAAGCCCAATAAACCTATTAGGAAATGGGCAAAAGAGCTAAAGAGAGACTTCACAAGAGAAGATATAAAAATGGCAAAGAAACATATGAGGAAATGCTCAACATCCCTGCTAGTAAAGGAAATGCAAATCAAAACAACCCTGAGATACCACCTCACCCCAGTTAGAATGGCCTATACTCTGAACTCAGGAAACAACAAATGCTGGAGGGGCTGTGGGGAAAGAGGAACCCTTCTCCATTGTTGGTGGGAGTGCAAATTAGTACAACCACTTTGGAGAACAGTATGGAGGTTTCTCAAAAAGCTCAATATAGACCTACCCTATGACCCAGCCATACCACTCCTAGGCATCTATCCTAAACAGCAAAATCCAAGATATCAAAAAGGCATTTGTACTACCATGTTTATCGCGGCACAATTCACAATAGCTAAAATATGGAAACAACCCAGATGCCCCTCCACAGACGAATGGATCCAAAAAATATGGTACTTATACACAATGGAATACTACATAGCGATTAGGAATGGTGAAATATTGTTATTTGCAGGGAAATGGTCAGAACTCGAACAAATAATGTTGAGTGAGACAAGCCTAGAACACAGAAAACAAAGGGGCATGATCTCCCTGATATATGACTGTTAACAAAGGGAGACGGAGAGACAGTAGAGACCAAGTCTGTGAATACTGTATATGTTCTTGATACATTGTATATTGCATATATGTCAACCTGACCTAGACAAGGGATAGAAAAACAGGTTGTAAGATATCATAAGAAATGTACACACTGCCCTACTATGTAACTGCACCCTCTTTGCACAACACCTTGTAAAAAAATTTATGTCCAATTAATAAAAAAAAATAAAATAAAAAAAAATAAAACACTAAAAAAAAAAAAAAAAAAAAAAAGACTAAACATAGAGCTTCCCTCTGATCCAGCAATTCCACTCCTGGGCATTTATCCAATAGAACACAAACAAGTGCACACTAAGCTACCAGCACAACCATGTTCATTACAGTGTTGCTTACCATAGCCAAGATATTGAAGTCAATTCAAATGCCTCTCAGTGAGAAAGTGATTTATTAATTTTATTTATGTATCTTTATTTGCTCTTTAGTGCTCTACTGTTAAACGATAGCCCAACCCCCCATCAGGTTTTCAGGTCACATTTATTATTTAATGAACAAGGAATAAAACAACCATTTAATCCAGGTGCTGATGATTTGTGTCTGTATTCTTAGTTACCCAGGAGACTAATAACTAGAGGATTATGATGTGAAGCAAGCCCAGGCAGAAAAGTCCATAGGCCTCTATCTCCAAAATAACCAACAACTAGCCAGGCTAGGTGTGTGGCTCAAGTAGTAGAAAACCAGCCAAGTATGAGAGGTTTTTATTTCAAATTCTACTACAATTTTTTAAAAAATTATGATAAAGACCTACTAGTAACAATGAGCATCAATAGAGCAAAATTATTTTTGTTCTGTTCAGATTTCTGGTTGTGACTTTCTCAGAAAGCAGATCCCCCAGTAATGAGCAGTTACTAAGTTCTTGTGTTCTTGACTTGAGAAAGAAAAGAAATTGACCTATCTGTTTCAGAAGCTGTTCCCCATGCTGGCTCCTAGCTTAGAACTTTGGGCAGTTGAAGTTAAGAAGCTTGTTTTGTTATTTACTTTCCTACTTCACATCCTTCTGTTAAAATAATGAATCTCTAATTAAATCTGAGATAATTTCCAAGCCAAACAAATGTAGTTAATTGTAGAGGGAGAAGAAAAGTTTTATTTCATTGACTGAAGTTCTGACAGGGTAATAACTATGAAAATTAATGTCTTCATGATATGTCACAGGAGTAAAGAGCTGTACAAATTCTGAGTTACAAATATGACCTGCAAAGCTTCATCATAGCAGAGGGACTAACCCAGTGCTTGTTTAGACCATAGTTACAAGGTGAGTAGACCGAACAGCAATTTGATTTATTTACATGTGCCATGTGAGTTTCACTCTGTGAAGTATAAATGTTAATCTTTTATGCTTTATATATTTGACTATATCTATAAAGACTTAATGGGAAGGCCTATGATTTTAGTGTTTTCTTTTCTTTAGTAATATCTAAAGCTATATACTTGAATCAGACAAAACTAAGGGCATAGTCCTATGCATGTCCCTGTAGAAAGGCTTGAACATGGGCTGAGAATATGGCTTAGTGATAGAGTGCTTTCCTTATATATATGAAGCCCTGGGTTCGATTCTTCAGCACCACATATATTGGAAAGGTCAGAAATGGTGCTGTGGCTCAAGTGGTAGTGTGCTAGCCTTGAGCAAAACGATGACAGGGACGTTGCTCAGGCCCTGAGTTCAAGCTCCAAGAGTAGCAAAAACAAACAAACAAACAAAAAAAACCCACCTAACCAAACAAAAAGAAATGCATGAATATCTTTGACTTCATGTTTAGAATCTGACATCATCACAGAGTTGTTGGGTAGGCCTTGCATGCGGAAAGATCTTTCCTAGTGGTCTTCAAAACGTTAGAAAGATACAAGGGACTTTCAGGATATTAAAAAAACACACACAAAACTTTTCATTAGCCTCCAATTTCACCAGAGAATATTATAACTATCACTAAGGTCCATAATATATATATATATATATATATATATATATATATTTTTTTTTTTTGGTCAGTCCTGGGGCTTAGACTCAGGGCCTGAGCACTGTCCCTGGCTTCTTTTTTTTTTTTTTTTGCTCAAGGCTATGTGGTGCTAGGGAATTGAGCCCAGGGCTTCATGTACATGAGGCAAGCACTCTTGCCACTAGGCCATATCCCTAGCCCCCGGTCCATAATATTTTTAAATTTAATTTCTTATGCGTTTCTCTATTTTTCTCTCTAAGGCCATCTTTTAGAGGAAGTTTTGAAATTTTTAAAAAAATAAAGTGAACTGAAAAATAATGGGGACTTTATAACCAAACAAATATATAAATATTTGTGTATAGATATTTATCTGTAATATATATTTGTGTGTACATGTGATATATCAGATATATCTGCTGTGTTTAAATATATGAATGTGCGTACGTGTGTGTGTATGTGTGTGTGTGTACATGAGTTTTCTCAGTTGTCTTTATAATTTCTGAGCTGGAAGAATTCACATGGTCTTCTTGGTTTAGTGACTCCTAGTCCTTAGACAATGGTTTTGAGTGCAAAAAGTGAGTGAAGGGGCTGAGAATATGGCCTAGTGGCAAGAGAGCTTGCCTGGTATACATGAAGCCCTGGGTTCAATTCCCCAGTACCACATATATGGAAAAAGGCCAGAAGTGCTGCTGTGGCAGAGTGGTAGCCTTGAGCAAAAGGAAGCCAGGGACAGTGCTCAGGCCCTGAGTCCAAGGCCCAGGACTGGCAAAAATAAATAAATAAATAAATAAATAAATAAATAAATAAATAGTGAGTGAGGCCCATCTAAAACACAGGTAACCTTCAGTATATCCTTTTGTCCTTCATTTTTTCTGTTTCTACACGTTTATGAGGATTTCCCAGATTGTACTATTTCAAAGAGTAAGGTAGATCTAGAAAGTTTCTCCTATATTTAGTCTTTTTCTATTACAGCTATAACACTTAGTAGTCCTTTAATAATATAGTTCTTACCTGCTACAGCCTTCCCTTAGATATTCCTGAGGTCACAGATTACATAAAAAATACACTTTATGCTTTCAAACCTGGCTCAATTTGCTTAATATACTGGACCTGGAGATTATAAATTAATTTTGAGCACTTAATATCTGGAGCTGTTATGTAACTTAGATACTAGATGGAAAGATAACATCGCTTGGGTATTCTCAACATCAAGTAGAGAACAGGAGATACACAGGCAACATAGCCTGACCCTGATAAGTTCAGGAAAAGTTTATGAAACCAAATTCTAGGCTGATTTATGATAGATGGACAGAAACTAGACACATGGTGCTGTTGTTGAGTTATAGATTAATTTAGGATCATTGTGGATAGTCATATGGTGAGGTAAGTGCCAATGTTACATTTGTTTCAGGGAATTATAATAAACTCATACATCTTTCTGATGAGGAGAGGGTTCCAAATTGAGGAGAACAAATGTTAAGATTTTCCTGTGTAGCATTATGAAAAAGAACAGATTATATAATTCAGAAGTTTGTTTGGGATATAATACGGAAAAAGAGAGAAAATATTTAGAAAGTAGTTACACAAAGTACAATTTGAGAAACTTGTGGGAATTGACTTACAGGTAGAGAAATCTCTGATTCAGATAAACATTAGATTCACAACATTTAAAATATAGAATCAGAAGTCATAGCTTTAGTTAGAGGTCTTAGGACAAGAGCCTCAATATCAAAGTGGTGGGGTTTTTCCCCATGATGTTTTATTAGGGGAGTTGTTTCAGGAAATGGAAGAGCAAAAATAGGGTATGCACGAGGAAAAAAAATCAGCTGTAATCTGGTTCTGCATATATAGAAGATTGTGAGCACTAACTAATCAGAATCTTACTTTTATCTTGAGGTAATGGGAACTAGATTGTTCCCTGATACTAAACCGTGTGTTGCACCTTAGGCCAAGGTGTAAACATGGTTGAGAGAAAGGAGACATCACGAAACTCCTCTGGAGAGGTCTCAATTTGCCTAGGTATAATTTTTGGAGAAGTTACAAATTCCTTGTTTGCTTAATACTTTCTTGAGGAATGAATAGGGATAACATGGAAAAGGCAGCCTGGATAGAGCACCAACAAAACCCACTACAGTCAGATCATTCATTAGGTATTCATTTCAAAAGAAAGAGTCAATTAAGCTTATCCTCAGGAAAATGGGTTAGAAATTAGTGAATGATGTTGCTCTTTGTTTAGCTCTTGTCTATAAACTCAATTATCATGTAAATTTTAGACATGCAGAATACAAACAAGGATGTTTGAGAAAGGCTTACATAGGGGCTTACATAGCATTTTGTCCAAATTGTTTTCATAATCATTTCCATAATGACAGACAAGGAAAGATGAAGAAAAAAACCAAACAATGATATCCTGTGTCCGTTAGGAAAGAAGTGTTCACATTCAAATATTTCAGAATCTGTTCTCAATAAACACAGAGAACATTGACATACCTGACAGATGCCCTTCCACTCATTTGTGTTTCTCAAAAATGTATTTTCTAGTGCTGACCACCAAGTCCAGAGATGATTTGGAGCAACATCATTCAGAGGATAATCTTCCTTTTCCTTACTGGACCTGGCATTGTGGGGAACATCCTTGTATTTGTGAGACATGTGTATGCTTTTGTTACAGGTCCTGAGAGAAAACCCATAGACCTTATCCTCATCCACTTGACTGTTTCTAATGCGATCCTTATCTGTAGCACAGGTATCAGAGACATTGCCACCATTTTTTACTTCAGAAACTTTATAGGCAATACAGGTTGTAAACTTTTGATTTATCTGGGAAGAGTGGCTCGAGGCCTTTCCATCTGTACCACCTGTCTCCTCAGCATGGTCCAGGCCATCACTATCAGTCCTAGGACCACCTTCTTCAGAAAATTCAAACCAAAGACTGCGTGGCAAGTTCTTCCCTATCTCCTCTTCTTTTGGATCTTTAATTCTCTGGTGAGTTTCAACTTGCTCCATCATATCAAAGCAGCCAGTAGCGCAAACAGATCTGGATTTAGAAGGCATGCTGTGTATTGTTATGTGATACCATCTAGACAAGGGGTTAGATGGCTTTTTCTCTCCCTCATGGCTCTTCGGGATGTGATCTTTCAGAGTCTCATGGGCTGGAGCAGTGGGCACATGGCTTTCCATCTGTATAAACACCACCAGAGAGTCCTCTACCTTCATAGCTCCAGGCTCACACACAATTCCAGTCCAGAAATCAGAGCTACTCTAAGTACTCTCAGTCTCATGACATTTTTCCTTGTCTTTTATTGGGCAGATTTCATTTTGTCTTTTTATATAGGCTCCACTATTACAAATGATTTGAAAATACTAAATATTGAAAGTGTTCTAGTACTTGGTTATGCCAGTCTCAGCCCCTTAGTCCTGATTGTCAGGTAGTCATGTTGCTAAACATTCAGATTTTCCCTAAGAGACACAGATAGTTACTTTCTATACCCAGTAGCCCCCAAACCCAAAGTATATACACTAAGAATTTCTTTATCCTAATGTTTTACTTTATCAAAATGTTAAAAAATAATCAAGGCTAACTTTAACAGTGAGAGCTTCATTTTTAAGATCTGTGGTAGTAGGCAGTCAAACACTAGTTCAGAGTGTTCAGCAAGTTGAAAATACCATTCTTCCTTGGTTTTTAGCTTCCCATAATATTATTTCTATAATGGGACTTTGGCTTGTTTACACAGAGGGAAAATGCTGAAGATGTGTCTCTTGCCGGAAGTTATGATTTTATTTTCCCCCAAAGCTTTTAATCAAGCAGAGATATCCCACTATTTTCCACCTTGTTTTTCCCTTCAAATAGACTTTAAATCACCTCCTCAATTTAGTTACCCAGTACTCACGAAGTATGTGCCAGGGCATACCCAAGAAACGATGAACGTATGTACAAAATGGTGATGTAGAATGTCAGGGTATACCCTGTATTGCTACAGGAGAACATACGGATGATCTTTGAGAGCCACCAGTTCTCTGCAGCACTGTTGATGTGGTTCTCAATTTCTTGGTGTTATTGTGGCCAAAAGATCTAAGAAACTTGTAAGGTATAGAAACACTGTGAGTCAATTCAAAATACCCTAAAGACTTCAGCATGGTTGGCAAATGCATAAGAAAGCAGAGGGGAAGATTCTCCTTCAAAGGATACTGATTTGGATTTGAAAAGATGCTCCAGCCAAGGCTCAAACTCACACCCTGTGACATATACTGTTGTGTAAGTACTGCAAGCAACTTCTTTTCTGACCTCCATTTCTGATCAAGCTCCTTGCATGGCCTAAAAGAACATCCAAAGCTTTTGCTTGCATCCAAGGAGCCCAGGAATTTCCACTGTAACTGAAGGTAATGACAGTGCTCTGCTTCCTGAAACTGTGGTGGACACTCCCCAAAGGACCAGAAAGCATGTGGGTTCCCCTAGAACTCCTACTGACTCAGAAAACTTGGAGAAGATTCCCAATGGTGACCTTGTGAGTGGAAGGCAATCCTTTTGCTGTGTGATCAGAAGTAGTTTCCTTTCCTCTCTTCTTGTTTGTTTGTGTGTTTGTTTATATTGTGAAGGTGATGTACAGACAGATTAGTTAGATAAGTCAGATAATAAGTTCATTATTGAACTGTGTCACCTATTTTCCCATTGTCTCTCACCTCTTTTCCCTCCCAACCTCTGTCCCCCACAGTTGTATATTTCATTTTCAATGTAGTGTCTAGTGAGTATCACTGCTCCTTTTGTTCACCCTTTGTCCCTCCATTTCTTTGCTCCCCTTGCCTTCTCCAAAATTATTTTGTTTTTCTCTCTTCTCTTTTGTCTCTGCTTGTTTTAATTCTGTGCCATTTTTCCTGTATGTAAGGTTTTCCTGGTGATTTTTTTCGGTGCCACAGTAAGGCTCTTGGTTGTAGAGAGCCTATTGGGAGTCCTCCTAGGAGAAACTCCAAGCCCCTTCAAGTGGGATTACTGAAGCCATTGCTGCCAGCTTGCTCACATCCCCACCTAATTAATATGCTAGAAAAATAAGGACAAGGTATCGAAGGGAGTGGTGCTCTATTTTCTCTGTGATTATGTTATTTAGCAAGTACTGAATAGAGTGGAGCCTAGTAATCGCTTTGTTTTAAATTGAAATTTTCTATGGGAATACAACTGCAAAGGGGGATGAAATGCATCTCTGAAAATTTGGATATTTCTAGGTTAAAATAAACTAGAGTATTATTTTGGTGGCGGCGGCAATGGTGTTGTGTGTATATGTGTGTGCCTACATGGTATCTTATGAATAAATGTTTGCTTCAAGTATAGATTGGCTACTTTGTTGTACAGAAGCTTTTTATTTACATGTAAACCTGTATGTTTATTGTTTTTATTGCTTTAGTGAATACTGTTGTTTTCAAAATTTTTATTGCCCTAGACAATTTCAATGAGCTTTTCTCATTTTTTTTCTAGGAGTTTTAGAGTTCCAGGTCTTACGCTTCTGTATTTATAGCAATTTCAGTGTGTGCTTTGCAATAAAGATCTAATTTCAGTTTGTATGAACAGTCGATTTTGAAACATCATTTACTGAAGAGACTTACTTACCTTTTCCTCACTGTGTATTCTTGGTGTCCTATAAAATTAATTGGCTGTATGTTTGAGGCTAATTCTGGGCTTATTCTGATCTATTAATCTATATTTTGATTATTGTAGATTTGTACTACTTTTGTTAAAGTTTTTATTATCAAACTGAATTACAGAGAGGTTACAGTTTCATACACTAGGCATCGTTTACATTTCTTGTACTGTTTGTTACCTCGTCCCTCATTCCCCCCTCCACCCTCCCCTTTTCCCTTCCCCCCCACCCATGAGTTGTTCAGTTCATTTACACCAAACAGTTTTGTAAGTATTGCTTTTGTAGTTGTTTGTCTTTTTTTCACCCTGTGTCTCTCGATTTTGGTATTCCCTTTCAATTTCCTAGTTCTAATACCAGTATACATGGTTTCCAATATACTCAGATAAGATACAGAGATAGTGTAGGTACAACCACAGGAAGGTGATACAAGAAGATCAGCAATAATAGAAGCTACAGTTACACATGGCACATTGAAAGTAGTTACAACTGTGATATAACAATCGTTTCCATAACATGGAGTTCATTTCACTTAGTATCATCTTATGTGTTCATAAGGGTTTAGCTATTGTAATCCTGGTTATTTCGGAGGCTGAGATCTGAGGATCACAGTTCCAATCCAGCCCAGTCCTCACAGTAAAGCTTGTAAGACTTTTATCTCCAAAGTAACCCCAAACTGGAAAGTGGAGTTGTGATTGAAGTGGTACAATGCTAGCCTTGACCAAAACAAAAAACAAAAACAAAACAAAACTCAGAGACAGACAGCTTCTAGGCCCTGAGTTTAGAGTGGCACAAGAAGAAGAAGAAATAATAATTTGGACTTCAGACAATACTTAATCACCATACCCCATTATATACTTCATAGAATAATTTGGATCCAGAAATTATTGAGAGTTTATATGCTGAACCCCTAAATCTCCAAAATCTCTAAAAATCCAAATCTCCAAAATACCCTTCTAAATGCTTGCATGTCCCCTAGGGGAAGGGTGGGAAGAAGAATGTACAGAAAGGATCTAATATATTTAGATGTAAGGATCTAATATATTTTAAAATACAAAAATTCCCTCTATTCTACTAAAGCAAGAGAAGCACAGAAAATAAACAAGTACACAGGGACTGAACAATTTACTTTTGAATGATGAACACAGTCACCAAAGAAATGGGAGGAGAATAATCCAGAAGTGCCTAAGATCAAAGGAAAACAAAAACTCAATACCGTTGGGACACAGGAAAAGCAGTGCTAAACAGGAAAGTTTATGAGTACCTACATGGACAATAATTAGAGAGATATCAAATAAACAACCTAACAATGCACCCCCACATCCTTGTATAAACATAATTAAGTCTTAATTTAGCCTCAGATAACTTCTGAGCCAATCAAAAGAGGTCACTGTGGGGGAGAAGCAAAGTTGTACTTCAGGGACTGAGATTCTTCACAGGGTGTCCTTCTAACAGGAGGACATCTGTGATGACTGAAGTCTCAGTCATAGTTTATGTAGCCCAGAACTCCACGAACCATGGAGGTACAAATAGCATCTGGAAAGATTCAGCTTGCTAGAAGGACTCCCCCATAGCTTCTCTGCATCACAGCTGCCTAAGTGAGTAGACTTGAAAATGCTGATATTGCAGGTGTCCTGTAGTATTTCTCAGATTAATATCAAGCTGTTTTTGGCTAAGCCCTGGAGTAGCTAACAGATGTTGGAACCTTAGGATAACCTTCACCCTTACAAGGGTAAGTCCCTGAAGCAAGGGGCACGAAGGAGGACCATGTCTAAGAAAAATGACCCCAGAAATATTTAGTCAATTCTATCTTTTCTTTTCCCCAGCATTGCATAACAAGCTGCTACTAAGGATGAGTTTTGCATAAGGTTGCCTGAATACCCACTTCAAGGAATCAGAAAGTATAACAGTTTTTCAAGGTTCTAGAGAACAACAACCTTTTTTTTTTCTCTGAAAGCCTCTACTTTTACTTCTGAGCCAAAATAATGATGAGTTTGTGGAGGGAGAAAAAGATTTTTTGTTGGATAGTTTCTTTCTCCCTGCCCAAGTGACGATTGAAAATTGAAATCCTTGTGATAGTTTAAAGAAAGCCAAGAACTCCACAAACCCTAAAGATGCAAAAATAACTTAGGGATAGGACCAACCTAGAGCCTTTCTGCATGATAGCTACAAGAGATTTGACTTGCTTCTTTGATTCACTCACATATGCAAGTTAATTGTGTCAGAGGCATAAATGTTCATCTTTCTTTAATTAAGCACAGAGTTGAGGAAGAGCATCTCTGAGCCTTTCGATCTTTACTCTTCTGATATCTAAAGGTATGCACCTGGGTTCAGCTAAAGACCAGGTATCATTTAGAGCAGATGGCATTCAACAAGTACATAAGGTTTTTGTTCTGCTACTCAAGACTTCTTTCATTAGGAACCTTAATGTTGGGGGTCTTTGTACAAGGTCTGATGTTGTTTTTTTCTAGCAATTAGAAGAGGACTATTTAGGGCTAAGATTTCTAGGAAAAACTCATTTTTTAAGCTCCTACTTTTACTGACATGATAACTGACTATTCATTATTAGCTTTCACAACATTTATTTGCCTAAATTTTAGTGTATGGCCATGTTTCTAGTGGGACACCTTTTGTTCTTTCATAATAATGTTGTCATTAGTGTATTGCATTTAATATTGAAGATATTCTTTCTGTATCCATTCTTTAAATCTTTCTGTACTTGGACACACATTATATCAAACGGTCTTGTCAACTAAACTTACATGCTTATTTATTGGTGGCCCTATTCATTATAATATAATTTCATATTATAGGTACTCTTTAGAGAATTCTTACTATGTTTCTGACAGGCTGCTTTTGAGTATAATTTGAGGAAACTCACTTTAAATTTATCCTAGTTATGATGTTAGGGATACTGAACTCATATTTTAATTGATATAATTGAGTGTAAGATGGATGCACTTATTTGCCCTTGCTGTACATGTTGGGTCTAGATGAGATATTATCCATCTACCTGAAATAACTTCCTGTATTATTTCAAAAACAATCTGGGATAATACACTTCTTGCTCCTCTCTTTGACATTCTTCATTTCGTCACTAAGTATCCCAGAAGTTGATTCCGAATATTATTCAGAGCCATGGAATTTAGGGAACTTGAGAAAGGGCTAGAAAAACAATAGAAATTCCAAAAGTGTCACAGTAAAGGGGAAAAACAACAACAACAACAACAGCAAAAGCAAAAAAAAAAACAAAAACACTAACATGAGTCCATCAGGCAATTGAGGAATACTGACTGCAGTCATTTTTAAACAAACTCAATGTCTGTGTGTTTAATAATTCTGTGATCCAGTTTAATTATATAAAATGTCTATGCAAAATTTTGATGAACATAATTCTCCATATGCTAGACATTTAGGATTGTGTTTCTTAGTGTCTAAAGCCAGGCTTTCATTTAATTTCCCAACTTGTGAAAGGAGGAAATAGAAATTGGGTGGCCAGAACTGATATTTGCAGAATCAATGAAATGTCTGGTACAAATAAAAAGTAGGTATAATTTGATGCTCACATAGTTCATCCTGACAGAGACCTTACAGAGTTGTTTAACACAATTCTCTAATGTTTAGAATGCAGGAAGGATAGGCTCATCAAAAGGCATTCTAATTCTATTCAGTATATATAAATTATGTTTTCATCTATTCTGGAAAAACTGTATGTGCTTTGCTGTATATTCTTAAATGAGATGTTAGATCTGACTTTTTAGAGTGGAAAAGTAAAATTTTATCCAGGCCTGAGATCTGGAAATTAGCTTGTACTGATAAAGCAGACAGTGTAGTAGACTGTTGGTATCCATGGACTTACGGTTTCAAGGAGCTTGCCATTGGAAAAACCATAAATGCTCAGAATGCACGGAGCTCAGTACTTTAAAATTATTTAAATTTTCCTATATGTATGCATGGTAGATTTAAGGACCCATAACTTGAAAATATGTAGAGTAGGCTACATTACTACCATACCAAAAATACTATTGAAATGCATTGATATGGTTCACTAGCAAACAAAATTAAAACTACAAAAACGCTACTTGTTGAATTTTGAGTTTTATTCAGCCATGCTGAGAATGAAGGTAGGTGGGACAGATAAGGATTAGTCAGTTGATTTTGCTAAGATGAAATGTTGAAAAAGCATGCAGGGGCATTGGTGGATCATGCCTATAATCTTAACCACCCTAGGGGCTGAGATCTGAGGATTGCAGTTCAAAGGCAGCCTGGAGTAAGACTCTTACCTCCAATTAACCAGCAAAAAGTCAGAAGTGTGGCCAGGTGCTAGTGGTTCACACCTGTGATCCTAGCTACTCAGGAGACTGAGATTCCAGGATGGAGGTTCAAAGCCAGGCAGGAAAGTCTATAAGATTCTTATCTCAATTAACAACAACAACAAAAGGGAAATTAATCTATGGCTCAAAGTGAAAGTATTACAGCTGGAGCCTTGAGCAAAAGCTCAGGGACAGCATCCTGGACCAGAGTTCAAGCCCACAACCAACAACAACATCAATGAAAAGTAGAGGTAGTGCTCTTGTGGTAGAGTGTCAGCTTTGAGTGAAAAAGCCAGGCAATGGTGAAAAGCTGAGTGTTCCAGATTTAAAACAACAACAACAACAAAATGCCCATTTCTTTTTTCCCCCCATTTTATTGTAAGGGTGATATGCAGAGAAGTTACAGTTACATAAGTAAGGTGATGAGTAGATTTCTTGTTGAACATTATTACCCCCTCCCTTCTTTTCTTCCACTTTCCCTCCCCTGCCCTCCCTCCCTACTTCCTTTCCCTCCTCAAGATGTAAAGTTCATTTCCAACATAGTGTCTTGTGAGTATCACTGTTGCATTGTTTCACCCTTTGTCCTTTTGTCTCACCATTTTGTTAATCCTCTTCCCTTTCCCAATCAGATAAACATATATACAAGACACAGGGTACCAAAATAATAAGAAAAAAAGTAACAATAGGGTTTTATTATTCAAAATGGCATTTGAGAATAATAAAATAGTTTTTAAAAAGTACCACAGAAAAGAGGTTTTTGTGCTCAAAAACTCTTATAACTTCTTATAAAAATGAATGTCTCTATGTTTTTTTAATTTTTATTGTCATACTGATATACAGAGCAGTTACAGTTTCAGAGGATCACAAGAGCCCAATAGCTATACCCTTATGAACACAAAAGATGATGCTAAGTGAAATGAACTCCATGTTATGGAAACGATTGTTATATCATTGTTGTAATTACTTTCAACATGTGATATGAAATCGTAGCTTCTATTGTTGGTGACCCTCTTGTATCCCCTTCCTGTGGTTGTACCTGCACTATCTCTGTATCTTATCTGAGTGTATTGGAAACCATGTATACAGGTATTAGAACTAGGAAACTGAAAGGAAATACCAAAATCAACAGACACAGGGTAACAACAACAACAAAAAGAATGTCTCTTATACTCAAGAAACTTACTGAAAACATGAACTACCTTTTTGCAGATAATTATCACCATTACTGATGCTTTCTTCACACATTCGGTGGATCCAGGTTTTTCTGCTATGACACGAGAAATTATTTTGAATCTTGTCAAAGGAATCACCTTCCTGTTTGTAACCACATTTGGCACTATGGGGAACATCATTGTTTTTGTAAATTTTATATACAAATTTTGGAGAGGGGCTCAGAAGAGACCTATACACCTTATTCTCATCCACTTGGCATTTGCGAATACCATAATGCTTCTTTCCAAAGGATTGCCAAGAGCAACAGCAGCTTTTGGTTTGAGACACTTCCTGGATGATACAGGCTGTAAGATGGTTGTTTATCTGGAGAGGGTGGCCCGGGACCTTTCCATCTGCACCAGCAGTCTCCTCACTGTGGTCCAGGCCCTCACCATCAGTCCCAGAGGCTCTCTGTGCTGGAGATTCAAGCCAAAGACTCCATGGCAAATTCTCCCCGTGTTTCTCTTCTTTTGGATCCTCAGTTCCTTGAAAAGCATCAACTTACTTCATTACATCACAAGTGGCAGAAAAAACACATCAGAAGCTTCTAAAAATAACAATTACTGTTCTTTCCAACCAAATAATCAGAAAAGCAAATGGATACTTATTATTCTTATGGCCATACACAGTGCCATGTTTCAGGGTGTCATGGGTGTGGCCAGTGGCTACATGATATTTCTTCTCCATAGGCACCACCAGCGTGTTCTCTACCTTCAGAGCTCTAAGCTTCACAAAACTCTCCCTGAAATGAGAGCTGCTCAGAGTGTTCTCTTTCTGATGTTCTGTTTTCTTTTCTTCTATTGGACAGATAACCTTTTTTCTCTCTTTTCAAATTCTTTCTTACAGAATAATTCTGTGATATTGACAGTCCAAGAATTTTTAATCATTGGCTATGCATTTCTCAGTCCATTTGTGCTGATTCACAGAGAGGGAATTCTAGATAGTGGCAAGCCATAGGGAAGAGAAAGGCATTAAGAAAATATCCGTTTCAATGATCTTACAGTAAGTTTAAAATAGTTCTTATTTCTATTTCAATTAGCTTAAATATATAAAATTTTATTCCCAGGCACAAACTTTTGTGAGCTGTAGCCCTGGGTTACTGAGAGATCATAGAATAACAGAATGACATAGGCTGTACTCTGCTCTTTAATTCTTCTATTTCTGAGTCTTGACTTTTCACTACCACTAAACATGTAGTTGGCAGCCAGAAAACAATTTGGCAAATTCTCTAAAATATTCCTGTGTACCCATGCTTTCTGGTGAGAATCCATTTTTTAAGTGTTGATTCCACAGGCATGCTTGATATTTTAAAATAAAAGTAGGAAAAATAATGTACATTACATAGTTCATTATTTCATAAACACAACTTAAATACTAGCAGAAGACGAATTTTTGGTTATTTTAAAGTATCTGTAAGCATTTATTCATAGAATGAATTTAGTAGAACACACCTTATAAAGGAATGATGAGATAGATATAAGTCTTTTCTTAGGAAATGACTTATAATGTGTAATTTTAACCAGTTAAAAAAGAATGCCAGAGGGCTGGGGATATAGCCTAGTGGCAAGAGTGCCTGCCTCGGATACACGAGGCCCTAGGTTCGATTCCCCAGCACCACATATACAGAAAACGGCCAGAAGCGGCGCTGTGGCTCAAGTGGCAGAGTGCTAGCCTTGAGCGGGAAGAAGCCAGGGACAGTGCTCAGGCCCTGAGTCCAAGGCCCAGGACTGGCCAAAAAAAAAAAAAAAAAAAAGAATGCCAGAATCATGGGCTTTCCCATGAAAAGAAATATAGTATGATGGGGCTTATATGCAAAATAAAACCTCTGGATGAATATAAGAAACTACATATTTTTAAAGAAAGTAAGAAAAAATGTAAATGACTTCATAGTGGATGAAGTTTGCATTTATAACTTTTCATATTTTCCATTGTGAAGAATGTGAGTTCATCTCTTTCAAAATTAGTAAATAAGTCATATCTTAAAACAACTTAAGAAGTATTTCTAGACATCATTTGTTAGGGCTCTAAGCATGTTCCACTATGCTATCAGTGTCTTTATTCTCAAAGATCTCTAAGTTCAGCTGATTCTATGTACATGTTAATGAGATATGAAATATGCAGTCCTTAATTTCTTATAGGAGAAACATTCACTATAGATCTGTGCATGGAAAATGAAGGTCTGTCAATCAGATAGCTAAGGAAACTTGGATAAAGTGAAGGAAAAGATGATACTGTTTTTAAAAATGTACTTACTACCTGACTTATGTAACTATACCCCTCTGTATATCACCTTTATAATAAAAGTTTAAATAAAAAATGCTTAATGACTGTTCAGGAGGCTGAGATCTGTCAGATCACAGTTTGAGCTCTGCCCAGACAGAAAAGTTCACTAGACTTTATCTCCAGAATAATTAGCAAAAAGCAGGACAGGAAGTATGGTCATGTGGTAGAGCTAGTTACAGTCCAGTAAACATTAATCCCTGAGTTCAAACTCTAGTCCTGATAAAATGCATAAGAATTTATTTACTAATTAGGCTTAGAGCACAAAACTTTAGTACTGACAGAGATGGGCTTACACTCCATGGTTGGACCCTACCCTATACTACATTTCATTGTCCCTAGAAACATTAGGTTTACACTGCCCTGCTTAACAATGCAGGTTTTCTTTGGGTTGATTGTATATACAGCTCTTTCCAAGTTGGTAAAGATCTTTCCTTCCTAATAAAAATATAGCTTACTTGAATGCAAATATACCATAATTTTCATACATATCTCTTTTGGAATTATAAACAATCTATAAACACTTTCCTCGATTTATTTCTGTATTATTCTAATCCTCTTTTGCTCTAAAATCTACTGCAGGTTTTTGATGTATCCACAGAATCTCTCGAACTGCCAATGTGAATTCATCATTCACCTGGAGGTAGTCTAGTAAAATATGTAGACCTAGCTAAAGTCAAGACATCAACTTAATGCTATCAAGCCTACAATTAGTGAATTTAAAAGAAATATGTTGAATAACAGCAAGTTAAATAACCACATGGAAATGGATCATATTTAAACTATCAATTGTAAAATTATTCTGAATTCTTCAAAAGTGAAAAATCATAATATTGTAATGGATGGAGGAGAATCTTATAGATAGTAACAGACCAAACAAATATTTGAAGAGAGTGGAGTGTTGGATTTTATTTTAAATAAACATAGGTAATTAATCAGAAGGAGATAATGAAAAGTACTTGAGCAAATACTACTGAGTAAGGGGATTGCAGTAGAAATTATGAGATATATTTAATAAAACATTTTTGTCTGGATACATTCACAAAATTCTCTAAAAACTTCTCTTTAAGGTCTAATAAAGATAGAATACAAAGAATTACATCATTGATCTCACTAAGTCTGCCCACAAGTCTCTGTGAGACTGTATTCTCCCTTATTGTAATAAACTTTGCTGTTTTTAAATAAATTTTGCTATTACTTTAAATATGTTTCACGTCTTGCTTGAAATCTTCCCTCACAGAAATGCAAGGACCCCTACTGGAAATCTCACTAATAATCATATCATTTTTCTAATGTCATAGATCTCAAACTGTTTCAAGTATGTGCATGTACATAAACACATTTATATAACTTATGCTGCATTTTATAACAATAAAATTCTCAAGTAGGGAAGCAAACTATGACATTGGAGATTTGGGACTGCTCATACATCACTGTGAAAGGAAAACAGAAATGTGTAAACAAAATTATCAGTTATTTTTAAATGTTTCTCTGTACCTTTCTGAGAGAGAGAGACAGAGAAACAGAAAGAGAGAAAGAAAAATTACATAATGCACTGGATGTGTACATGAATTTATACAAATGAACAATTTATATCACACAATTTAATTTTCCAGTATATACAATGACCAGGAAAGAGTTTGAAACATTGCACCAAATTATTCTTCAAAAACCAGAATATATAACATGACACATGGATGGAGAGATAGAATTTGGAATGTCCACTCCATTTCATTGAAATATTTAAAAGTGATGGCTCAAATTGAAAAAGTAATTTATTTTCATTGTTGTTACTAGGGCACATAAAGAACTCGTGAATATTCCATCAGTCGAGAAAGAAAACATCTTGCAGTTAATGCAGTAAAACTGAGTGGGCTATCATTGTGCTTAAAAGGTAACATTTTACCCAATATTTTGAATTACTATTGAAACTGCTGTACTCATTTCTTAAAAATGATAAATTTGTTTACTTTCACCACATTCCTAGTTCAATATCCACATATTGCAGCACCTTGATCTTTCCATTACCTTATACCTCAGAAATCTTCCTGACAATATGCTGTTCTTTCCGAGTACCTTATTTCAGAGAGGATGCACATTTGGAGATAAGACTATCTGGACTTGCTCTTCCAGGGCTGTAATCGTACTCCTCAGATCTCATCGTTATTGTGAAATGAGATCGAACAAAAAGGAATCATGATGGCACTTGACAACTGTTTTTTGATGACCCTGTGAAAAAACAATGATTTCAGTTTAATTGACAGCCTATTTTACTGTGGGATTTGCTTTTTTGTTTAACATCATTAGTAATAGTTCTGTTGTAATTGTTAACTCCCTGAATTTCTGATATTCAGACTTCAAGCTTGGATCTTTTTCTTCACCTCTAAATCCTCCAGCCTCACATCATTTCAAACTATGAAGAAGTACATCCAGGTAAAGGAAGCCAGAATGGTTGATTCAATCCTCAGGATTTGTGTATGTTTAATATACTTGGGAGGCAACTATCAAGGCTTCTCTCTCTAATTCTTCATTAAACATTAAAGGTTTTATTTTTAGTTTCCTGTTCCAAAGATCCCTGGCAGCATGGACTGTGAGAATATAGGTGTTTGCCTGGGTTTGGTACCAGGTAGCCACATGACTGTGGATGTCAGTTTGTGCCACTAACTCTGTTTCCACCTTGAAATACACAGATAATAAAGATTGCCTCAATGTATTTAAGGAAGCAAAACATATTAAATGCATATGAATAAGCGTCTAGGAAATAGGCAACATAAAAGAAAATGATGGTCTGTTTTGAAATACAGAAATGTAATAAAAGTGGAGTATGTTTTATGAAAGCCAATAATTATGACAGGCATAGTGACGATGAAACTGGAATCCGAAGACAAAAACTAATCTCTTCTATCATTCTAATTTTTGGAACACCACATAGACTCACCTTGAATATAGAGCAAGGAGGCTCAAGCAATTCTGCAATGACATCTGCCAAAAGCGTCCAACCAAATCCGTCAATTATACATACGGAGCTATAAGAAGACTGGAGTTCTGGTTTTCAGACCCTTTCTTTAATGTACAGGATGTAAAATGTAATGTACATAATGTAAAAGAAATTTCACACAGGAGATATAAGTAAATGTATCTTAGTTTTATGTATAGATAAAATATTATCAGCTCTACTCACATTGGTATCTGTGGTTGGTCTTTCTGGCAAGAAGAAGCTTTCCATGTCTTATTTGTAATGTCTGGATTTATAGAGCTGTTTGTTGTCTTAAAGTACCATGAAGGCTTCAGTTTTTCACATTAGTCAGTTTTCAGCTTGTCAGGGGAAGGAAGCTCTCTGTAGAATCTTGATCCCAAAAGTAAAACTTACCTTCTTCCTCTGCAACTATTACATTTGTTTGGCTCAGTTACTATCTTTGTGTAATTAAGGTCTAATTACACTGACAGGAAGACTGAATTGAGAAAACAAAGAACTAGCCAAGTCTCTTTATCTAGAATTTCCCATTTCCTAGATATGTATCAACTGTCACAGTTTCAAATTGTCCTTGTAGTTTAAATATTACCTATTGATCTATACATTCTACTGCCTAAGAGGAAATTTGTAGTCCCTGACAGAAAGGAATGGCAAAATATGTGCACCCAGGTCTGAGATTAGAAGTGAAAGTAGTGAAAAGAGCATTATTTCCCAGAAGTGTGAACAGCACATGGCTGGCTTGTGAAGTAGCCTCCTAGCTAGTGTTTTAACTGCCTTTCATATGACTTTATTATCATTAATTTTAAGTTAATTTGGCATAAAAAGAGGTTCAAACACTATAAATGAAAATTTATTTTGAGATTTGTTTGGGTTTTTCAAACTATTTCTGTACTGTTTTTTTTTTTTCTTGTCTATTCTTTTTGGGTATGAGGGATTGAACTCAGGGCATTACACTTGCTAAGCAAGGGCTTTGCCACTGAGCTACAACCGAGCCTGAGATAAATATAATTTTGATCCTTGATTTTGTATATAGCAATCAAAGCACAGAAGTTAATACTTGGAAAGATGTAAGTATAAGGGCCTATTTAAATAAATAAAAATAATTTCCACCAGGCTCCAGTGGTTCATGCCTGTAATTCTACTCAAGAGGCTGAGATTTAAGGATCACAGTTTGAAACCAAGCCCAGGCCAAAGGGGGAAAAAAACTGTGAAATTCTTATCTCTAATTAAGCACCACCCACACCAAAAAAAAAAAAAAAAAAGAAAGAAAAAAAGCTAGAAGTAAAACTGTAGCTTAAGTGGTAAAGCACTAGTGTTGAGCATAAAAGCTCAGGGACAGCACCCAGGCTCTGTATTCAAGCCCCAGAATGGGGGAGGAATCTCAACTTTAGAAACATGATTTTCATCTTTATGTTGGATTATTTTATTTTAAAATTAAACATTCTCTTTGAGTCACATACATACTCATATATACATATATATAAACATACATGAATACATACATTAATTCACTGTGTACATAATAAACATATCTATTTAAAAGTTATACAATGCTCTTGTTGGTTGGACAACTCAGGTTTTTTGTTGTTTTTTTTCCCCCCCAAGACCTCAAAGTTGTGTTCACAAATGTAATCCTCAAGGAAAATAGTACCTTATTTCTGCCTTTCAATTTTCTTCATGAAACTTGCCAGAGAATTGGCAAGTTAAAAATGTTTTAAAATGTAATGATATTTAAGTGCATTTTTAATTAATTTTAAAAAGTATGAAAAACAGCCAGGTAGCAGTGGATCCACCTGTTACTTAGGAGGCTGAGATCTAAGTATCTAAGTATCACCCCATTAGAATGGCCATTGTCAAGAAACTAACAATAACAGATGTTGGCAGAGATGTGGCCAAAGAGGAACTCTACTACACTATTGGTGGGGATGTAAGCTTATTCAACTATTCTGCAAAGCAGTATGTTAGTTTGTCAAAAGACGAAACATAGAACTTCCCTCTGATCCAGCAATTCCACTCCTGGGCATTTATCCAATAGAACACAAAGAAGTCCACACTAAAGCTACCAGCACAACCATGTTCATTGCGGTGTTGCTTACTATAGCCAATATATGGAAGTCAATTCAAATGCCTTTCAGTGGGCAAATGATTTATTAATTTTATTTATGTATCTTTATTTGTTCTTTAGTGCTCTACCGTTGAACGATAGCCCAATCCCCCACCAGGTTTTCAGGTCACATTTATTATTTAATGAACAAGGAATAAAACAACCATTTAATCCAGGTGCTGATGACTTGTGTCTGTATTCTTAGTTACTCAGGAGACTAATAAGTAGAGGATTATGGTGTGAAGTAAACCCAGGCAGAAAAGTCCATAGACCTCCATCTCCAAAATAACCAACAACTAGCCAGGCTAGGTGTGTGGCTCAAGTAGTAGAAAACCAGCCAAGTATGAGAGGTTTTTATTTCAAATTCTACTACAATTTTTTAAAAAATTATGATAAAGACCTACTAGTAACAATGAGCACCAATAGAGCAAAATTATTTTTGTTCTGTTCAGATTCTTGGTTGTGACTTTCTTAGACAGTGGGTCCCCCAGTAATGACCATCAGTTATTAAATTCTTGTGTTCTTGACTTGAGAAAGTAAAGAAATTGACCCATTCTGTTTCAGAAGCTGTTCCCCATGCTGGCTCCTAGCTTAGAACTTTGGGCAGTTGAAGTTAAGAAACTTGTTTTGCTATTTACTTTGCTACTTCACATCCTTCTATTAAAATAATGAATCTCTAATTAAATCTGAGATAATTTCCAAGCCAAACAAATGTAGTTAATTGTAGAGGGAGAGGAAAGTTTTATTTCATTGACTCAGCTCTGACAGGGTAATAACTATGAAAACTAGAGTCTTCATGACATTTCACAGGAGAAAAGAGCTGTACAAATTCTGAGTTACAAATAGGACTTGGGATGCTTCATTGTAGCAGAAGGACTAACCCCATGCTTATTTAGATCATAGCTACAAGGTGAGTAGATCTGACAGTAATTTGATTTATTTATTCACATGTGCCATGTGAGTTTCACTCTGTGGATTATAAATGCTAATCTTTTATGCTTTATATATTTGACTATATCTATAAAGACTTAATGAGAAGGGCTATGATTTTAGTATTTTCTTTAGTAATATCAAAAGCTATATACTTGAGTTAGTCAAAACTAAGGGCATAGTCCTGTCCATTTCCCTGTTGAAATGCTTGAACATCTTTGACTTTATGTTTAGAATCTGGCATCATCAGAGAGCTATAGGGTAGGTTTTCCTTGTGGAAAGCTCTTTCCTGTGGTCTTCAAAAAGTTAAAAAGATATAAAGCATTTTCTGACTATTAAGAAAAAGATCTACTTTCATTACCCTCCAATTTCACCAGAGAATATTATGACTATCAACAGTACTAAGGTCCATAATATTTTAAAATTTAATTTCTGATGCATTTCTATATTTTTCTCTATAAGGCCATCTTTTAGAAGAGGTTTTGAAATGTGAAAAAGGTAAAGTGAGTACTGGAAAATAACGGGGAGCTTATAACCACAGAAATATATAAATATTTGTATATAGAGATATAGCTGCCATATGTTTATGTGTACATATACATATGTATATATATCCTATACAGAGATATATCTGCCATGTTTAAATATATGTGTGTGCGTCTGTGCGTGCATGCTGTATGTGTATGAGGTTTCTTGTTCGTCTTTATAATTTCTGAGCTGGGTGAATTCACATGGTCTTGTCTGTCTAGTGACTCCGTAAACAATGGTTTTGAGTGGGTAAAGTGAGTGAGGCCCACCTAAAACACAGGTAGCGTTCAGGATTTCCTTTTGTCCTTCATTTTTTCTGTCTCTATACCTCTATGAGGATTTCCCAGATTGTACCATTTCAAAGAGTAAGATAGATCTATATATGTTAATCATTTTATATTACAGTTATAACACTTAGTACTCCTAATAGCATAGTTTTTAGCTGCCACAGGCCTCCCTGCCTTAGAGGTCCCTGAGGTCACAGATGACATAAAAATGTATACTTTTTATGTCTCCAAACCTGGCTCACTTTGCTTAGTATACTGGAGCTGGAGATTATAAATTAATTTTGAGCACTTAATATATGGAGCTGTTATGTAACTTAGATACTAGATGAAAGATAAAATTACTCAGGTATCCTCAACATCCAGTGGAGAACAGAAGGAGATACACAGGTACATAGCCTACCCTGATAAATTCAGAAAAAGTTTATGAAACCAAATACTAGGCTGATTTATGATAGATGGACAGAAACTAGACATATGGTATTGTGGTTGAGTTACAGACTAATTTAGGATCATTGTGGATACTCATTTGGCAAGGTAAATGCCAATGTTACATTTGTTTAAGGGAATTATAATAATCTGATAGAACTTTCTGGTAAGGAGAGGGTCCCAAATTGAGGAGAACAAATGTTGTTAAGATTTTCCTGTGTAGCATTACATATTTGGTAAGAAGCGAAGCAAAAGGAACAGATTATATAATGCAAAAGTTTGTTAGGAATGTAATACATAAGAAAAGAAAATATTTAGAAAGTAGTTACACAAAGTACAGTGTGAACACTAGTGGGAATTGACTTACAGGTAGGAAATCCCTGATTCAGATAAACATTAGATTTGAAAACATTTAAAATATAGAATCAAGCAGGCACTATGGCTCAAGAGGTAGAGTGCTAGCCTTGAGTAAAAAGAAACCAGGACAGTGCCCAGGTCCTGAATTCAAGCCACCAGACTGGAAAATAAAAAATAGACACAAATGGAAGCCAAAATATCTCTAGAATCAAAAGTTGTATCTTTAGTTAGAGGTCTTAGGACAAGAGCCTCAGTCAAAATGGTGGGGTTTTTCCCCATGATGTTTTATTAGGGGAGATGTTTCAGGGAATGGAAGAGCAAAAATAGGGTAGGCATGAGGAAAAAAATCAGCTGTAATCTGGTTCTGCATATATAGAAGATTGTGAGCACTAACTGATCAGAATCTTACTCTTACCTTAAGGTAATGGGACTAGAGTTTTCCTTGATAGGAAACCACTTGTGTTGCATTTAAGGCCAAGGTGTAAACTTGGTTGGGAGAAAGGGGATATCACATTATCTCCTCTGGAAAGCACTCAGTTTTTCTAGATATAATTTTTAGAGAAGTTACAAATTTCTTACTCACTTAATACTTTTTGAGGAATGAATGTGAGTAACATGGAAAAACCAGGCTGGATAGAGCACCAACAAAAGCCACTGGAGTCAGGTAATTTATTAAGTATTCACTTTACAAAGAAAGAGTCACCTAAACTGATTCTCAGAAAAATGGGTTAGAAATTAGTGAATGATGTTGCTCTTTGTTTAGCTCTTACCTATAAATTCAATTATCATGTAAATTTTAGACATGAAGAATACAAACAAGGATGTTTGAGAAAGGCAGATGGAGGTGCTTACATAGCATTTTGTCCAAATTGTTTTCATATCATTTCCATAATTACAGACAACGAGGAAAGATGAAGAAAAAAACCAAACAATGATATCCTGTGTCC